>NW_022196741.1:0-575565 GCF_008641045.1 Pistacia vera | reverse complement strand
CTGGTGGAGAAAGTAGCTTCGGTGGCCATGGAAGATAAGTTATTTGATACAATGGTTATGGTGGATGTAGCATAGTCTTTGAACGTCGAAACAATTCAAGAAGACATTGCCAAGAAACTGGGATGGCAATTAACGGAGACGGACGTGAATGAAAGGGCTGCTAGATTGCTAGATAGTTTGAAGAGACAGACGAGAATAGTTCTGGTTATATTGGATCATGTTTGGGAAACGATTAACTTGAAGGTCATTGGCATTCCTTTCGGTTTTGAAGAGAAGTTCGATGATGATCAAAAGCGATTGAAAATATTGCTTATTTCTAGAAGTAAAGAAGTGTTGGGAAATTTCACAGATACTGAACAATTTCTCTGTTGAAGCTTTGAATCACCAAGAAGCAAGGAATTTATTTGACTCGATAGTGGGCGACTTAACATTGCCAGATTTGGCAGTTGAGATGGTTAAACGATGTGCAGGTTTACCACTTACAGTTAAAGCAATTGGAAATGCACTAAAACATAATAAGAGCCTTTCCTTCTGCCAAAAGATTTTGGAAGATTTAAAGAATTTCAAAGGAGTGGATAAAGAAGTGGATCGGATTTTGTAGTTGAGTTACCAATTTTTGGAAAGTGAGGATGCGAAATCCTTGTTTCTGCTTTGTGCTGTATGTACTAGTGCAGGTGATAAAATCTCAATGGATTACTTGTTGAAAATTGGAGTGGGGTTGGGTTTGTTTAGAGATGTATATACATTGAAAAGAGCAAGGAATACTATGCTTTCATTGATTGAAAATCTCAGAGCTTCCTGTTTGTTGTTAGATAGTGGAGTTGATGACAAATTCGTTAAAATGAGCCACACGATGCATAGTGTTGCTGTGTCGATTGCTCAGGACGGGGGACATGTTTATGTTAGTATTCTAGAGGGAGCTAACTCGAGAGAAGTACTGGAAAGTACAATGTCCAAAGAAGATTTAACCCATTTGTCTGTAATTAATGGGGATATTAATGAGCTTCCTGAAAGGTTGGACTGTCCAAACCTGAGGCTACTTTTGCTGTTAAGGAAAGATCAGGATCAAGATCAAGATCAAGATCAAGATCAAGATCGTTCTTTAGAAATCCCAAACAACTTCTTTCAAGGGGTGAAAGAATTACAAGTTCTATATCTGGGTGGCATCAACATACCATCAGAATCTTCTCTTCTTTCTGGCCTAAAGAAACTCCGGACATTGTGTTTGAACAGATGCTCGCTAACCGATATAGGAATAATCGGAGAGCTAAAGGAATTGATGATTCTGAAGTTTTCGTTTTGTGATTTTGAAGTGTTACCTACAGAAATTGCAGATTTGACCAAGTTAAAGTCGCTGGATTTGAGTAATTGTCCAAAATTCCAACAAATCACACCAAATGTCATATCAAGGTTGACCCGATTGGAAGAATTATATATGGCTAATAGTTATAAATGGCGGAGTAAAGCTATTCTTGCTGAGTTGAAGGAATTGCCTGACCTGAACTCTTTATACATACATATCCCCAATGCCATGATTATGCCAAGGAATTTGTTCGACCCTGAAAAGCTGGAAAGGTATAAAATACTTATTGGAGAAAAATGGGGATGGTATGGTAAATATACAACGTCAAGAACGTTGAAACTCAACAATAGTCACAGTTTCAGGAGTTATGAGTTTGACATTTTGTTTGAGAAAGTAGAAGATCTCTACTTACACTTGTCATTTGAAGCTTACTTACCTGTAAGTCTATTCTAGGTCGTGTATACAATATGTATGGGATCATGTTTTGAAAATAGGAACAGACTGCTTGGTAGAACTGTCTAACCGTCAACCGACGTCCTTCCAGTCTGAATTCCAATTTTACTCTTCACTCAAATCCCTATCTTACCATCGGTAAATAAGGAGCTACCAAGTGCCGAGTTAAAGGGTTTTTTAGGGGAGCCAGTGGTTCAACAGGTGGTGTTGGATTGAATTTTGGACGTTAAAATCAACCGAAAATTGGCCAGAAAAGTTAACCTATATGCAAGTCACGATAGGCGAACCGGGGCTACTGATAGAGCTTGAAATACACATTTGTAGTGGTTTTTGGGGGATTATTGTGGGAAATTAGGCTTAATTTGGTAAAGTTACTTAATTTTCATAATTTCCTTTCGGGATCACGGGTATTTTTGAGTGTTTTTCAGGTCACTAGTGAGTAAATGTTATGCTCGGATGTAGAATCATGTTGGAAACGAATAGTGACGAGTGGAAACAAACGGATCAAGAATCGGAGTTGAATTGAAGAAGTTATGGAAGTTGAAGTAAAAGAAATTCTAGATTACGTTCCAGCTTGCGCATGCCTCGGTATTTTGAGAATATCTTGAGCTGTGGAACTTGGATTAAGAATATTCTTGGACCGTTGGAAATATGATTCAAAGGGCTATATTTCATATGTTTACAACTTTTCAAATTACATCGTTTCGAGTTCAAAAATCAACATCTTTGAAGACAGTGGAATAATGCGAGAAAAAGGCAGCAGCTACTATGCCACGACACACTTTTTCCATAGCTACTATGCCGCAGCACAGTGCCGCGGCCACAGTCACATAAGTCACTAGTTTTGTTGCCGTTTTTAGCTAGGAAAATAAGGTTAAGGGTTCCAAATCAATAGAATTAAGGAAAAACAACTTAACCCTTGTGGGATATAAATAGAAGTCTTTTAACATTATTTGGGGATTCTTGGTGAGAAGAAAGGGGGAAAAATTTGTAGAGAAGAGAACTAACAGAAATCTGGAGCTTTGATTCACAATATAAGAAGTTTTCCTTATTCTTTTCTTGTAAACTCATGATGAATATTTTAATAAAGATGATTGTTTTTTTCATGTTTTTATAGCTAAGTTTATTCTTTAGGGCTAAGATGTAGCCCAATCTTCTATTATGTATTGATCTTTGATTGTTAATTTTATTAAGAATTCTTCCTAAGTTTTACTATTATACCTATGCTTTTGATTCTAAAGGGCCCAAATTGAATGAACTAATGGACTAGGTTGAGATCGAGAGATGATACTTAGTTGGTCTACAGTAGTAAAACCATAGGTTGAGCGAACGCTAGAGATCGGTTACTGCGACTTGTGAGGTTTTGGTAAACTCCATAGAGCGTAATGATTTCCAATTGCTTAAATCTGATTAGAGATAATTCGGGTTAGTAATTAGGGGTTAATTTGATAATTGTTCAAGAGAAAATTATTGGAAATTTAGGGAGTTTGACCTATAGGAAGAGCTTAATCAAATTAGCATGAGAGATCGATACATATGAATAAGAGTTGGTTGAAATCTATGCCCTAGGTCTAGTCATCTTGTTTTTACCCAAAGGTTTATTTCAATTGTTCTCTGTTTAGTTTTCTTTTTAATTTCAATTGTTAATTTATTTAATTTAGATTCTTCTTTCATAAAATTTGGATTGATCAAATATTATAGGTAGTTTAATTGGTAATTGATAATAGTAATCCCTTGGGTTTGATATCCGTTTTATACACTTATTACTTGCATGATTTCGTACACTTGCAAATCAACAACAGCTACCAAGTGTCGAGGTTAGATGGTTTTGTAGAGTGGCGACTGGTGGTTCAGTGGTGGTGTTGGATTGAATTTGGACATTGAAATGAGCCGAAATTTGGCCGAAAAAATTAACCAAATCGCAGCAGTGTTTGAGAGTCACTCGCCGAACAAGGGGCTACCGAGTTTTGGGTTGAAAGGGTTTTGTAGAGTAGAGGACTAAGTTCAAGTGGTGGTGTCAGATTGAATTTGCCTCCGGAATCAGCAAGAATTTGGTTGGAAAAGTCAAACCCAACAAATGTAGGGGTGTATTTACCTTCATACCGTGAGGACTAAAAGTATTTTTGGGGGTGCTTTTGTAATATTTCAAACTTTTGGACCATTGAAAACCTTCGTTTTAACCAGTCAAACCATACTGGGCCCTTGACTGGGTCAAGGCCCAATCCTTTTCAAAACATTGATGGGATTGCTTCAGCTGTACGTCTAATTTCCCACAGTTAAAACCAATCTTGTACCTTGTCCTAGGATCGAATCCTTAATTTCTCTTACAACTGATTTACAACCACCTCTTTACATTGAGAGAGAAAGATTTGTATTTTTATGTACTACCAATCGCAAGACAAGAAGAATCCCAATGGATGTAGGATTTACACTTGACATCTGAATTACTTTAAAGCTCTTGTCCTTATACTGGTTTATCAGTTGTTTCGTAGTAATCTGCATTAGCTTGTTGGTTTACTACTAACCCTTGTGTAGTTTCAATAAGAAATCCACTTACTTCTCGTAGTGCAAGAAACTGCATCAACATCATATATAGAATCAATTTGGATATGAAAAATAACTTTATTTTGCTGTTTCAATAATCAAATATTTATGTACATGATAGATTGAGGTTTTTTTTTTCCCCTGGGGGGGGGGGCGGGGCGGCCGGCGGGGCGCCGGGTGTAGGTTCATAAATATGAACCTTTTTGGTAGGCATTAAGGTTATTATGACACGGCACCAAATAACAAATTAGATATTGTTATGCATCAAGGTAATCTAGTTACGTTAGTTTTGGCCTTCATTGAACTTCAAAGTAAGAAAAGTCGAATATCATGACCCTAATGTTGACACATAATATTATCTCGTGACATCAAATTGTAAATAAACTTATAATTTATTATATTTGTTAATAGTATATATGTGTTTGAAGTTGACGACACACATAAAACATTATTATATATTTTTCAATATTTTTAAAAGAGTTAAGACATTAATCCTTGAGATATGGTATAATTACAAAAATCTCTTTAAGATTTCTATTACTACCACTAAGTTTTAATTGTGAAATAAATAGTATGAAGGTAATTTGGTTATATTTAATAACTCATAATAGTGTAAATTTTATCAGCTTACTAACAATTCAATTACAACAAAAGATTTATGTATTTTATAAAGCTCAAGAGGATTAATATCATTTAAACTCTTTTTATTATCTTAAAAATCACTTTTTATTATACATGATGAAGTCATGTGTAGGTATAAATCAAAATTTGGTAAGGGTACCTCTCTTGACATGTCATGCAACATTTCTTCTTATATTTCATCATCCATGTGACATTCAAACTTAATGTTGTATGTAAAACTTGAGATAAAAACTTCTTATACAATATCATACATAATATTATTGTTTTAAAAAATATATTTATTTAGAGTAAACATACAAATTTATTGTTCTACTTTGAATCCTGCAATAATATACTTGAATACGTCAAGTCCTCGAACTAGTAGCACAACAAAGAATTGATTAATCCCAATGAGTTAGTCTACGGTCAAGGAGTTTGCTCCCTGTATTAACTTCTTGGGTTCAAACCTTAGGGTCATCTACCACATTGTGACTTACCTAGTCCTGGGACTTATAAGGTGTTCAATGGATCCTGGGGCTTACTTGACCTTTTGGACTTGTAGGGTGTTTAATGGATCCTGAGAATTAGTTGAGATACACGCAAACTGACCCGGACACCCTAGTTCTAATTTAAAAAAGAGAGAGAGAGAGAGAGAAGAATCGATCCCGATCCCTTCTTTTTCTAATGAAAGTCTTAGGTGAATACTCATCATGTCGCCTTTTTCTAATGAAAGTCTAGGTAATGTTTATGCTTATTGGACAGTATGGTCCAAGGCTTTAACTGTTGGCTGGGCCCAATAGAATTTCCGACTGTGTACAAAAGTCCAGTTATGGTAAGGAAACTTGGGCCTATGGGCTACCAAAATTAAAAGTTCTTCCCATTGCATTACCCTCAAATCTCGGTAGAATAAACATATGCAACAAACAATAAAAAGAGCAAATATTAAAAGTTTCTCTAATGCTAGCAAATACACTGGGTGCCATTTAATATTGCTTGTGATCCGCAACTTAAGGAAAAAAAAAAAAAGTAATCTATTGAATCAATTTTTAAAATCATTCTTTAGTTATTTTAAAAGCCATGGTCCAAATTTTAAAATAATTTTTTAATCGAAGACAATATAAAGACTTAAACTAAATTACATTATATGTGGGACTTTGTTTCGTTTACTTTATATGGATCCAGGTTTTTATTTAATTTCTTACATAAATTGTTTGTTTTTATTATTCCATATTCTCATAACAATTGCATTTTCTCCAAGTTATTTTTAACAAATTTAATAAATGACGTGTTAGAATCGATTGAATAGTTAATATAAAAAATTAAGTTAATAAATGCATATTAAATGAGATTAAATGACCGTAACACATTTTGTATTATAAAGAGTTGTTTTGTAATGGGACAAATGACATAGTTCGTTGAGTCAGTTAGGTGAAGAGTAGGTGCACTATGACCCAATCATTGATAAAAAATAAAAGAGTTTATATAAAAATTTGTATACAAATAGGTTGTTTATTTGGTGTAATACAGAAATAAACTCTTTATTTTGGACAGAAAGCAATAGAAAAGGCTTCTAGTAGTAAGATCGTGATGAGCTTCACGCCTTTACTCAAGCCTATCAGTTTGCTAGTTGAAGGGTCTTGAAAGAGATGCATATTAAGAAAAATTTGCAATGTGTATTATTACCATACAAATTTTGATATAGAGATGAGATTAAATTGGAGAAGGGACAAACAAACATTTTTAAGTACTAATTTTTCTGTCAGCTAGACGGTATTGACATGTGTGGCTGGTGTATTATTGCCATTTGGCTTGGACGAAATAGGAAATTTTGGTTTTGTGTCTTTGGAAAAAAAAAACCTTTGTTACAAACAATGTGATCACTAGCTCTTGAGTCGATTATCCAAACATCTTTTGAAACTGAATTATAAAAACAAAAGATGTACTTGCATAAGTAGCAGAAGCATTGTTGGTTTGAGACTAATTAGCATCTAGAGTAATTGACTGACTTGCTCAGGACTAATCATGGCATTGTGTCACATTTCTTGGATTGAATTTTTGGTCACATGATTTGTTGTGAATTTCCAAATTGTCTTAAGGTGGCCATGTAATTTCCAGCAATTTTCACGGTTATGATTCATATGCTTACAATAATCAGAGTACAACTTTCCTTTGTTAATCTAAATGATCCATGCCATTGGATCCACTCTAAAATGCCAAGTTTGTTAACCGTTGGTGAAATCAATTGATTGACCTACTACTGACCGTTGGATTGGTTGACTTAATTTGGGCCATTGTCAGAACTTGGAGATGGAGAAGCAGAAGAAGCACCTTGTTGCTGAGTATGCCGAAAGGAAAAGATGGAGAGACAAGAGAAACACTTGATTGCTAAGTATGCCGAGAGGAAATGAGAAAAGAATTTTGTAGGAAAAAGTATTTGATTGATATGTTAAACTTGTATATAATCCATTAATTTATACAAAAAAACTAGTGTAATGACTTGATTCAGCGATGAAGGAGATCGAAGAATAAATCTTCGAATTTTATCCTGTAATAGAACCAAATCTGATTTCGTAATAAAACCTATATCTTCACATATCAACAATAAATAGAGCAATATTACATATTAATGTAACAACATCATCGATAACGTTACTCTAATGAATCATCAATGATGTAGCCCTTGATTAGCAAAACACAACTGGTGCCATTTAATATTGCTCGTTGATCCGTAACTCAAGGAAAAATAAAATCTATTTAATCAAATTTTAAAACCCATGGATCCAAATTTTAAAATAATTTTTTAATAGACTTGGACATTATTTATTTTAAATATAAAGACTTAACTAAATTACATTACACGAGGGACTTTGTTTCCCTTACTTTGTAGGATTCAATTTTTATTTAATTTCATAGATATATATATTGTTCTTATATTCATTATTTCATAACAATTGCATTTCTCCCACTTATTTTTAACAAATTTAATAAATGACATTTTAAAATAGATTGGATAAATTAATATAAAAACTGAAACTAATTAATGCACATTAAATAAGAGCGAATGACACGACCTTACAAGAGTATTATCACGTAATTTTATATACAAGACTTCATATAAACTCTTTGTGTGAATATTAATCTTTTAACAAATTTTTATTTTGGCAATAAAAGAATATTCCCATAAATATTACCATCTATATTGTCACAATGAATAAAGTATTATTATAAATCTTAGAGAACACATTATTAATTACATATATAATCATATAATCTATATCCACATTTAAAATATGACATATTTCTTAAGATGCAATATTGGATTTGGGATACATAGAACTATTCTAATAAATATAGTAATTTTGATAACTTGAAATTTGGAGGAGTGAATTAAATCAGTTTTTCGCCTTTTTTATGATAACATAAATCATTATTATATTAATAATACTCCCTCCATTTTTTTATTGACGTTTTAGGTGTGGGCACAAGTTTTAATAAAAAAAAATTTTTCTCCCACCAACCTTTTTCCCTGATTTTGCAGGTGGAAAACTTTCCGCGCTTATTAAATACCATTTTTATCAATTTTGTCTTATTGCTTGTTTCTCCCACCAACTTCATCTGTTTCTTTCTTTTACGCTGCTCAGTTCTTTAATTTTTTCGTCCCTCACTCGTTTCTGTTCTCTTTGATTCTGTGGCGAACACAATAATACAACAACATCAAAAATTTGACAATAACAACAACATCACAAATTGATTTGAACAATGATTTTGATAAGAAAAAAAACATCACAAATTTCTAAACTCAAATCTACTACGCAACTACCATAAACGCCCATTTCTCCTTCTTTTCTCCCATGGACACCACTCAACCAACTAGTCCACTCTCCCCGCACTTCTCCTCAACGCCATCGCTAAACGCCTCGCCACACGCATAGAACTCCTCTCTTTCCATGCCGTCTGTAACTCATTCAAAGACTTCCTTTTCCATCATCTTTATCGTCACTCTCCTCTCAACTCCCTCAAGAAACTTCAGCTTTTGTTAACACCCGTGTGGACTGGAAGGAAACCCAAAAGCTCACAAGTTCAAGGCTGATCTTCCAGGGCTCAAAAGAGGAAGTGAAGTGAAGATTGAAGATGACAGGGTGCTTCAAATAAGTGGAGAGAGGAACATATAGAAGGAAGACAAGAAAAAGAGAAAAATGAGCAGAGACAGATTAGAGAAAGAAGAAGTGGCGATGGAAATAAGGAAGAGAGGAGAAGAGGGGAAGAGATGATAAAGATTAAAGATTAAAGAGGACAGAGGCAAAAAGTAGAGAAATGACAAGATGGAATGGAAAGAGAGAGGGATGATAAAAAGTGGGAGAAGGCATAATGAAGGTGCAGACAAGACAAAGGCAGAACGACTTTAATTTTGAAAATTTTAAAAGTCTTAAAACGACAATTAAAGAAAACGGAGGGATTATTATCTAACAAGAATAATAATTTACATATTAGCATTGTCAAATGTCACATGCATTGTCTCACTGACCCCTAGATACATAACTGGATTTAATTAATTAATTAAATCAATAGGTTAATTATTAATTAAGTATGAAGCTCTGTAACTTGTTCTTCTTCTCCTCCTCTGCCATTCATTCAACTCTTAATTGGCGTAACCAAACTTCTAATCCATTGAAAAGCTCTTAGCGGTGCAATTGCTCTAAACTCAAACTCTGTAGCATTTTATTTTTTATTTTTTTTCCACACTGCATAATTTATATTTTTTTTTTAAAAAGGAAAAAATAATCGATATTTTTACTTACATTTCCTTTATTTCTTTATCGTTATAGATGGTTTTGTTTAATTGCCTTTTTGTTGTATCTTTTATTAGCTTAATTTGCTTTAATTTCTTTTTTAAAAAACCAAAAAAAAAATTGAATTTCCTTGTTTTTCATATTATTTCCTTTTCTCTCTCGTTCAGATTAAAAAAAAAAAAAAAAAAATTATTGATTTCATAGTAATTTTGGGTTACTTTCAACTTCGCTTTTTTGTTATCTTTTAATTTATTAATCTTTTATTAGCTTAATTGCTTTAATTTCTTTTTAAAAAACCAAAAAAAACATTAAAAAAGAATTTCAACTGTTTTTGATACTTTTCCTTTTCTCCTCGTTCAGTTAAAAAAAAAAAAAAAAATTATTGATTCATATTAAAATTAGGTTACTTTCAACTTTGCTTTCTTGTCTGCTTTTAAAGTTTTCCCTGGTTTCCATCGTTTGTTTGTCCCTCGGTTTGTGCTTATTTATTTGAAAAAAAAAAGCTACACAGAATGGAAGAAGAACTTGTCTCCTGTGCATCAAACTTTAAACCCTTCTTGGATCCAATCGTAAAGGAGATTCATCATACAGTCCAGTATAGGGAAAGGATTAGGGGCTGAAAGTAGAAGTTTTGAACCTGAAAAAGGGGAGAGTAAAGTGGAGAGTTCTGTTAAAGAGGGGAAAAAATATGGGTATACAGAGAGAAAAGATAATGTAAAGGGATGGCTGAAGAGGTGGATGAGTTCTTAGAAGTGCAGAACTCCATCCTTGAGAAAGCTGACAAGGCTGTTTCATAGGTTTCTTTCGTAATTTGGTGAGGTTTAACAAGGTGAGTAAGGAAGCGGAGACGGCAAAAATGACTGGTGAAGCTCTCGTCCAGAAAAAAGATGAATTTAAAGGTCTTTTGCACGTCGTCCTTTAGACATGACACGGTCGTTGCATGATACACCTACAGGCGTTTGATTCAGAAAGACGGTGGAACAAAAGATTATCAATGCATTAAAGCCGGTGACGTTAACGATTGCAGTGGCGATCCAAGAATTTCACTCGATGGGGGCAAAAAAAACAAAAAAAAATTGAACCATTATAACTATACTTTTTTATTTTTTCATTAGGATGAACTTCAACAAAAAGTTCAAAATACAAATACATATATTCAAAAAGCACAATTTTTTTACAGTTGTCCTCGACGAGTTTTCATATTCTGAAAACGTTGGATATCATCCCATCTTCAATTGTATCAAATACATCTTTCTCAATAGGTGACCAAACAATCATTCATCCATTGATCTCCCATTCGATTGCGTAACCAACCTTTTCACAATATTCATTGCAGAAAAAGCCCTTTCAACGGTCGCAATCGCAACTGGTAAAACCAATGCAAGTTTCACAAGCTTATACACCAATGGTACAAAATGTCTTTTTTAAAGCAAACTAAATTCTTAGCCAATCACCAATTCCTTGTAACTTAGAATTCCTCACAAGAACGCATGTCAATAACATAAGTCTTAGCCTGGTTCTCAAGTACCATCACTCAAATGCAGAAAAATCAGATGGATAAAACGGGCAAAACGAATCACTTATGTTTGTCAAAAGCAGAGAATGAATTACTGGATTAAACATGCCATACAAAGAAGCAGCTCAGTACTAACCTCAGTGAAAGAGTGTTAAGTTCTTGAAGTTGCTATCTATCACAGTATAAAACAATTCAACTCGATAGTGATGCAAATTTGCATGTGCTCAACTCTCCGTCGTGGCCGCCCTCGAATTGCACATATCATCCATATTCAAAATGGCAATATCATGCTTTTGGCAAAATGAAGAAACTTCACTCAACAAAGATTCCCATCCTTCATCTCTCACAATTGTAACTGTTGTTTGGAAACTTTGACTAGAGCCATAGCATTTACAATGTCTTGATCTTTTCTCTGCATGCTTGTGACAACTCATTAGTAATCGCCAATATACTTTCACCATATGTAAGTTAAATGCAAATCAAAGGAATAGATTAAATCTAATGATTACATGCTTCACCCCTTGTTCAGGATTTAAACCATCTTCTCAATAACCTCAAGCACATCGCCCACAGAAATAACAAAAGGATTAAGTTGATCATGTGTAATAATACGAGCCCCAACGTGTATCACTAGGTCGTTTTAGACTTGTCTCTTGATTCAAACCTCGTCCCTTGCTAACTTCACCAATTTCTAGTGCTTGAACAAGTTTATTAATTTGGCTCTCCCGAAGCATTTCTCGACGCTTGCATGAACCTCCAACAACTTTATCAAATTAGTAACCAGCTAAAAAATGAAGCAATAATGTGATTTTTTGCAACAGCTACAAGTGTCAACTGAAGTTGGTGAGCAAAACGTGAACATAATAAGCATATCATTCTCCCTCAAAATCAAACTTTTCAGACCATTAAATTCTCCTTGCATATTACTTGCCCCATCATAACCTTGTCCACGTAATCTTGACAAACTCAATCCATGTTGACAGAATATGACTCAAGAGCCATCTTAAGTGATACTGCAGTTGTGTCACACATGTACAATGCCAAGAAATCGCTCAAGTACAGAACCTTTTATCTACATAACTATAGCAATAGCCATTTGTTCTTTAATTGACACTCACGAGACTCATCAATCAAACTGAAAATATGTCATCTCCAAGATCACTAATGATAGCTTTTGTGGTTTCATTTGCTGCAGCATTCACAATATCTTTCTGAATCACTGGTGCTATCAATTTAAGATTCCTAGGTGCATTCTTCAAAACAACACTCTTAAAATGTTCTTATGCTGAGCTAGAAAATAAAGAAGTCCGAGAAAGTTACCTTGGTTCTTTGAGTCTTCAGTTTCATTATGACCACAAATGCCAACCCTTGACGCAAAAGAAATCTAAGCAAACAATGGTGCAGTCAAGCGAGTTCGGTATTCAGTCCTAACTTGATCTGATTGCTTAGATAGAGCCACTTCAATATGTTGCTTTTGATTCATTAAATTCACACAACTCTGTCGTGCTTGGTTATGGCACATTTGGCTGGCCAACATGAATTTGAAAGCGTTCTGGTTTCTTCCAATTACAAAATCCCTCACTAACGAAAGCGTCACTACCAGCTTGCTTATAATGGAAGGTCTAAAAAGATAACAATACAAACAGAATGCAGCATCTTTGGTCACACTATACTCAAGCCAATCGCCATCACATCAAACCAAGCAGGATTAAATCGACGATATCCTTTTCCAAATTTTGTCAGTGGAAATGCATATTCGAGGCTGGCAACAACTATTTTGCAAGTAAAATCTTCTAATTGCTCCCTATAATGTGATGATAATGTTGATTTTAGGTCGTAGAGCTGGATCAGATGGAAGATCTTTCAAGATGGCTTCAAGTTCTACATGACTTTCTTTTAATGGATCTTTTTTCTTTATCATTGGCTTTACTTTCTTGGACTGATGAAGATGATTGATCTATTTTTGATTTTCTTTTGAGAAATTTATCCATATTGCATACCTAATAAAAGTTTTAAACAATATAAACAATAAGGAATTGTACAAGATTAATAACCTATAGTGATTTACATACATAGTAAGGAAAAACAAGACATACTATAACCCTAGTGATTTACATATATAGTTTGAAGAACAACAAGAATGTGATATTTTGTGGGTTTGAATTCCTTTTAGACTCATTTAACATGAATCATGCATATTTATAGAAAAAAGAAGCAACTCCTTTTATAAAATTTGACTTAGTCAAGTAATTTAATGAGGATGAAAGAAAGATACATATACAATGATTTCTCAAGCTAATCTTTACAAACAAAAATAATTAGTTATTTATGTTTAAAAAGTTCTGATATTGTCAACAAAGAACTATTATATAGTGTAACTTTGACATTTATTGAAGAAGACTCCTCTTGATCATCCCTACTAGGACATGAAAGTGGGCCATAGACCACCCCTCTCCCTTTTTTAAAGAAACTTTAAGCCACTCAAATTCTAACCCCACTTTATTTTTCACTATCTTTTTCATTTTTCTAATACATAATAGTATTGCTTTTTTTAAATGAAATAAAAACTAAACTTTTCGTATGGAAATCTAAAATTACCAGTCTCCTGTTCTTAAAAAGCAACACTGAAATAATACAGAAAAATTGAACCATACTGAGAACTAAATGAAAAGAATGGATGAATGGGTTCTGTGCTGAAACTGAAAATTCCGAAGGGTCCAGCTAAGCAGTGAGATAGAGCTATATATTGGTTACAATCATCTAATCTCATTTCATTTACACTTTGATCAATAAATAAATAGTGGGGCCGTGGGGGTGTCATGAGTAGTTTCCAATTGAACAAAGTTACACTTTGATAAACATGGCAGAGATTCACAATTCAAGTGGGGACCGTGGGGTATGTCAATAAAGGCCATGCAAAGAGTTTTGAGAACTCTTTCATTTTTTTTTTTTTTTTTTTTGCCTTTCCCAATTGATTGGATTAAAATTAAAATACACCTACAAAGTAACCAAACCAAACTTATTTTTCAACAATAATTAATTAAAAAAACAAACTGAATTATACATGTAACATGATCCAAGTTCCAAATCCAACTATCAGCAGTAATGAGGCATAATTCTTGATGAATGAATAATTTATTTTTTGTCCTGTTTTTTCATTGTGCTGGGGACGTCTGGCAATGGGCATTGCTGCATTGGCTAAATGGTAAGGCCCCTTCATTTTCAAAGACTCTGGTTGGCCATTAGGAGCAAAGTTCAAGTTTAGTAAATCATAAATTCTAATATATAATACCTCAATTTTATTGAAACTACAAGAAAAAAGTTCTAAAACTGTAAAACATGGAATGAATGAGAAAATTAAGGATTTAGCCTTTAGGATTAGGGACATTACCTTTGAAAATGGATAAAAAGTACTGCCGATGTTGGTTCAGCCGTTCAGCCTTGGAAGGATAGTTTGTGAGAGACTGAGATCAGAGTCTGAGAGAGACTGAGAGTTAGAGCACCTGCTGACCTGCACCATGAGAGAAAAAGGGAAAGAGAAAGAGGAAAGAGAGGTTTTCCTTTTTAGCGGTGTGTTTGTTCTGGACTGTGAGTTCAAAAACCAAAAAAGCTCTTCTTTCCCAAATGTCAAAGTTATATACGGGGCAAAATGTCAAAGTCTTGTGGGGGCGAAATGTCAAGTTTTATAGGGTATAAAATGCAAATAAATAAAAATATTTATGGACTCTGAAATTTTTTAAAATTTGAGTGGGGGCCGTGGTCCCCACTTGTCATTAAGTAAATCTGCCACTACTGATTGGGTGCATGGATTTTGCCGGTTGGTGCAAAACTACAAATTATATAAAATAATTTATCATATATTGTGAGGTAAAACCATATATGACGCGACCTGCCCGACCCTCTCGATCCCACAGGCTCCAGGCGCACTCGTGAGACTTAGGCGACCGAGACGTGTCATGTGAAAATCTGTAAAACTTGTAAAAACCTATTTTTTGAATGCACTTTTCGTAAAACAACCTCTTGGTTTTATCATGAAAAACATAAAACACAACATATATTTCTAAATCTGAAAGCATATCACATACATTTTATAAAAAAAAAAAAAAAAAAATGAAAATGTAAGGTATTAGATTTTCATATCTTTTACAATCAAGCATGAGATAAACACAGGAAATAAAACATCTTTTGTAGTGGAAACAAAATATGATATTTTTGCACACATGATGAGTCGATGACGCACGGACCAACCTTGAGTGAAACTCACTTCTCAGCACGATCTTCCTGAGAACTTGGGAGAAAACATATTAACAAGAGGGTGAGCTGAAATACTTAGTGAGTGGGGGATTGAATAAAAACATCTTTCTGAAAAGCTTTTATACAACAATGATTTTTATATGCTTGCTAAAAACACTTTCAAATAAACATGTTTGCAATTTTCTCACACCCTTACAATAAAACTGTACATGCTCATGCTTCTATAAATAGTGTTTTCTAAAAATCATGTTGCAACCAATCTATGTCATCACTTGAAGAAACAATTGTAACTCTGAAAAATAATGACTCTAAAAGGTCATGTTGCAAACATCAAAACATCACAAACAGTCATGTATCTCTGAAAAGAAATAATGCTCTATGAATGTCATGTATATAATAGAGACTTTGTGCAATTGTGATTAATGAAATTAATCCATAGTTTTCTGATACTAAAAATTGAATCTAATTATGATAATCTATAAAAAGAAATCATACTACAAACATCCACATTATCACTTAATGAATGCTTAACTAGTGTTTCTGGAATGACATTTTAGAACATACAACCGATAATCATATTTGCAAATTAATACTCATGCATCTCAAATTTCTCATGCCTTTAAAACAACATTTATAAATTCTCATTTAAAATACATGATATATGAATCCAAACCATCTCTCAATCACATGCGAAAACTCTAACCCAACTAGTACCCTAGGGTAAATCCATCCAACCTGGCAAGATCTAACATTGCGTGAGTTGAAACACTAAATCCATCCTGCTAGGCGGAATCAAACACCGCTCAAGCCTTTGACCCGGCTAGACTATGCATCGCTCGGGCCAGCACTATCAAATCCTGCTAGGCAGAATAATACACCGCTGGGGCCTTCAACCCACTTAGGCCAGCAAATAACCAATCACATCCTGCCAAGCGAGATTATACATCGCTTAGGCATTCGACCCATTCAGGTCGGCATAATCAAATCCTATGCATGCACAAAGTCATAACATAATATGGGGGGGATGGGTCCTACGTAGAGTGGTTTGAAAGCCACTAACATCTCATACTTATTCTAACATTTTTTCATAAGCATATAATAATTTCATATAACATCTCATGTAATGTAAAAATGTAAATGCAAATTCTCAAATCTAACAAATTCAACCCATTTTCATTCCTTTCAAACCATTGCCCAAAAACATCGAAATTCCATCTTTCTCATGTCAATCAACAATTTCTGACAATAATATTATAATAAAACTCATTTCTATCAAGAAATAAAAAAACTTAAGGCAATTTAAAACAATAAACATGCATAAATAGCAGTTAAAGATAACTTTTATTAAAGATAAAAGTTAGGGTTTTCTACTCACAATTTTCAGCTCAGCTGAACTAAAATTGAAGCCTCAAGCACTCTTTTCTTCCACACTCAAAACCAAATGGGAGTTATCTTCTTCAAAGTTTCTTCTCCTCTATTTTTACTTCACTTTCGCTCTCACTTCTCCTCTCTCGCTCTACCTCTCGGCCAAACCCATTCTTCCCTCTCTTCTCTTTTTTCTTTTCCTTTTCTTCTTCTTCCTTTCTCTCTCTTCCTCTCTTCTTTCTCAGCTTTTCCTTCCTCTTTTTCACCAAATCTTGCAAAAATTGAGTGATCTCCTTTTTTTTCTTCAGTTGGTCGGTGCCTGTTTCTCTCTCTCCCTCTTTTCCATTTTTCCTTTTCTCCCCTCTTTCTTTTCGTTTTTCTTTTCTTTGATCAATCACTGTTCATCAAAATATCTAAAAAATCTCACTTTGGTCCTTTCTTGTTTCAGCTACTGCATTTTAATTCTTACACCTTACCTCTAAAAAATCACAAAATAAAATTTAGTAAAATCTCATAAAAATATTGGGCATTACAATATAGCATGGCTTTACACCACATGTTACTCTTGCATTTCATGGATTAACGCCACATGTCATCCCACGTTAAGCATGCTTCATCCATTAGTCTCTCAAATAAGCTTCATTATGCCATGTACCACTCCATTGAGTTTACTTAACTGGTAAGTTTATCCCCTCAAGCCAAGTGTCACTTCATTTGAAGCTTACTTAACCTGTAAGTCTATTCTAGGTCGTGTATCAATATGTATGGGGATCAATGTTTTGAAAATAGGAACAGACTGCTTGGTAGAACTAGTCTAACCGTCGACCGACGTCCTTCCAGTCTGAATTTCCAATTTTACTCTTCACTCAAATCCCTAATCTTACCATCGGTAAATAAGGAGCTACCAAGTGCCGAGTTAAAGGGGTTTTTTAGAGGGGAGCCAGTGGTTCAACAGGTGGTGTTGGATTGAATTTTGGACGTTAAAATCAACCGAAAATTGGCCAGAAAAGTTAACCTATATGCAAGTCACGATAGGCGAACCGGGGGCTACTGATAAGAGCTTGAAAATACACATTTAGTTAGTGGTTTTTGGGGGATTAATTGTGGGAAATTAGGCTTAATTTGGTAAAGTTACTTAATATTTTCATAATTTCCTTTTACGGGATCACGGGTATTTTTGAGTGTTTTTCAGGTCACTAGTGAGTAAATGTTATGCTCGGATGTAGAATCATGTTGGAAACGAAATGAGTGACGAGTGGAAACAAACGGATCAAGAATCGGAGTTGAATTGAAGAAGTTATGGAAGTTGAAGTAAAGAGAAGATTCTAGATTACGTTCCAGCTTGCGCATGCCTCGGTATTTTGAGAATATCTTGAGCTGTGGAACTTGGATTAAGAATATTCTTGGACCGTTGGAAATATGATTCAAAGGGCTATATTTCATATGTTTACAACTTTTCCAAATTACATCGTTATCGAGTTCAAAAATCAACATCTTTGAAGAACAGTGGAATAATGCGAGAAAAAGGCAGCAGCTACTATGCCACGACACACTTTTTCCAGTAGCTACTATGCCGCAGCACAGTGCCGCGGCACAGTCACATAAGTCACTAGTTTGTTGTCCGTTTTTAGCTAGGAAAATAAGGTTAAGGGTTCCAAATCAAATAGAATTAAGGAAAAACAAACGTTAACCCTTGTGGGATATAAATAGAAGTCTTTTAACATTATTTTGGGGATTCTTGGGTGAGAAGAAAGGGGGAAAAATTTGTAGAGAAGAGAACTAACAGAAATTCTGGAGCTTTGATTCACAATATAAAGAAGTTTTCCTTATTCTTTTCTTGTAAACTCATGATGAATATTTTAATAAAGATGATTGTTTTTTTCATGTTTATTATGAACTAAGTTTATTCTTTAGGGCTAAGATGTAGCCCAATCTCTTAATTATGTATTGATCTTTGATTGTTAATTTTTATTAAGAATTCTTCCTAAGTTTTACTATTATACCTAATGCTTTTGATTCTAAAGGGCCCAAGAATTGAATGAACTAATGGACTAGGTTGAGATCGAGAGATGATACTTAGTTGGTCTACAGTAGTAAAACCATAGGTTGAGCGAACGCTAGAGATCGGTTACTGCGACTTGTGAGGTTTTGGTAAACTCCATAGAGCGTAATGATTTCCAATTGCTTAAATCTGATTAGAGATAATTCGGGTTAGTAATTAGGGGTTAATTTGATAATTGTTCAAGAGAAAATTATTGGAAATTTAGGGAGTTTGACCTATAGGAAGAGCTTAATCAAATTAGCATGAGAGATCGATACATATGAATAAGAGTTGGTGTGAAATCTATGCCCTAGGTCTAGTCATCTTGTTTTTACCCAAAGGTTTATTTCAATTGTTCTCTGTTTAGTTTTCTTTTTAATTTCAATTGTTAATTTTATTTAATTTAGATTCTTCTTTCATAAAATTTGGATTGATCAAATAGTAATAGGTAGTTTAATTGGTAATTGATAATAGTAATTCCCTTGGGTTTGATATCCGTATTTATACACTTTATTACTTGCATGATTTCGTACACTTGCGAAAATCAACAACAGCTACCAAGTGTCGAGGTTAGATGAGTTTTGTAGAGTGGCGACTGGTGGTTCAGGTGGTGGTGTTGGATTGAATTTGTGACATTGAAATGAGCCGAAATTTGGCCGAAAAAATTAACCAAATCGCAGCAGTGTTTGAGAGTCACGATCGGCGAACAAGGGGCTACCGAGTTTTGGGTTGAAAGGGATTTTGTAGAGTAGAGGACTAAGGTTCAAGTGGTGGTGTCAGATTGAATTTTGCCTCCGGAATCAGCAAGAATTTGGTTGGAAAAGTCAAAACCCAAACAAATGTAGGGGTGTATTTACCTTCATACCTGTAGGACTAAAAAGTATTTTTGGGGGTGCTTTTGTAATATTTCAAACTTTTTGGACCATTGAAAACCTTCGGTTTAACCAGTCAAACCATGAACTGGGCCCTTGACTGGGTCAAGGCCCAATCCAATTTTCAAAACATTGATGGGGATTGCTTCAGCTGTACGTCTCTAATTTCCCACAGTATGAAAACCAATCTTGTACCTTGTCCTAGGATCGAATCCTTAATTTCTCTTACAACTGATTTTACAACCACCTCATTTACATTGAGAGAGAAAGATTTGTATTTTTATGTACTACCAATCGCAAAGACAAGAAGAATCCCAATGGATGTAGGATTTACACTTGACATCTGAATTACTTTAAAAGCTCTTTGTCCTTTATACTGGTTTATCAGTTGTTTTCGTAGTAATTCTGCATTAGCTTGTTGGTTTACTACTAACCCTTGTGTAGGTTTCAATAAGAAATCCACTTACTTCTCGTTAGTGCAAGAAACTGCATCAACATCATATATGAGAATCAATTTGGATATGAAAATAACTTTATTTTGCTGTTTCAATAATCAAAATATATTATGTAACATGATAGATTGAGGTTTTTTTTTTCCCCTGGGGGGGGGGGCGGGGCGGCCGGCGGGGCGGCCGGGTGTAGGTTCATAAATATGAACCTATTTTGGTAGGCATTAAGGTTATTATGACACGGCACCAAATAACAAATTAGATATTTGTTATGCCATCAAGGTAATCTAGTTACGTTAGTTTTTGGACCTTCATTGAACTTCAAAGTAAGAAAAGTCGAATATCATGACCCTAATGTTGACACATAATATTATCTCGTGACATCAAATTGTAAATAAACTTATAATTTATTATAGATATTTGTTAATAGTATATATGTGTTTGAAGTTGACGACACACATAAAAACATTATTATATATTTTTCAATATTTTTAAAAGAGTTAAGACATTAATCCTTGAGATATGGTATAATTACAAAAATCTCTTTAAGATTTCTATTACTACCACTAAGTTTTAAGTGTTGAAATAAATAGTATGAAGGTAATTTGGTTATATTTAATAACTCATAATAGTGTAAATTTTATCAGCTTACTAACAATTCAATTACAACAAGAAGATTTATGTTATTTTATAAAGCTCAAGAGGATTAATATCATTTAAACTCTTTTTATTATCTTAAAAATCACTTTTTATTATACATGATGAAGTCACGTGTGTAGGTATAAATCAAAATTTGGTAAGGGTACCTCTCTTTGACATGTCATGCAACATTTCTTCTTATATTTCATCATCCATGTGACAATTCAAACTTAATGTTGTATGTAAAACTTGAGATAAAAACTTCTTATACAATATACATACATAATATTATTGTTTTAAAAAATATATATATATTTAAGTAAACATACAAATTTAATTGTTCTACTTTGAATCCTGCCAATAATATACTTGAATACGTCAAGTCCTCGAACTAGTAGCACAACAAAGAATTGATTAATCCCAATGAGTTAGTCTGACGGTCAAGGAGGTTTGCTCCCTGTATTAACTTCTTGGGTTCAAACCTTAGGGTCATCTACCACATTGTGACTTACCTAGTCCTGTGGACTTATAAGGTGTTCAATGGATCCTGGGGCTTACTTGACCTTTTGGACTTGTAGGGTGTTTAATGGATCCTGAGAATTAGTTGAGATACACGCAAACTGACCCGGACACCCTAGTTACTAATTTAAAAAAGAGAGAGAGAGAGAGAGAGAGAATCGATCCCGATCCCTTTCTTTTTCTAATGAAAGTCTTAGGTGAGATACTCATCATGTCGCCTTTTTCTAATGAAAGTCTTAGGTAATGTTTATGCTTATTGGACAGTATGGTCCAAGGCTTTAACTGTTGAGGCTGGGCCCAATAGAATTTCCGACTGTGTACAAAAGTCCAGTTATGGTAAGGAAACTTGGGCCTATGGGGCTACCAAAATTAAAAGTTCTTCCCATTGCATTACCCTCAAATCTCGGTAGAATAAACATATGCAACAAACAATAAAAAGAGCAAATATTACAAGTTTCTCTAATGCTAGCAAAATACAACTGGTGCCATTTAATATTGCTTGATGATCCGCAACTTAAGGAAAAAAAAAAAAGTAATCTATTGAATCAATTTTTAAAATCATTCTTTAGTTATTTTAAAAGCCATGGATCCAAATTTTAAAATAATTTTTTAATACGAAGACAAATATAAAGACTTAAACTAAATTACATTATATGTGGGACTTTGTTTCGTTTACTTTATATGGATCCAGGTTTTTATTTAATTTCTTACATAAATTGTTTGTTTTTATTATTCCATATTCTCATAACAATTGCATTTTCTCCAAGTTATTTTTAACAAATTTAATAAATGACGTGTTAGAATACGATTGAATAAGTTAATATAAAAAATTAAGTTAATAAATGCATATTAAATGAGATTGAATGACGTAACAATTTTGTATTATAAAGAGATTGTTTTGTAATGGGACAAATGACATAGTTCGGTTGAGTCAGTTAGGTTGAAGAGTAGGTGCACTATGACCCAATCATTGATAAAAAATAAAAGAGTTTATATAAAAATTTGTATTACAAATAGGTTGTTTATTTGGTGTAATACAAGAAATAAACTCTTTATTTTGGACAGAATAAGCAATAGAAAAGGGCTTCTAGTAGTATAGATCGTGATGAGCTTCACGCCTTTACTCAAGCCTATCAGTTTGCTAGTTGAAGGGTCTTGAAAGAGATGCATATTAAGAAAAAATTGCAATGTGTAATTATTACCAGTACAAAATTTTGATATAGAGATGAGATTAAAATTGGAGATAGGGACAAACAAAACATTTTTAAGTACTAATTTTTCTGTCAGCTAGACGGTATTGACATGTGTGGCTGGTGTATTATTGCCATTTGGCTTGTGGACAGAAATAGGAAATTTTGGTTTTGTGTCTTTGGAAAAAAAAACCTTTGGTTACAAACAATGTGATCACTAGCTCTTGAGTCGATTATCCAAACATCTTTTGAAACTGAATTATGAAAAACAAAAGATGTACTTGCATAAGTAGCAGAAGCATTGTTGGTTTGAGACTAATTTAGCATCTAGAGTAATTGACTGACTTGCTCAGGACTAATCATGGGCATTTGTGTCACATTTCTTGGATTTGAATTTTTGGTCACATGATTTGTTGTGGAATTTCCAAATTTGTCTTTAAGGTGGCCATGTAATTTCCAGCAATTTTCACGGTTATGATTCATATGCTTACAATAATCAGAGTACAACTTTCCCTTTGTTAATCTAAATGATCCATAGCCATTGGATCCACTCTAAAATTGCCAAGTTTGTTAACCGTTGGATGAAATCAATTGATTGACCTACTACTGACCGTTGGATTGGTTGACTTAATTTGGGCCATTGTCAGAACTTGGAGATGGAGAAGCAAGAGAAGCAACTTGGTTGCTGAGTATGCCGAAAGGAAAAGATGGAGAGACAAGAGAAACAACTTGATTGCTAAGTATGCCGAGAGGAAATGAAGAAAGAATTTTGTAGTGAAAAAGTATTTGATTGATATGTTAAACTTGTATATAATCCATTAATTTATACAAAAAAACTAGTGTAATGACTTGATTCAGCGATGAAGGAGATCGAAGAATAAAATCTTCGAAATTTATCCTGTAATAGAACCAAATCTGATTTCGTAATAAAACCTAATACTCACATATCAACAAATAAATAGAGCAAATATACTATATTAATGTAACAACATCACGATAACGTACTTAATGAATCATCAATGATGTTAGCCCTTGATTAGCAAAACACAAAATGGTGCCATTTAATATTGCTCGTTGATCCGTAACTCAAGGAAAAATAAAATCTATTTAATCAAATTTTAAACCCATGGATCCAAATTTTAAAATAATTTTTAATAGACTTGGACATTATTTATTTTAAATATAAGACTTAAACTAAATTACATTACACGAGGGAATTGTTTCCCTTACTTTGTAGGATTCAAATTTTTATTAATTTACTAGATATATATATGTTCTTATTATTCATATTTCATAACAATTGCATTTTCTCCCACTATTTTTAACAAATTAATAAATGACATTTTAAAATATGATTGGATAATTAATATAAAAACTGAAACTAATATATGCACATTAAATAAGAGCGAATGACACGACCTTACAAGAGTATTATCACGTAATTTTATATACAAGACTATATAAACTCTTGTATGTGAATTATATCTTTAACAAAATTTTATTTTGGCAATAAAAGAATATTCCCATAAAAATTACCATCATATTGTCACAATGAATAAAGTATTATTATAAATCTTAGAGATACACATATTAATTACATTATAATCATATAATCTATACCAAATTAAATAATGACATATTTCTTAAGATGCATTGGGAATTTGGGATACATAGAACTATTCTAATAAAATAAGTAGATTTTGATAACTTGAAATTTGGAGGAGTGAATTAAATCAGTTTTTCGCCTTTTTTATGATAACATAAATCATTATTATATTAATTAATACTCCTCCATTTTTTTTTAATTGACGTTTTAGGTGTGGCACAAGTTTTAATAAAAAAAAATTTTCCTCCACCAACCTTTTTCGATTTTGCAGGTGGAAAACTTTCCCGCTTATTTAAATAACATTTTATCAATTTTGTCTATTGCATTTGTTCTCCCCACCAACTTCATCTGTTTCTTTTCTTTTACGCTGCTCAGTTCTTTAATTTTTTCGTCCCTCACTCGTTTCTGTTCTCTTGATTCTGTGCGGAAACAATAATAAAACAACATCAAAAATTTGAATATGCAACAACATCACAAATTGATTTTGACAATGATTTTGTAAGAAAAAAAACATCACAAATTTCTAAACTCAAATCTACTACGCAACTACCATAAACGCCCATTTTCTCCTTTTCTCATGGACAACTAACCAGACTAGTCACTCTCCCCGCACTTCTCTCAACGCCATCGCTAAACGCCCCTGCCACACGCATAGACACTCTCTTTCCATGCCGTCTGTACTCATTCAAAGACTTTCTTTTCCATCATCTGTATCGTCACTCTCCTCTCAACTCCCTCAGAAACTTCAGCTTTTGTTAACACCCGTGTGGACTGGAAGGAAACCCAAAAGCACCAAGTTCAAGGCTGATCTTCCAGGGCTCAAGAAAGAGGAAGTGAAGGTGAAGATTGAAGATGAGGTGCTTCAAATAAGTGGAGAGAGGAACATATAGAAGGAAACAAGAAAAAGAGAGAAAAGATGGAAGCAGAGACAGATTAGAGAAAGAAGAAGTGGCGATGGAAAATAAGGAAGAGAGGAGAAGAGGGGAAGAGTAAGATAAAGATTAAAGATTAAGAGGACAGAGGCAAAAAGTAGAGAAATGACAGATGGAATGGAAAGAGAGAGGGATGATAAAAAGTGGGAAGGCATAATGAAAGGTGCAGACAGACAAAGGCAGAACGACTTAATTTTGAAAATTTTAAAAGTCTTAAAACGACAATTAAAGAAAACGGAGGAGTATTATTCTAACAGAATAAATAATTTACATAATTAGCATTGTCAAATGTCACAGCATTGTCTCACTGACCCCTAGATACATAACTGGATTTAATTAATTAATTAAATCAATAGGTTAATTATTAATTAAGTATGCGTCTGTAACTTGTTCTTCTTCTTCCTCCTCTGCCATTCATTCAACTCTTAATTGGCGTAACCAAAATCTCTAATCCATTGAAAAGCTCTTAGCGGTGCAATTGCTCTAAACTCAAACTCTGTAGCATTTTATTTTTTATTTTTTTCCACTGCATAATTTATTATTTTTTTAAAAAGGAAAAAAATAATCGATATTTTTACTACATTTCCTTTTATTTCTTTATCGTTATAGATGTGTTTGTTTAATTGCCTTTTTGTTATCATTTTATTAGCTTAATTTGCTTTAATTTCTTTTTTAAAAACCAAAAAAAAAAAATTGAATTTCAACTTGTTTTTCATATTATTCTTTTCTCCTCGTTCAGATTAAAAAAAAAAAAAAAAAAAAAATATTGATTTCATAGTAATTTGGGGGACTTCAAATTCGCTTTTTTGTTATCTTTTAATTTATAATCTATTAGCTTAATTAGTTTAATTTCTTTTTTAAAAAACCAAAAAAACATTAAAAAAAGAATTTCAACTTGTTTTTGATACTATTCCTTTTCTCCTCGTTCAGTTAAAAAAAAAAAAAAAAATTATTGATTTCATATTAAAATAGGTTACTTTCAACTTTGCTTTCTGTGCTTTTAAAGTTTCCCTGGTTTCATCGTTTGTTTGTCCCTCGGTTTGTGTTTTATTATTTGGAAAAAAAAAAGCTACACAGAATGGAAGAAGAACTTGTCTCCTGTGCATCAAAACTTTTAAACCCGTTCTTGGATCCAATGTAAAGGAGATTCATCATACAGTCCAGTATAGGGAAAAGATTAAGGGGCTGAAAGTAGAAGTTTTGAACCTGAAAAAGGGAGAGATAAAGTGGAGAGTTGTTAAAGAGGGGGAAGAAAAATATGGGTATCTAGAGAGAAAAGATAAGTAAAGGGATGGCTTGAAGAGGTGGAGAGTTTTAGAAGTGCAGAACTCCATCCTTGAGAAAGCTGACAAAGGCTGTTTCATAGGTTTCTTTCGTAAATGTGTGAGGTTTAACAAGGTGAGTAAGGAAGCGGAGACGGCAAAAATAGGGTGAAGCTCTCGTCAGAAAAAAGATGAATTTAAAGGTCTTTTGCAGCGTCGTCCTTTAGACATGACACGGTCGTGCATGATACAAGCTACAGGCGTTTGATCAAGAAAGACGGTGGAACAAAAGATTATCAATGCATTAAAGCCGGTGACGTTAAGTGATGCAGTGGCGGATCCAAGAATTTCACTCGATGGGGGCAAAAAATAAACAAAAAAAAATTGAACCAATTATAACTATACTTTTTTATTTTTTCATTAGGATGAACTTCAACAAAAAGTTACAAAATACAAATACATATCAAAAAGCACAATTTTTTTACAGTTGTCCTGACGAGTTTTCATATTCTGAAAACGTTGGATAATCATCCCATCTTCAATTGTATCAAATACATCTTTCTCAATATAGGTGACCAAACAATCATTCATCCATTGATCTCCCCTTCGATTGCGTAACCAACTTTTCACAAATATATGCAGAAAAGCCCTTTCAACGGTCGCAATCGCAACTGGTAAAACCAATGCAAGTTAAACATACACCAATGGATACAAAATGTCTTTTTAAAGCAAACTAAATTTTAGCCAAATCACCAATTCCTTGTAACTTAGAGAATTCCTCACAAGAACGCAGTCAATAACATAAGTCTTAGCCTGGTTCTCAAGTACCATCAACTCAAATGCAGAAAAATCAGATGGATAAAACTGGGCAAAACGAATCAACTTATGTTTGTCAAAAGCAGAGAATGAATTACTTGGATCTAAAACATGCCATCACAAGAAGCAGCTCAGTACTAACCTCCGTGAAACGAGTGTTAAGTTCTGAAGTTGCATATCTATCACAGTATAAAACAATTCAACTCGATAGTGATGCAAATTTGTATGTGCTCAACTCTCCGTCGTGGCCGCCCTCGAATTGCAAACATATCATCCATATTCAAAATGGCAATATCATGCTTTTGGCAAAATGAAGAAACTTCATCAACAAAGATTCCCATCCTCATCTCTCAACAATTGTAACTGTTGTTGGAAACTTGACTAGGCCATAGCATTTACAATGTCTTGATCTTTTCTCTGCAATGCTTGTGACAACTCCTAGTAATCGCCAATATACTTTTCATCATATGTAAGTTAAATGCAAAAACAAAGGAATAGATTAAACTAATAGATTACATGCTTCACCCTTTGTCAGGATTTAACCACTTCTTCATAACCTCAAGCACATCGCCCACAGAAGATAACAAAAGGATTAAGTTGATCAATGTGTAATAATACGAGCCCCAACGTGTATCACTAGGTCGTTTTAGACTTGTCTCTTGATTCAAACCTCGTCCCTTGCTAACTTCACCAATTTCTAGTGCTTGAACAAGTTTATTAATTTGGCTCTCCCGAAGCATGTCTCGAGCTGCATGAACCTCCAACAACATTTATCAAATTAGAACCAAGCTAAAAAATGAAGCAATAGAAATGTGATTTTTTGCAACAGCTACAAGTGTCAACTGAAGTTGGTGAGCAAAACAGTGAACATAATAAGCTATTCATTCTCCCTCAAAATCAAACTTTTCAGACCATTAAATTCTCCTTGCAATTACTTGCCCCATCATAACCTTGTCCACGTAATCTTGACAAACTCAACCATGTTGACAGAATAATGACTCAAGAGCCATCTTAAGTGATACTGCAGTGTTGTCACTAACATGTACAATGCCAAGAAATCGCCAAGTACATGAACCTTTTATCTACATAACGTATAGCAATAGCATGTTCTTTAATTGACACATCACGGACTCATCAATCAAAACTGAAAATATGTCATCTCAAGATCACTAATGATAGCTTTTGTGGTTTCATTTGCTGCAGCATTCACAATATCTTTCTGAATCACTGGTGCTATCAATTTAAGATTCCTAGGTGCATTCTTCAAAACAACACTTTAAAATGTTATTATGCTGAGCTAGAAATAAAGAAGTCGAGAAAGTTACCTTGGTTCTTTGAGTCTTCAGTTTCATTATGACCACGAAATGCCAACCCTTGACGCAAAAGAAATTAATGCAAACAATGGATGCAGTCAAGCGAGTTCGGTATTCAGTCCTAACTTGATCTGATTGCTTAGATAGAGCCCCTTCAAATGTTGCTTTTGATTCATTAAATTCACACAACTCTGTCGTGCTTGGTTATGGGCACTATTTGGTGGCCAACATGAATTTGAAAGCGTTCTGGTTTCTTCCAATTACAAAATCCCTCACTAACGAAAGCGTCACTACAGCTTGGCTTATAATGGAAGGCTAAAAAGATAACAATACAAACAGAATGCAGCATCTTTGGTCACACTATACCAAGCCAATCGCCATACACATCAAACCAAGCAGGATTAAATCGACGATATCCTTTTCCAAATTCAGTGGAAAGCATGATTTCGAGGCTGGCAACAACTATTTTGCAAGTAAAACTTCTAATTGCATCCCTATAATTAGGATGATAATGATTGATTTTAGGTCGTAGAGCTGGATCAGATGAAGATCTTTCAAGATGGCTTCAGTTCTACATGACTTTCTTTTAATGGATCTTTTCTTTATCATTGGCTTTACTTTCTTGGACTGTGAAGATGATTGATCTATTGTGATTTTCTTTTGAGAAATTTATCCATATGCACCTAATAAGAAGTTTTAAACAAATAAAACAATAAGGAATTGTACAAGATTAATAACTATAGTGATTTACATACATAGTATGAAAAGACAATAAGACATACATAGTAACCCATAGTGATTTACATAATAGTAATGGAAAGACAACAAGAATGTGATATTGTGGGGTTGAATTCCTTTTAGACTCATTAACATGAATCATGCATATTATAGAAAAAAGAAGTCAACTCCTTTTATAAAATTTGACTAGTAAGTAATAATGAGGATGAAAGAAAAGATACATACAATGATTTCTCAAGCTAATCTTTACAAAAAATAAATAATTAGTTATTTATGTTAAAAAGTTCTTGATATTGTCAACAAAGAACTATTATATAGTGTAACTTGACATTTATTGAAGAGAAGACTCCTCTTGAATCATCCTACTAGGACATGAAAATGTGGCCATAGACCACCCTCTCCCTTTTTTAAAGAAACTTTTAAGCCACTCAAAATTCTAACCCCACTTTATTTTTTCACTATCTTTTCTCATTTTTCTAATATAATAGTATTGCTTTATTTAAATGAAATAAAAACTAAACTTTTCGTATGGAAATCTAAAAATTAACCAAGTTCCTGTTCTTAAAAAGCAACACTGAAATAAATACAGAAAAATTGAACCATACTGAGAACTAAATGAAGAAGAATGGATGAATGGGTTCTGTGCTGAAACTGAAAATTCCGAAGGGTCCA
This sequence comes from Pistacia vera, assembly GCF_008641045.1. NCBI lineage: Eukaryota > Viridiplantae > Streptophyta > Magnoliopsida > Sapindales > Anacardiaceae > Pistacia > Pistacia vera. The sequence goes on along the minus strand of NW_022196741.1, from coordinate 545,670 downwards.
GCTAAGCAGTGAGATAGAGCTATATATTGGTACAATCATCTAATCTTCATTTCATTTACACTTTGAATCAATAAATAAATAAGTGGGGCCGTGGGGTGGTATGAGTAGTTCCAATTGAACAAAGTTACACTTTTGATAAACATGGCAGAGATTCACAAATTCAAGTGGGGACCGTTGGGTTGATTCATAAAGGCCATGCAAGAGTTTTGAGAACTCTTTCATTTTTTTTTTTTTTTTTTGCCTTTCCCAATTGAGTGGATTAAAATTAAAATACACCTACCAAGTAACAAACCAAACTTATTTTTCAACAATAATAAATAAAAAACAAACTGAATTATACATGTAACATGATCCAAGTTCCAAATCCAACTATCAGCAGTAAATGAGGCATAATTCTTGAATGAATAATTTATTTTTGTCTGTTTTTCATGTGCTTGGGGACGTCTGGCAAGGGCATTGCTGCATTGGCTAAATGGTAAGGGCCCTTCAATTTCAAAGACTCTGGTTGGCCCTAGGAGCAAGATTCAAGTTTAGTAATCATAAATTCTAAATATATAATACTCAATTTTATTGGAAACTACAAGAAAAAAAGTTCTAAAACTGTAAAACATGGAATGATGGAGAAAATTAAGGTTTAGCTTAGGATTAGGGACATTACCTTTGATAAATGGATAAAAAGTACTGCCGGATGTTGGTTCAGCGTTCAGCCTGGAAGGTAGTTTGGTGAGAGACTGAGAGTCAGAGAGGAGAGACTGAGAGTTAGAGCACCTGCTGACCTGCACCATGAGAGAAAAGGGAAGAGAGAAAGAGGAAAGAGAGGTTTTACTTTTAGCGTGTGTTTTGTTCTGGAAACTGTGAGTTCAAAAACCAAAAAAGCTCTTCTTTCCCAAAATGTCAAAGTTATATACGGGGCAAATGTCAAAGTCTTGTGGGGGCGAAATGTCAAAGGTTATAGGGGATAAAATGCAAATAAATAAAAATATTTATGGACTCTGAAATTTTTTAAAATTTGAGTGGGGGCCGTGGTCCCCACTTGTCATTAAGTAAATCTGCCACTACGTGATTGGGGTGCATGGATTTGCCGGTGTGGGCAAAACTACACTGGTGGAGAAAGTAGCTTCGGTGGCCATGGAAGATAAGTTATTTGATACAATGGTTAGGTGGATGTAGCATAGTCTTGAACGTCGAAACAATTCAAGAAGACATTGCCAAGAAACTGGGATGGCAATTAACGGAGACGGACGTGATGAAAGGGCTGCTAGATTGCTAGATATTTGAAGAGACAGAAGAGAATAGTTCTGGTTATTTGGATCATGTTTGGGAAACGATTAACTTGAGGTCATTGATCCTTTCGGTTTTGAAGAGAAGTTCGATGATGATCAAAAGCGATTGGAAATATTGCTTATTTCTAGAAGTAAAGAAGTGTTGGGAAATTCACAGATACTGAACAATTTCTCTGTTGAAGCTTTGAATCACCAAGAAGCAAGGAATTATTTGACTCGATAGTGGGCGACTAACATGCCAGATTTGGCAGTGAGATGGTTAAACGATGTGCAGGTTTACCACTTACAGTTAAAGCAATTGGAAATGCACTAAAAAATAATAAGAGCCTTTCCTTCTGCCAAAAGATTTTGGAAGATTTAAAGAATTTCAAAGGAGTGGATAAAGAAGTGGATGATTTTGTAGTTGAGTTACAATTTTTGGAAGTGAGGATGCGAAATCCTTGTTTCTGCTTTGTGCTGTATGTACAGCAGGTGATAAAATCTCAATGGATTACTTGTTGAAAATTGGAGTGGGGTTGGGTTTGTTTAGAGATGTATATACATTGAAAAGAGCAGGAATACTATGCTTTCATTGATGAAAATTCAGAGCTTCCGTTGTTGTTAGATAGTGGAGTTGATGACAAATTCGTTAAAATGAGCCACACGATGCATAGTGTTGCTGTGTCGATTGCTCAGGACGGGGGACATGTTTATGTTAGTATTCTAGAGGGAGTAACTCGAGAGAAGTATGGAAGTACAATGTCCAAAGAAGATTTAACCCATTTGTCTGTAATTAATGGGGATATTAATGGCTTCCTGAAAGGTTGGACTGTCCAAACCTGAGGCTACTTTTGCTGTTAAGGAAAGATCAGGATCAAGATCAAGATCAAGATCGTTCTTTAGAAATCCCAAACAACTTCTTTCAAGGGGTGAAAGAATTACAAGTTCTATATCTGGGTGGATCAACAATACCATCAGAATCTTCTCTTCTTTCTGGCCTAAAGAAACTCCGGACATTGTGTTTGAACAGATGCTCGCTAACCGATATAGGAATAATCGGAGAGCTAAAGGAATGATGATTCTGAAGTTTTCGTTTTGTGATTTTGAAGTGTTACCTACAGAAATTGCAGATTTGACCAAGTTAAAGTCGCTGGATTGAGTAATTGTCCAAAATTCCAACAAATCACACCAAATGTATATCAAGGTTGACCCGATTGGAAGAATTATATATGGCTAATAGTTATAAATGGCGGAGTAAAGCTATTCTTGCTGAGTTGAAGGAATTGCCTGACCTGAACCTTTTATCCACATATCCCCAATGCCATGATTATGCCAAGGAATTTGTTCGACCCTGAAAAGCTGGAAAGGTATAAAATACTTATTGGAGAAAAATGGGGATGGTATGGTAAATATACAACGTCAAGAACGTTGAAACTCAAACAATAGTCACAGTTTCAGGGTTATGAGTTTGACATTTTGTTTGAGAAAGTAGAAGATCTTACTAGATCAATGAGTGGCGTTGAAGATGTGGTTGAAGCTCTCAACTCAGAGAAAGGTTTCCCAGAATTAAGATCTTTGGTTCAGAATAATTGGGGGATCTTTTATATATTTTAACTCAGAGAGGCTCATTGTCACACTGCCTTTCGTGTTAGAGTCGCTGTATCTCCATAAATTGAAGAAGTTGAAGAAGATATGTGAAGGTCGACTCTACGCCAAATCCTTACCAATTAAGGACCATAATAATTAGACAATGTGATGAGTTGGAGCATGTTCTCACTCTCCACGGCAAGAAACCTTTCACATCTCCAAGAATCGAAGTGATGATTGTAAGAACCTAAAAGGATTTTTGGTGATGAAGAAATTGAAGAATCTACAGCCAGCTGATCAAAAGGTAGTGGTTTTCTGTTTTTTTTTTTTATTTATTATTATTTTTTCCTGGTATTTTAATACATTTCTAGTTGTGTAGAACAAGAATTCTTTCTGCAGGTTGTGTTCCCAAAACTTTTAGGTTGACGTGAAGGATTGTCATGCTTTGAAATTTATGTTTCCATCTTCTGTGGTTGAATTCCCATCCTTGAACGCAATTCACATTGAGAGTTGTCAGAGTTTGAAGATTCTTCTCAAGAAAGAACATGAAGAAATGAACTTAGAGAATGAAACTACTGTATACATCCTTTCTTTGATGAAAATGTATTTTTTTTTTACCAGAAGCTCACCTTAACACAATACATGGACATCTTATTCATTTCTGCTTTGTGTTATATAGGTTCATGTCCAAGCTTGGAGAAGATGATACTCTCACACTTGGATAACATCCAGTTGATATGGCACAATAAACTCCAAGCAGATTCTTTCTGCAAACTAAAGGTTTTGAGAGTTGAATTTTTGGAAAATTAATCAGTTTTGTTCCTCCTGACAGACTCGGAAGATTATCAAAGAATCCGCAAAGACTTCACACATTTCAAAATCTAGAAATTGTAAGGGTTACAGAATGTTGGAGTATGAAAAACCTCTTTCCAGTCTCTATAGCTTTAGGTCTCCGACAACTTAAAGAGCTTGAGATAAACTCTTGTGGGTTGGAGGAAATTGTTGCCAACGAAGAAGTAAAAGTGGCGGCTGTGTTTAAGTTTCTTCAACTGGATTTCTTGCAACTTATTGATTTACCAGAACTCAAAAGTTTCTACCCCAGGTCGCACACAACAGAGTTGCCATTGCTAAAAAGCTTGGTGGTTTATCATTGTCATAAACTTCTTAGCTTCCAAAATACACATGTCCAAAGCCAATCCGAAAACTAAACTCAACGTCCTCTGTTTTCCTCTGGAGAGGTATGAAAATTTTCTTTCAGAGGTTCTATGCTTATCTGAGCTTTGTTTGAGGAATATGTAGAAGAACATTAATTAATGCCTACTTGGGATTTTCAGGTGATATCCTATTTGAAGTTGGAGAAATTGTCTATAAACAGCGATGATATTAAATTGATATGCTCAGGCTACAGCCATTTTTCAAGAAAGATGTTTCACAAACTTGAAGATCTTCAAGTGGTCTGCTTTCATGATGAATCACCTGTCTTTCCATTAGATTTCCTTCGAAGATTCCACAAGCTAAGAACACTAGTTGTAGCTAGAAGTAATTTCATTGAGCTATTTCCAAGTCAAGAATCTGATCAATAGAAACATCATGTGAAAGTGAAATCTTTGCCAATAACATTCTTAAAGCTCGATTCTCTTCCTCATCTACAACATATATGGAAACGTTCCCAAGGGAAGCTGTTTCTTCCAAAACTTAAAATATTAGAAGTACGGTCGTGTGATCATTTGACATCCTTAATGCCATCATCAGGATCTTTCAAATATATTGCTGTAGACGTAAAAATCTACCTATACGGAAGGGGGGTCTGATCCCATGAGGTTAAGGCCACTAGCAATCCGCTGCACGTGCACACATAGAGAAACAAGCGTGAAGCGAACGAAAAACATCGGGGTGGTGTTTGCCGTAGGCACTATGACGCTCAAGTCAGCAAGGCTGAAAGAGGTTAGTATAGTGAGGGCTAGGGAGTAGAGACGTTACCGGAAGTCTAGTCAGGGACTGTGACTACGGTAGTGATGTGAAGCTCTCAAGTAGGAGCTTCGGGTGTGAAGGTGTAATGTAATCTAATCCCTTGTGAGAGGGCTGACCTCTGCTTATATAGTGACTGTCTGGTCTCCCAGTCCTGGTGGGAATAGGAGTCCTAGTGTGACTCTGATACAAACCCTTGAGGAATTAGGGCGGTGGTGAGCTGTCTTAGTAGTGTTCGAATAGGAAGGTGATCCCGAACAGGAAAGTAACCTCAAGTAGGAAAGTGACCTGAACAGGAAGGTGGCCTCGAATAGGAGACTGATCTGGAATAGGAAAGTGATCTGTGGGTGCCGTGGGCTTTGGACTTGCTCATAGGTCCAGGAAGTGAATTGGGATTTGGAGGCCCGGACCCAATGGTTTGGGCCGACTGTATCTCCTATCAAATAGGCCTAATCCAGATGGGGCCGCATCGGGATTGGGCCTGGTCTCTTCCTCATTCAGTCCCGTTCTCCTATTTGGGCTAAGGACGATTTTTGGCCCTAACAGTTTGCTCCCCACTCTCTGAGTTAATTTTTTCTTAAGTCAGAGGGTAGGAAGCGATTGAGGCGCCCTCGGTCTCCCTTCTTGGACGGTCGATTGTCGGCGTAGCTGACCAGTTTGATGTAGGTGATTCGTAGTCAAGGGTCACTCTGTATCAAAGCTGATCCCAAATTTGCAATCACCCCAAGAGGGTGTGCCTGATCAGTGTGAATGGTCGAATGGACTGAGATAACAAGACTTTTGGGGCTCACGTGCTCGTTCGGTGTGTCCTGTCGATTGGAGAAGTGAACTAAAATCCCATGACAGGGGTATCCGCTCGGCATGCCAGGTTTAATGAGTTGGAGACGATGTTAAATTAAAGGTTCATTCGGTTGGGGTACTCGGGTGATCGAGTGGGATGGAATCGGCTCGGCCGGCTTGTTGGACCATAAGACTTGCGCTTGTGATTCCACGACGCTCTTTATTGGATGCCAAAGGGCCAAACAAAATGCGCAAACATTTGACCCATGGCTGCCCACTCATCCGCTATAGAAGACCGAATGGGTGAGGCTCCTTGGCTTAATCGCCTCGAGGGTGAACAAGTGCTAGACTGCTCCTAGCCAATCGCCCCGATTGGGAGAATCTCCTGGATGTGAAGCATGGGAGTGTCAGCTTCGTTGCGGGAGCCGACCTGTTGCAATGTGCTGGCTCAGTCGGGTAGGAAGGGAGATTGAATCTTTAGACAGGTTAAGTCTGTGTGTTGATCGGTGGCGTGGCGTGGGGTGAGTGGTGATAGTCAAAGTTTGAAAAGACCGGGTCGGTCGGTCAGTCGGTGGCATAGGGAGAGTGGTGATCCAATACTTGGTTCCTGGGGAGTGAGGATGGTGGAGTTCAGTCGGTCGGTCGGCTGGGTAGAGTGGAGATCCAATACTTGGTTCTTGAGGAGTGAGGATGGTGGAGTTCAGTCAGTCGGTCGGCTGGGTAGAGTGGAGATCCAATACTTGGTTCCTAGGGAGTGAGGATGGTGGAGTTGAGTTGGTCAGTCAGTTGGTCGGGTAGAGTGGAGATCCAATACTTGGTTCTTGGGGAGTGAGGATGGTGGAGTTGAGTCGGTTGGGTGGAGTGGAGATCCAATACTTGGTTCCTGGGGAGTGAGGATGGTGGAGTTGAGTCGGTCAGTCGGTCGGGTAGATTGGAGATCCAATACTTGGTTCTTGGGGAGTGACGATGGTGGAGTTGAGTCGATCGGTCGGTCGGTCGGGTTGAGTGGAGATCCAATACTTGGTTCCTGGGGAGTGAGGATGGTGGAGTTGAGTCGGTCAGTCGGTCGGGTAGATTGGAGATCCAATACTTGGTTCTTGGGGAGTGACGATGGTGGAGTTGAGTCGATCGGTCGGTCGGTCGGGTTGAGTGGAGATCCAATACTTGGTTCCTGGGGAGTGAGAATGGTGGAGTTGAGTCAGTCAGTCAGTCGGTCGGGTAGAGTGGACATCCAATACTTGGTTCCTGGGGAGTGAGGATGGTGGAGTTGATTCAGTCGGTCGGTCGGGTAGAGTGGAGGTCCAATACTTGTTTCCTGGGGAGTGAGGATGGTGGAGTTGAGTCGTATGCTTGTGTTCTGATTTTGGTGCAGCCTAGTGGCTGAGTCGTGTGCACTCTCTGTTGGGTTGGGTCGATGACTTGTTGATTTTGAGGTGTAAGAACCCTTCACTCAGTCTGGTTGACTGAATGTGTAGCTTCATGAACCTGGCAGGGCCGATCGAAGGTATAGATCCATGAATCGGGCAAGGCCGATCCAGAGATGAAACTGTGGATCGAGCAGGGTCGATTCGAAGGTGTAAATTCATGAATCAGGCTGGGCCGATCCGAAGGTGTAAATTCGTGGATCGAGCAAGGTCGATCTGAAGGTGTAAATCCATGGGTCGAGCAGGGTCTACCCGAAGGTGTAAAAAATCCATAAATCGAGCAGGGTCGATCTGAAGATGCAAATCCGTGGATCGAGTAGGGTCGATCTGAAGGTGTAAATCTGTTGGATCGAGTAGGGTCGATTCGAAGGTGTAAATCGGTGAATCAACCAAGGTCGATCCGAAGGTGTAACAAACATTTGATCGAGCAGGGTCGATCTAAAGATGCAAATCTGTGGATTAAGCAGGGCTGATCCGAAGGTGTAATTACGTGGATCGAGCATGGTCGATCTAAAGTTACAAATCCGTGGATCGAGCAAGGTTGATCCGAATGTGTAATTAACATTTGATAGAGCAGGGTCGATCTGAAGATGTAAATCCGTGGATCGAGCAAGGTCGATCCGAAGGTGTAATTACGTGGATCAAGTAGGGTCGATCTGAAGATGCAAATCCATGGATCGAGCAGGGCCAATCCGAAGGTGTAATTACGTGGATCGAGCAGGGTCGATTCAAAGATGCAAATCTGTGGATCGAGCAAGGTCGATCTGAAGGTGTAATAAACATTTGATCGAGCAGGGTCGATCTGAAGATGTAAATCCATGGATCGAGCAGGGTCGATCCGAAGGTGTAATTACGTAGATCGAGCAGAGTCGATCCGAAGATGCAAATCCGTGGATCAAGCAAGGTCGATTCGAAGGTGTAATAAACATTTGATCGAGCAGGGTTGATCTGAAGATGTAAATCCGTGGATCGAGCAGGGTCAATCCGAAGGTGTAATTACGTGGATCGAGTAGAGTCGATCCGAAGATGCAAATCTGTGGATCGAGCAGGGTCGATCCGAAGTGTGAAAGCTCGTGAATCGGGCAGGGCTGATTCGAAGGTGTTAGTTGCTGAATAATGCTTCATTGAATTCAGGCCATGAGACTGACTGTCTATAAAGGCAGTGGATGGGCCCACTCATCCTGTTTAAATAAAAAATGAAAAGACAACAAATATTTAGATTGATTTCACCTAAAAGTAGTAGCATGTGGGATGGATTGCGTTCCAACTGTTGCTGATGTCTTTGCCTTTGGGAGTTTGGAGCAGGTAGGCACTCTTCCCTACTTCTTTGGTGACCTTGTAGGGCCTACAATAGATCTGAGCTCTGGCCTCCTATCGTTCTGCATTCAGTCATACTTGGCGTGAATTGCTTGATTGATCTCATCTTCCTCCCACCTTATTTGAATCATTGCTCTGGCCAAGGTGTCTTCCATCGTGGTGCAACCTAGCTTCATCAGTTCTTTGTATAGTTCACCATCTGGGAGGAGACCTTTCTTGAAGGCGTCTACGGCTGTCTCAGGGTTACAAGAAGGGATGTAAATCTTCTCTTTGTTGAATCTGCTGACATACTCTCTCAGTGGCTCTCCCCTCATCTGGTATACTCTGTATAGATCAGCCGACAGCTTCTCGAGTTTCTTACTGCTGGCAAACTGCTCCACAAAGGTGTCGGTGAGCTGAGCGAATGAGTCGATAGAACCGTTCGAGAGATTTGTGTACCACTGGAGTGCTGGACCGAATAAGCTTGAACCAAAACTCTTGCACATGCAGGCTTCCCTCAACGCTCGGGGTATTGAGACAGTGAACATCTGCTGCTTGTACGAGGCTATGTGATCATCTGGGTGCGTTGTGCCGTCATAGGGTTTCATGTTGGGAATAGTAAACTTCTGGGGCATGTCGGCTAGGGCGATCTCGTCCACAAAGGGTGAATTCGCGTAACAGCGAGGCCTACTCTTCTTGGTCGGGATCGGCATTCTTGGGATGTGCCTCATCACTGCCTCTACATCAGCCAACCTCTTGGCCAGTGCTTGTTTCATAGGAGATGGGGATACCAGTAGGTCATCCCGTTTGACTGGGTCAACCATTGCATTCATCCTTGGCATATTCCGTTGGGTCATCCTGCGCGGTGTAGTCTGGTGGATCATTCCTTCGTGCACACCCTGGTAGCCCGGATCTCCGTTCATTCCCTCTGGTCGGATGACTCCAATGATAACTGATCTGGTGTTTCGCCCTACATGAATGGTCAGGGGGGTTGTTTGATATTCGTTCGGTCCGTTAGGATGGGTGGGCTCGAGTGCTATAGTTTGGTTGGGTTGGCCGTTCAACCCGAGAGGGTGAGCCGAGCCGAATGGTGTTTGTGCGGGGATGGTTGATTGGAGGTGAGGCTAGATGGTAAGAATGGGTTGGTCTTGTAGGTGTGGGCTCTCTTTCTCTTGGGCATCTTGATCTCGAGACTGGGATGGATCAGATGAATAGGGTTCTGTTGGCAGATCCTTTCCTCCATCGGTTAGGATCGAGTCGTCGACCACCGATAAACTTAATGGACGTGGCCTCTTACCGGAGGCCGAGGGTCTGTGCTCTGGGGTTTGGAGAGGTTGCATGGATGGAATTGGGGCGCGTAATTGATTGGGAGGTACCTGGCAAGGCAGAAGCTCCGGATCATAGAACTGACTCACCTTCTCTTTAAGAGACTGGTTTTTGGCCTTGATGGATGCGTTTTCGCTCCGGAGTGCATTGTTCTCGACTTCAAGTGCGGCCATCTTGTCTGAATTTTGTTGCATGAGAGCGGTCAAAGCCTCCAGTCTAGCCTCAAGGCTGGAGTTAGCGTTGTCCGAAGGGTCAGCCATGGAAAATTCCTCTACGTAGCAAGGTTCGTCGAGCTAAATGATTGCTAGAGGCCTCACGGTGGGCGCCAAACTATAGATGTAAAAATCTACTTGTATGGAAGGGGGGTCTGATCCTGTGAGGTTGAGGCCACTAGCGATCCGCTGTACCGCACACGTAGAGAAACAAGCGTGAAGCGAACGGAAAACATCGGGGAGGTGTTTGCCGTAGGCACTCCGACACTCAAGTCAGAAAGGCTGAAAGAGGTTAGTATAGTGAGGGCTAGGGAGTAGAGACGTTATCGGAAGTCTAGTCGGGGACTGTGACTACGGCAGTGATGTGAAGCTCTTAAGTAAGAGCTTCGGGTGTGAAGGTGTAATGTAATCTAATCCCTTGTGAGAGGGCTGGCCTCTGCTTATATAGTGACTGTCTGGTCTCTCAATCCTGATGGGAGTAGGAGTCCTAGTGTGACTCTGATACAAACCCTAGAGGAATTAGGGCGGTGCTGAGCTATCTTACTAGTGTTCGAATATGAAGGTGATCCCGAACAGGAAAGTAATCTCGAGTAGGAAAGTGACCTGAACAGGAAGGTGACCTCGAATAGAAGACTGATCTGGAATAGGAAAGTGATCTATGGGTGCCGTGGGCTTTGAACTTGCTCATAGGTCCAGGAAGTGAACTGGGATTTAGAGGCCCGGACCTGATGGTTTGGGCCGATTGTATCTCGTATCAAATGGGCCTAATCCGGATGGGGCCACATCGGGATTGGGCCTGGTCTCTTCCTCATTCAGTCCCATTCTCCTATTTGAGCTAAGGATGATTTTTGGCCCTAACAATTGTAAGTTTGGATATATGGAAATGCTGTAGATTGACAAACATATCAACCTGCTCCACAGTGAAAAGTTTAGTGAACCTCACGACAATTAGAATAAGAGAGTGCGATTCACTGTTAGAGGTAATAATATCAAACAAGGAGGAAGCAGAAACAACAGATGAGATTGTTTTCAGCCGACTGAAAATTTTGGAGCTACATTGTTTGCCAAAACTGTCATACTTCTGCTCCGCGAATTTTGCGTTCAAATTCCCATGTTTGGAAGAAGTCACTATTGAAGAATGTCCAAAATTGAAGAATTTTTGCAGAGGAGAGCACACCAAAATCACGCAGAGTGCGGGTGCATTCGCCATACAAAAGATCGCTACTCTTTTCGGAAAGATCATGACTTAAATTCCATCAATATCCGAATATGGTATGTATTTCCTTTTACAACATTACAATAGCTTAAGTACCCTTTATTTAACTCTACAATATATGGAAGACTCTTTTGCTTTAATCCAATTTGAGTATCAGTTTCTGAAGTTTCAGAACGTGTAGTTGGCATTAAACCCATCATGCATTACTAATATAACATCTTATTTTGTTAGGTTGGATTCATTGGCTTTGAATATTTGAAGATTTTCTGAATTCCCTCTTTTGAAACAAACAACAAGTGAAGGCAGTGCCTTTGTTTTGTTTTGTTTATTTTTCTGATATATTTTAATCTAACAGATGAGAAGGATCAAAGTTTCAGAATGCCCAGAGTCCTGATGAAGATTTAGGTCATCCTCCATATACAAGCTGGACTTGATGAGGCCACATTTCCCCTCACTTGAAGAGGGTCTTTTGTTCTTGTTATCTTCATTTATTTGCTTTCAGCTTTTCTTTAGAATAAATGGTACTCCATTAATTTCATTTCTAGTATTGTTTCTAGTCAGTTTTTGTTTTCATGTTGAAGATTCTTTATATTAAACCTTATGAGATTAAACCATTTCAAGTTGAAAATGCTCTTAACACAAAGCAAATGTTTTATGTGTCCTGAATTTGAGGCACATTTGAGCTATATCCTATCTGTGCTGACATGGTAAAACCTCAATTTCTTGACAAAGTCTATGGTACCATTAGGGTACTGCTGATGTGGTAAATACACAAAGCAATGTATACATGCCAATTAATTATTATATTTAATAATTACCAATCACAATTGATTTTAATTTAAAGATAGAGGAGAGAGAAAACAATTCAGAGGTGTCACAAATTCACTAGAAGGTTTTATAGATGATGTGGTACCTCCATTATATTGTAATTTTTTTTCTTCCTATTTTCGTAGTTATGTTATCTCCAGCACCTTGTCTTAAGTAATAGGCAGAGTATTTTGTACATCTTGATACAATACACTCAACTAATGAGAATATACCACGTGTATGTCAGTGCAAGTGAAATACATGAGTAGAATACAATTGCATGATCCCCGAGGTATAATCAAATACAAAATTCTCTTCTTGTTAAATTTGTTGTGTTAAAATAAACGGTAATGGGGTAATATGGTAAATACTAACATATTATGCTATAAATTCTAATAGTGCATTAACAATTCACTAATAGTAGGAGATTTTTGTTATTTCTATAATCTAAAGGGGTAATATGGTAAATATTAATTAACATATTTTTTAACCCCTACATTTGTTAATTTGTTAAGGGGGTAATTTAGTTATCGGAATAGCGCACAACCGGCTGAATCTGACTGATCATGCGCCAATTTGGTTTTTTCTGACTAGATCCATCGTATATCTAGTCGAAAACGACCAGATCTACAATCAAGATATGGTTGTCGTCGATGGCCAAATCTCTGGCTATAGATCTAGCCGGAAATGGCTAGATCGGCATATGACTGGCTAGATCTGGTCAGTCGTGCATTGTTCTGCTGCCAGCGATGGTAGCGGCAACGGTTGGCGACCGGCGGTGGTTGTTGACGGCCGACAGTGGCTTGGATGGATGGGAGTATTTCTGTTAATTTATAAACTTTTATTGTGAAAAGTAATTGTTAAATGTATTGAGTTGAATAGAATATGATTAGATTTTGAATTGAATAGTCAATATTAAATAAACATGTTTTTTACTGTTTAGGATATGATAGGATAATAGAAAAGTGTTTCAAAAAATTAAACAAACAGGGGGTATGATTTATCATATATCTTTTTCACGCTATAGATAAATTTTATTAAACAAATTATCATAGATGATAATCATTTTGGATGAAAATGACATTATATTTTGGTATTTGTTATGTTATCGGAGGTACAAATTGTGTTCATCCTAAAATAAGATCGAATTATCAAATTGGGGTATCATTATCCTGAATGTTAACACATGACATTGTCTCGTGACAAATTGTAAGTAAACTTATAATTTATCATAGAGATTTGTTAATTGTACGTGTTTGAAGTTGACGATACACGTGAAAACATTATATATAATAACGTTTTTTTATATGTATAGATAAATGTATCCTTCAATATTTTTATTAATCTAAAAAATACTCTTTAATGTTATCCAATAGACCCTTAAAGTTTAAAAACTTCATCACCAATTACGTTACATCTACAAAATACTTTTCTTACAAGACCGAAGTTATCATTTTATCCTAGCACTTTTTTATAAGACCAAAGCTACTATTTCAATCTTGTACCACAAACGATGACATAATGAAGTTAGGGCAAATGGGCATTTATTATATAATTTTAAACTTTGAGAGTAGTTTATGATAAAAAGTGCGAAAGCTGTAATCCAAGCGCTATATTTGGACACTTTGAAGTATTCTATGATAATCTCCCTTTAGGAAAATCATATGAAGTTTCTAATCTCCACCAACAAAATCTAAATTAGTTTTTTCCACTCCATTCTTTGTCAAATTTGGTTTAGGTAGTCAATTTTTTTTTTTGGCCCATCAAAACATTGTCAGATAAAAACTAATGCAGAGAATATTAAAACCAATTGTCCCTTATAGTACTCTAATATTCTTATATTTAACCTGTTTTTAGGTTGTTTTACCGTGTGCTCTTACTTAAAAAACAAAAGATTATATTATATATAAAAAATAAAAAAGAAATATAATTTTCAATATATCAAAACACTATTTTTTTTTTAATCTTTCTGAAAACAACCCTTTTTTATGATTTTTTGATAAAACTGGAAATTTTATAAAAGAAAGAATCTAAGAAACAAAAAAAAAAAGACCCTATCAAACTAAGCGAGCAACTTGGACAGCCTCAAGAGCTCAACAAAGAAAAAAACCAAGCAATGCCAGTTTAGAAACCCTTTTTTATTAGTGTAGATCAGTAATCGCTTCATTCATCACATCAAGAATGTTGAGTCAGATTGCTGATTTTAGAAAAAAAGCAAAACGGACATGGAAAAATAAGTGTGGAAAGAAACAAAAATAAGAAATAAAAAAAATGAAAAATAGTAGCGCAACTTTCTCTTCTTCTTTAGCCGATTGATTTGATGTCTGCCCAAATTGAAAGGCACCATGTGAAAAAAAACTTTACACAGTAGAGAGAAAGAAAAAGACGACTGAAAAAAAATAAACTGTGAGAAGAAGAACAGTGCGCTAGACTCTTTTCATATTTCTTAATACATCTCTTTTTCTACGTGAACAGTAGCTACTACAATATTTATACATGCAAACTTTCTTCTCCACCGTTTGATCATTAACAACTAACTAAATGCCATGCGTTTGATCTGCAACTTGCGTCTCCATTTGCAGGCCAGCTTGTACTCTGTTTTGCTACTTGCATTCCCACTTGCATGCTGTTAGTTAGTGATAGGCCGGCTTATATTCTGTTGTTGCAACTTGCATTCCCACTTGCATGCTGTTAGTTAAAGATAAGGCCAGCTTGTACTCTGTTTTGCAACTTGTAGTGCAACTTGTATTTCCCACTTGCATGCCGTTGGTAGATGATAAGAAGTGTGAACTGCGTTTTCTACAATTTGAAACTTTTGCTTAAGTGAAGCTTGATATTTTGGTTAACACACCAAGTGACAAGCTGAGGATGAAACTCGGCGCATTGGATTACATGTTCATATAGAATATTCTCCAAAACTTTTTCTAGAGAAACCTTGACAGTACGAGAGTGAGAACTAATTAATTATAATAAAAGTTGACACAAAATCTTCTTTCTGATATTTTCCAGGAAAATTCACATGCGCACGATTAGTAGAAGTCAAAAAGAAAAAGCGAGTACATAAGAAATTGAATTCCTTTGAAGGTGAATGCAGCTCAAAGTAAATAAGTCATAGCTTAGTTGAAGAAAAGAGAACATGGTAGAGTTGTTGTTTCTACTCTGTAACAGTTTTGATTCATGGCTTTAAGGAAGAGAGTTTGAAGGTTATATAAAGTTAATAGAAGGAAAGATCACTAAAGTTTGAATAGTTTCTCGTTATGTGTCAGATGAGGTTGGGATAGCGCTTTTAAATTTCTCCTTAAACTCTATTTAATATCGAAATTATATTGTTCAAAGTAGAGTAGATCAGAAAACCCTAGGTTTCTAATCAAGCAAGAACACAACAATCAATTATGAGTAATCAAAGAACATAAAAAGAAATAGAGAATACACAGATTTACAGTGGTTCGATAATCAAATGTGATTATCTACATCCACTTTTCAAGGCAGTAAAGAAATTGCACTAACAGTAAAGATCTTATAGAGTTTAATCGCTCCTATTTACATGAAGATCCCCAGGAAACCCCTCTGTAATACACCTGAAATGACTCAAAAAACTAAAATATTAACAACCATTTATACACAAAGAAAGGAATAAAAGAGTAACAAATTAGACTCACCGTCACCGTTTGATTTCATCCAACGATCTTCAAAGCTCCAACTCAACCATCGTCATAACAACGTTTCTCTCTCTGTAACCAAGAGAGAATAATAGCAAAAGAACATAAAAAATCGACAAGAAGCAATTAGGTCTAACAAATATCTCAATGGGGAAATTCCAAAAGTGTCCCTGCCTTTCTCAAAAATGGCCTTTGACAAAACGTATTAGAGGTTGGCCTTCCACATAGGCACAAAATAGGTGCCACATCACCACAAATTTCAATTTTTAATCCTATATGTATTAAGATTTGAAAGTAAATTCTTTGTAGATATAAATAGGACTTTGAGATTTTATAGAAATAAAAATAAAAATATGAAGATTGTAACAAAATGCTAAGAGTATAAAACACATTAATAACATATTTGAAATTCAACATGAATATGGTTTCTAGTAACTCTAAAACATAAATAATATAATCGTGCAAGTTAGGAATTAAAATCAGTGTATTTATTTATTGGGATTAGTAATTAAAACTTGTCAAAGCATGTAATGTTCTTAATAAAAATTTTATGTAACGTTAAACTATTGAATGAAAAGATGCAGGCTAAAAATCATAACTTTATTTTTAAGTAATACAATCAAAAGTTTATATTCAACCACTCGATCACATAGATTTTGATATATATATATACCGAATATTTCTTGAATATATCGTAATCTCCTAATTTCGTTAGTTTTAGGATACTCATAAATGTATTTGATATCCTATAATCTCCTAATTATGTCAATATATTGTAATTGACAAAATTAAGAGATTTCGTAGATTGTAGACTACCTATATAATGCTTGTAACTATGAGTGTAAATATATGAATTGAAAAGATACAATTCTTCCAATTTAACTTGGTATCAAAGCCACTTTCTAATAAAAAATAAAAAAATGCTCATTGTAGAGCAGCCGCTGGAAAATCACCGGCGAGTAATCATCCCATTGTCGTCAATCCAAGAAGGAGAAAATGACTACAATCAATCTAACCCACCAACCAATCCTCCAAACTTTGGTCACCAAAAAACATCGTCTTGTCCATATAAAATTTGCCAAATACACAAACATCCAGCCGAAAACCAACCAATATTCAACCACCATCAAACATCAATCATCATCCAACCAATATTCAACCTCCTGCCATATCAACCATCATCAATACACAAACCTCCAGTCGAAAACAAATCAATATTCAACCATAACCCAAACAACAAATCCAACCACCATCTTTAGTCGCTGTAAACAACAAAAATATAGCCGGGAATTTTTTTTGCAGCCCACAATCAATCAAGCCAACCACCAGCCATCAAATCTAGCTGCAAATCAACAAAAAATACCCAGGAAAAATATTTCCAGCTGCAATCCAATCAAACCCAAACGCAACCCTAACACCAAAATCCACTCAAGCCACCTAACCACCAACTTTGGTCGCCACCAACAACTAGGGGTGGGAGGGTTGGTGTACCCGCCTTTTTTGAAGGAACCGGAACTGGAACCGGCCAGTTGCTTTGATTTGGAACTGGAACCATCGGTTTTGGTTCCTAAAAACCTGGAACTAGAATCTGTGTTGCAAGTTCCGGTTCCGATTCCAGGTATCTAGGCAAATATTAATTACCCCCCTAATTTAAAAAAATAACAAATTAACCCTTATAAAATTACAATTACAATTCTATTAGTTTTATGAAATGACAAATACACCTTGCAAACTTTACAAAGATTACAACCACTTCAATAGCCATTTCAACCTCCCAAAATTAAAATTACATAACACTTTAAAACTTGAAATAACACAAATACAACAACCTAATAACATACTAACCATCAAGTTGCATTCTCCAAAAATTGAAATTACATAACACATTAAATAACACAATAACATATCAATTTGCAAACTCCCAACATTAAAATTACATAACATTTTAAATTAACACACGTACAACAACATGATAACATATCAAGCTTCATCCCCAAAATTTGCAGTGGTAATAGTTTCTTTATCAATTGCTTTCAGTACTACAAAAAAGAAAAAAAAAAAGGAAGTCAATTAATTAATTAGTAATTTAGTATGTTAAAAAATTCAATAAAACTACATTAACTAAATGAAAATATAAGACATTCATATTAATAAGTTACCTAAATCCTAAGTCTCTGCCAAAGCATTATAACAACAATGTGAAGTAAATATAAGTGGCGAGTCTAGTTCTCTTTTGATGAAATATTATCCAAGCTGACTTTGGAAAAACTAAATTACTTGAAAAATTAAGCAGAATATGACATTTCTATTGAAGATTCTATTCCTAAATAAAGTATTTGGATATCTTAATTAATCAAACTAAAGAGAGCATGTAGATGATATTATCCCATAAATTTTGTTAAGCTTGAAACAGTTATGTGAGATTAATTCAAAACCAAATTACAAGAAATGAAGACTCATCCATCAAAATTGAGATTAAAAAAAAAAATTTCCTACAAAAACATATGCTATCCAGTTATGTGGATAGTGGATAGCGTAGGTTTTTGTAAGAATTTCCTGTAAAACACATATTCATATTCCAATATTCATTTACAATACAATCAATTTCAGTTTAAAAAACTCCATGGAATATATGCGGAAATAAATGACAAACCTCCAGCCATAGCAATTACTTCTTTAATCTTCTTGCTCCTTTATGAATTACAGGATCTTCCACTTGACTGCAATTTTGGGTGATGGTTTGGGAATCAAAAATGCATCGAATGGGGACCTGTGAACTTCTCTCTCTTATATGCAGTTGTCTTTCCATCAAAGACAACTGCCCAAGAGACACAACCGTATGACCACATCAACAGGGACCAAAATGTAAGGAAGGAAGTGCAGGACCATATTGTAAAAGTCTAACATTCTCCCACTTGGTCCAAATTGTATAATATAATCCAAAAACACAGAGATGTTAGCTTGTTTAATTAGAAAGAGGAAAAGTACATGAATCATAGCGGTAAGTCCCTTTAAAACAATATTACCTTCTATGTATTACAATGCAATTTTACTCTTACTAAATAACGCTTAAATGTGAATACCACTTTATGAACAAACCTTAAATGTTTATTCTAGGTCCTCTAGAATGTTTGTTTGTCTCCAACCAAAATGTATACAACTTAAAAGAGAAAACAACTAAATTACAAGTTTCAGACAATGAAAGTATTACCTCTCATAGTGACAAAGCGGGACATAGTCCCATTTCGACAACATGATCCTTGAACGTCTTTGGTGGCATGCCTTTCGTTAGAGGATCAGCAATCATCTGCTCAGTATGTATGTGTTCAATGAGCACTTCTTGGCTTTAACGTGCTCCTTTATTGCTAAGTACTTAATGTCGATGGTGTTACTTCGACTTCCACTCTTATTATTCTTAGCAAAGAATACAGCAGCTGAATTGCATATATAACTTTATTGGCCTAAGATAGACTCAACAACTCCAAGCCAGAAATGAAACTCTCAACCAAATACCCTGTGTAGTTGCCTCAAAACAGGAAACAAACTCAGCCTCCATGGTAGAAGTGGCAACTAAGATTGTTTGGCACTTCTCCAAGATATAGCACCTCCGCGAGCATAAAAACTATCCGGATTGATTTTCAAGAATCAACGCATCCACGAAGTCTGAGTCTGATATCCACGACTTCTAAAATGTCGGAACGTTTATAAGTAAGCATGAAACCTTTAGTTCCTTGAAGATACCTCATGACCTTCTTGCAGCTCTCCAATGATCCAACCTGGATTACTTTGATATCTTCCTAACATGCCAACTGCAAACGATGTCAGGTCTATACGACTTGAGCATACATTAGGCTTCCAACAGCTGAAGCATAAGGAATAGTTTTCATTTGTTCCTTTTCAATCTCAAGTGTAGGACATTGGTTCAGATTGAAACCTGTCACCCTTAACAATGGGTACAACACTGGGTGAACAATCTTTCATTCTAAATCTCTCAAGAATTTTATTATATATGGCTTCCTGGATAGTCCCAAAACATGTCGAGGCCTATCTATGAATCTTAATGCCAATGACATAAGACCCTCACCCATATCTTTCATACTAAAATGTTAGAGAGAAATTGTTTCACCTCATGTAGCAAACCCAATCATTGGTTGCAAGGAGAATTCATCTACATATAATACAAGAAGATGATTTTACTCCACTACCTTGTGGTATATACATTGATCCATGACATTCTCTACAAAACCAAATGAAGAGATAACAGGGTGAATCTTAAATCCCACGTCGGGAGGCTTGTTTAAGTCCATAAATGGATCTCTTAAGCTTGCAAAACAAATGCTCACCATCACTTGAAATGAACCCATCAGGCTGTTTCATATAAACCTCTTCCTCCAAATCTCCATTGAGAAAAGCTGTTTTACATCCATTTGATGTAAATCTAAATTGAAATGGGCAACTAATGCCTTATGATACGAAAGGAATCCTTTTTAGAAACTGGAGAAAATGTTTCTTTGTAATCTATTCCTTCCTTTGTGTGAACCCCTTGGCAACAAGTCTAGCCTTGTATCTCTCAAGGTTGCCTAATGAATCCTTTTTGGTTTTAAATACCCATTTACAACCAATAGGTTTCTTCCATTAGGCAAGTCAACAAGGTCCCAACTGTATTATCCCCATAAATTCATCTCGTCATCATGGCATTATACCACAACTCAGATTTACTACTGTTCATAGCTTGTAAAAACGTGTCTGGATCATCCTCAATACCTATGTCATAGTCAGACTCTTGCATAACACTTCATAATCATAGGAATTGCTGATTTCTTGTTCTAGTAATCTCCTTAATGTTGTATCAGCAGTCTCTTGAGACTGTTGCACAACTGGTTGTTCCCCTTGTATTGGAAGTTGTTCAAAATGATCTTCTAAAACAATCGCATCAGAATGTGGATTTGATTGAGTGGTTCCTCATTATTCACCCTGTTTGGTGAACAACCAATCTTTTACTTGATGTAGGAGCATTGTCTGAAACATCAATTTTCTCAGAGACTGAGTCTCTGAGTTGATCACTCCCACTACCACATCATTTTCAGAAATTTGGCATTTCTTGCAAACAATTCTACTGGAATGGTTAGGACAATAAAACTTATATCCCTTGGATTTTTCTGCATATCCATATGCACTAATAGTCCTAGGATCTAACTTCCGTTCTTGTGGATTTAAACTCTAACCTCACTGGGAAACCCCAGATGCGTAATGACTTAAACTTGGTTTCCAACCTTTCCATAATTCGAATGACGTTTGGGGAACCGCCTTAGTTGGAACTCGGTTTAATATACACGCAGTTTTCAGAGCTTCATCCACAAAGAATGAGGAAGTTTGGAGTTACTCAGCATACTCCGTACCATATCCATTAATTTCTATTTCTCCGTTCTGCTACACCATTCTGAGATGGTGTGCCAGGCAAGGTGTACTGAGCCACAATACCTTGCTCTTGAAAATTAGCAAATGGACCAAGTGCTTGTCCTATACCAGTGTATCACCATAATATTCCACACCTCTATCAGATCTCACGATCTTAATTTTTTTCCACATTGTTTCTCTACTTCTGCTTTATATATTTTAAAGCATCCAACACTTCATCCTTGTGATAAAGCATATAGAGATACATATATCGTGAGTAATCATCAATAAAGGTGATGAAATATTTCTGACTACTAGAGCTCATGTCAGGGCAACAAATATCTGTGTGTATGATTTCTAAAAGTTCAGAACTCTTCTTGGCACCCTTCTTGGATTTGTTAGTCTGCTTTCCCTTAATGCAGTCTACACAAGTATCAAAATCAGTAAAGTCAAGAGTTTCAAGAACTCCAGCATTTACCAACCTTTTATCCTATCAATGGAGATGTGTCCTAATCTCCTATGCCACAAAAAGGAAGAGTTTCATACATAATATTACGTTTCATACCAGTGTTGCATGTGAAGTCATATATAAGGAACAGTATCACTTAAATGATTTTAACAACACCATCAATCAAAGTACCATTTCCAACAATAGATGAGTTCTTAATTAAATTAAAAACTATCATAAAGTTGAAAGAGTATCCACATGGTACAAGTTAGAAACTGAATTAAATTCCTAGAAAACTAGGAATATAAAGGTTCGTTCCAAATCCAAACATAATTAGTACTTAAAATAAGTCTAAAAGTTCCAACCTTCAACACGTGAAGGCATCCTATTTCCTGATAGATGCTGCATTCACTTCCCAATGGCTTCCTTTGATCCAGAAAACCCTGTATGGTATTAGAAACATGGATTGTAGAACCAGAATCAATCCACCAATCATTATGTGAACACAAATCATATTAGATTCATAACACACAGAGATAAGAGGTTACCTTTCTTATCAACCAGGCTTTTCTCTTAGGCAATCATTCTTCATGTGTCCCGTCTTTTTACAGAAGAAACACTTGATATTGTCCTTATTACCTTTGCTCATAACCTCATGCAGCTTGCCTTTTCCTTCCACTTCTTATTCTTATTTGAAGCGTACTTGACATTTCTTGTCACAGATGTGCTGTTTCATTCACTTCCTGAACAGTCTCTCTCCTCCTGAACACACATGGTCAAAGCCTTGATTGACCATTTATCCTTCTGTGTGTTATAAGATATTTTGAAGGAGTATAATGAGAACGAGAGAGAGTTCAGGACATAATGCACCAGGAAATCATCATTAATCACCATCTCAAGGGATCAACTGAGCACTATCCCTCATTTTCATAATATGCTCACGACTCCTTTAATACCAGTCAACTTCATGGATGTCAATCTACTCATTAGGACTTTTCCTAATGCCTTTTCTGATGTTTCAAACTGTGCATGAATGCCTCCATAGATCCTTGACATTTTCACACTCCGTTATCGACCCACGGATACTACTCGTAATGTGAGATTTGATGACATCATGCTTAAACGGTTAGATCGCTCCCACCGTTCATACAAAGCAATCTCAGCTTGAGAGCTAGTATTTGTAGGTGTTTGTGCTCTTCCTTACGAAAGCATAGTCAAGATCTATGCACCCTAAATGAAGGGACAGCCTCTCTCCAGGATTTGTAGTTATCACCATTTAAATTAGGAACCTTATCCTCAACCATCATCAAAGTTTGATCAACTGTAGATAATTCAATAGACATGCTTACTAAATAAATTATGAGGCACAAACCATCAATAATTATAAGTTTACCAATGTAAACAAATAATAATCATAAATGAATCGATATATATAAAATCTCCCTGTGGTAAAGACATTACATTTATGATTCATTATCCTTGAATGATGAAACTAGAAATTATTAATATTTCATAATGCCTGTGGGCTAATTAAAAATAAGAATAATTTTTTCTCCCTAATTAATCATAAAAAAAATAACATTCCCTGTGGTAAAATGATTATACTATATTATTACTACAACCGTTATTAACCTTAATGATCACAACTAATATTTCTTAATGCTATATTATCAAATTTAGATGCTGCGGCTACTCTAAATTAATCAAAAATATATACGATCATAAAACATCAAATATTTATAACATGATTTGTATATATAACACAAATCAATGCAAAATAATACATTATTTATGCATAACAAAGTAATATATAACATAAAAACCATCATACAAGCTGTCACTGACTTCCACGCGCACCGTGACCAGAGGACGCGCCCCCACGCCCGCCAGAAGGCAGCACACTCTCTCACGCGCCCCCACGCGCCTCCACTTCTCTTCACGCGCCTGCACGCGCTTACACGCGCCCAACCCAAACCCTCACGCCCTGGAGCAAGCGCAAGGCATGCCGCGCCTCCACGCGCCGGTCTTGACCAGGGTCGGGTTGACCCGTTTGACCGGTCGGTTGGCCCGCTTCGCCCCATTAGACCGGTCCGTTGACCGTTTGACCGTTGACCGGTCTGGGCTGTTGACCGGGTCGGGTTGCCTGACGGTTTGGGCTGAGTTGACTGGGTTGTTTGACCCGGTTTGACTTTGACTTTGACCGGGTCGTTTGACCCGTTTTCCTATTGGGTCGGTTCTTCTTGACCCGGTTTTCTGCAACTTTTACCCCATTTTTCCAGATTTTCAACAGCCCGTTTCCGGCCATTTTTACGGCGTTTTCGATGGGAAACTCAAATGTGGACTTATAACATATATCAGTGACATCCCAAATGACAATTTCGTCCTAAAATAGCCATAAATGGCTTCCGAAAACACCCAAACAATACCTCCCAACCAAAACTTTAAACTAGCATAACTTTGCATCCAGAACTCCGTTTTTGACAAATAATATACCGTTGGAAAGCTTTTTCAACAAGGATTCCAATGACATCAAAATCGAAAACAAATTCTATTTATAATAAAAGTTATGCTTGATTTACAGTACGGGTTTTAATGGAAAAATCCTAATTTTATGCAATATTTTTCAGATTTGCAACAAATAACTTTATGTTAGGCAGAGATTTATATAGCTGTAACCAATATAAAACACATATTCATATTCCAATATTCATTTACAATACAATCAATTTCAGTTTAAAAACTCCATGGAATAATGCGGAAATAAATGACAAACCTCCAGCCATAGCAATTACTTCTTTAATCTTCTGCTCCTTTATGAACTACAGGATCTTCCACTTGACTGCATTTTGGGTGATGGTTTGGGAATCAAAAATGCATCGAAGGGGGACCTGTGAACTTCTCTCTCTTATATGCAGTTGTCTTTCCATCAAAGCAACTGCCCAAGAGACACAACCGTATGACCACATCAACAGGGACCAAAATGTAAGAAGGAGAAGTGCAGACCATATTGTAAAGTCTAACATTTCCAGATCTGATGGAGGAAAAAAAAAGTTAGTGAGCATCAAAATTGACTAAAAAATTTCCAAATATTTAGTTAGCAAAAGCTTCTTTCCGGAAAAATTTAACACAAATGTCAATTATTGGTTTTATATTGCAAAAGTAGTAACATCTCTCATGGCAATGAGATCCAAAAACTGATCATACAGAGAGGACAAAATTATGATACCATTTCGTTGACATCAATTGTTCATGACTAGCAATTGTAAAAATAATTAACCAGAAAAGAGGAAAAAAAAAAAAAAAAACTCTCACGATCTGAATCAAAGACTAAAAGAGAAACTATAATATGCAAAAGCCAATATGCAGATATAAATTCATGATGATATGATAACTGAAAACCCTAAGTACAAAAATTGGGGATTTTGAATACCTATTGGAGATATCTTGCAAATGTGAGGTTGAGACACTGAGATGACATGAGACATGAGAATTGGCAGTTATGGAATTCAAGTTTGACGATTTGAACTGAGAGTAAGAGGATGAGAGATCATAGCCACTGGCGCACTGGAGAGGAGAATGGAGATTGTCGATTTTTTACCCTAAATCCCTAAATTTTCTTATGATTTATATGAATACAAAATATCATAAAACCCCTCATAATTTAGTACTATATTTTTAGTCCCAATTCTCGTTTCTAATTTCGTTCCTTTGATTGGAACCAGAACTGGAAACCACACTGTCGGTTCCTATTTTTTGGAACCAGGACCTACCCTATTCCGGTCGGTTCTAGGTAGGAACTAGAATCAAAACCCAGATCACGTCGCTTTTGGTTCTATGCTAAAATTTTGCCCACCCCTACCACAACCAAATAGCCAGAAAAAAATTCCAAACCAAAATAAAGTCCCCAAAAAAAAAAAAAAAAATTCTCCAATCGTCGATTTGCTTAGTTGCCACCAATCAATCACCAGTCCACTAGAATTGATCATCAAAAATCGATTGCCGAAAATCGATCGGCCATTTTTGCCAACACCAAGAACACCAGAAGTTGCTGTTAACGTCCATCGATGCTAGGAAAATAGTCACCCATCACCATCTATTGCTATCGTTGCTGAGAAGATCAAAACAACATGTCACCACTAATTTGATGACGATCTGCGGTGGCCATTGTCGACGAGAAACTTAGCAGTTTATTTGTCGGAGTGAACAACGATAACCACTTGCCACCGAGAGGAGGCGCTAAGGAACTCTCTTTTGAGAGTTTGAATGTGAGTTTTTTGTTTTTTGAGTTTTGAGTTAAAAGCATGAGGTTTTTTTTTTTAAAAAAAAAAAAATTAAAAAAAAGAGTCGAAAAGAAGGTAAAAAAAAAAAAAAATTCAATAAGAAAAAAGGGAAAATGTGTGGGGAAATCCTTAAAAAAAAGAACCTGGTTCCACATTTGGAAGAAAGTAACTTGGAAGTTAACCAAGAAGCAATCTGACATGCTACCTTGAAAGGAGAATCTAGAAATGCTGAAACTTCAGTAATAGTCGCTTAGAATAGAAGCCAACATGCTTAGACTAAACCTGGCAAGCCCAACAACAACAAGAAGAGAAATTCTATTGATGCTGTTGTGGAAAAGGAAGAATTGCCAGATAGTTTGCATCATTTGTAGCCACAACTGGGAATGATGATAAGTCTTTACATATTGTACATCTGTTTCTAATATTGCATGAATAATTGATTCTGGTGCTACTGATCATATGACATTTGATTTTAGGCATTTTTTTAACCTTAAGTCATCCTCACAAAACTTTGTTTCCATTGCCAATGGTGAATCTAACTGGGTCATTAAGGAAGGATCATTAACCCTAGAAAATTCTTTACACTTAGATTTTGTCTTAGTTGTCCCATTCCTAAATTTTAACTTATTGTCAGTATCCAAAATAACCAAAGCCTTACCTTGTGTGGTGATTTTTTTGCCTGAATTTTGTGAGTTTAAAAGCATTAAACTAAAACAGACTATTTGTTGTGGTATTAGATGGGGACAACTGTATTACTTGGATTTAGAGTCAAAAAGCTCTTCTAGGTTATAGCAGGCTTTGACAATAGATTACTCTAAAAGAGATAGACAAAAATCCAACATTTGATTATGGCATTGGCGCCTTGGACATGCTTCATTCGGATATCTGAAGAAACTTTTTCCAAGTTTGTTTGGAAAAAAATGATATTAATAACTTCCGCTGTGATGTTTTGAACTATCAAAAAGTAATCGAGTCTCATTCCCAATAACATTAAACAAAAGTCCAAGTCCTTTTATGCTTATTTATTCAAATGTCTAGGGGCCATCACAAGTTACTACTTTAGGTGGATCCCATTGGTTTTTTTACTTTTATTGTAAGATATGTCTAATGAAATCCAAAGGGGTGGTTAATTTGCTCTTTTAGAGATTTCACAAAAAGGTTCATACACAGTATAATGCATAGGTTCAAGTCCTCTAAAGTGACAATGGAGGAGACTATCAAAGTTCAGATCTTCAATAGTACTTGGCAACACATGGTATCATTCATTAGATTGCTTGTCCCTACACACCCCACAAAATGGTGTTGTTGAGGAAAAAAATCGGCACTTATTGGAGGTCGTTCATGCCTCATTAATACAAACTCACATGCCATTATCTTTTTGGAGAGAAGCACTTACTTCTATAGCCTACCTAATCAATTGGGTACCCTCTAGTTCTATTGGGTACTAGACACCTTTTCAATCTCTTGGTAAAGTAGTGAATGCTTCAATGGTCCGAAACTTACCGCCTCATGTTTTTGGTTGTATTGCCTTTTTCACCTTCATAAACAACAACACAACAAGTTGTCATCTCGTGCATTGAAATGTGTTTTCGTTGGGTATGGTGTTCATCAAAAGGGGTATTGGTGTTATCATCCTCAAACTCAACAAATGTTTGTAATGATGGATGTTATTTTCCATGCAGAATTGATGTTTTTTTCTTCCGAGTCTAAACTTCAAGGGGAGTATTGTCAAGAAGAAATTCAGACTCTTAACTATACTGTTCAAGATGTTCAAGATGTGGGAGACTATGAGTCACAAACTAGACCGGTTGTTCGACAAAAAGATGATATGAATGATGAAAATGTGGAGATGGTATCAAATCCATCCGTTGAAACCTCTCAATCCGAGTCTCTCATTCCTCGTATGTCAGAACCATCATTTGTTAAGAATGTTCCTGATTTAGAGTCTGAACCAATTGAGTTTGAACCAATTAGGAAACAGTTACCATCACGTGGTACTAGAGGGATTCCCAAACCAACATACGAACCTCAACTATCTAGTAAGGTCAAATACGTAATGAGTCATTATGTGTTTAACCATCATTTATTAGAATCGAATTTGCCATTTGTGAATTAATTATCCATTGTATCTATTCCTAACAGTGTGTAGGAAGCCTTACCTAATCCAAAATGGGAAACTGCTATGAATGAAGAGATGAAATTTTTACAGAAGAATGAGACCTGGGAACTTATTGATCGTCCACTAGAAAAGAAGACTGTTGGATGCTGATGGGTTTACACTATGAAGTATAAAGCTGATGATACAATTGAGAGATTCAAAGCTAGACTAATAGCAAAAGGGTACACCCAAACCCATGGGATTGACTATATAGAGACATTTGCCCCTGTAGCTAAAATCAACGTGGTACATGTTTCATTATCTTTAGCTACAAACCTCGATTGACCATTACAACAATTCGATGTGAAAAATGCTTTCTTACATAGAGAATTGTCAGAAGAGATCTATATGGATCCTCCACCAAGGTATATTTCACCAGAAAAGCACAGCCAAAAGGTATGTAAGTTAAAGAAATCGCTATATGGGTTGAAGTGATCTCCGAGGGCATGGTTTGGGAGGTTTACAAAAGCTATAAAGTCGTTTGGCTACCATCAGAGCAATTCAGATCACACATTGTTCCTAAAGAAATAACAAGGATCATCACCACACTTATTGTATATGTGGATGATATGGTGGTCATTGTAAATGATCCAGAAGAAAGAAAGGCTCTGCAAAAGTATTTGTCGAAAGAATTCGAAATGAAAGACCTAGGTTCTTTGAAATATTTTCTTGGAATCGAAATGTCTTGATCTAACAAATGCATCTTTCTATCATAAAGAAAGTATGCCTTAGATGTTTTGCAGGAAACTGGTATGTCAGCATGTCAATTAGCAAATACACCAATTGAACAAGGTTTGAAATTATGTATCAAGACTGATCAAGTACCAGTTGACAAAGGGAGATATCAGAGACTTGAGGGAAGATTGATGTACTTGTCATACACTAGGCCAGATCTTGCCTATGCATTGAGTATAATCAGTCAGTTCATGTATACCCCTAGAGAACAACATATAAATGTTGTGATGCACATTTTGAGATACTTAAAACATGCTCCTGGGAAAGGAATCCTATTTACTAAAAATACGGATTACCAAAATGTGAATGCATATACTGATGCTGTTTGGGCGGGAGCAGTGGATGACAGGCAATCTACTTCTGGTTATTTCACTTTTATAGGAGGTAATCTAGTGAGATGGAGAAGCAAAAAATAGAATGCTATGGCACGCTCAAGCGCTAAAACAGAATTTAGGGGAATGATACTTGGGATTTGTGAAGCTTTGTGGCTACGATTTCTCTTGCAAGATTTGGGCTATCAACCTTGTCAACCAATCCAGTTATATTGTGACAATAAAACAGCATGTGACATTGCTCAAATCTAGTTCAATATGATCGTATGAAGCATGTTGAAGTAAATAGATTTTTCATCAAAGAAAAATTGGATAAAAATATTATTGAATTGCCTAAGATTCGATTAGATGATCAATTAGTTGATATTCTTACCAAGGTTGTCTCCAAACGTATTTTCTCACAAGTTTTAGACAAGTTAGGCATGTGTGAACCTATGCACTAACTTGAGGGAGAGTGTTGAGATTTACTAAATATTTCCTGAATATATCGTAATCTTCTAATTTTGTTAGTTTTAGGATACTCACAAATGTATTTGGTATTCTATAATCTCCTAATTATGTCGGTATACTATAATTGACATAATTATGAGATTTCATGGATTGTAGACTACCTATATAAAGCATATAATTATGAGTGTAAATATATGAAAATATACCATTCTTTTAATCTACACACACACTATATATATATATATATATATATGTGTGGATGTGTCACCGATCTACCTAAGTCAACTAATATGATTCTTAAAATATTTAATAATGGACTGAATTGTGTTGAGCTTCATCTTGTTTGGGTTGAATTTAGGAAGGGCATGTGAAGTTTCTATTTTCTAACCTCCACCAACATAATCTAATCAGATTTTTCCACTCCATTCCTCTCAAATTTTTTATTTTTTTTATTTTTTGATTTTCCATATTACCAATATTTAAGCGAAAACATAATTTTATTGCATTATTCCTAAAGATCCTTTCGGAAACACGTCTAATGGCCACTGAAATTGTGAAATTCATCCTATAATCTTCTCCATTTTTGCAGATTTTTTTAAATAATAAAATTGAAAAACCGCTGCAATCAAAACATAGTTGGAGAAAAAGAAAAAGTGATGCAAAGATTAAAATAAATAGTCTTCATATTTATGAGACTAACTTTAAAATTCTTAGGTTCCAATGTATTTTTTTTCTCAAATTTATATTAGCATTTATCGTATCAAGAATGTTGATCAATTTATAATACTACACTTGTTAAGTTTTCATATAAAATGTTTGTATAAATTAAGTGATGCAGTTAAATATAAACAATAAAGGGAATATAAAAAAAATTTAACTCATTAATTGGTATTCCTTCGTTTGTAAGAAAATTTTGTGAGAATAACCAAAGTTATTCCTAGAAGTCGGTCCTCAATCACTTCACAGGAAAAATGAAAAATAATAAATATAAAAGTATTTACTTCGTTTCTTTGGCCGATTGATGATGTCTTCTGCCACTTTAAAAGGCACAAGTGACAAGCTGGGAATGAAATTCGGTGGATTACATGTCCTTAAAAAATATTCTCTTTAACTTTTCTAGAAAAACCTCGACGTACGAGAATAAAAACTAATTAATTATAATAAAAAAATAGCTTTTATTGTATTGATTACTCAGACAAAATATTCTTGAGATATTTTGGAGGAAAATTCACGTTGGTAAATGAGTCAAAAAGAAAAAGACAGTACATATTCCACTTTTCTATTATTTTCCGCTTATATATATTTTCTTTGTTGAGCGTTTGAACTGAAGAAAAGTTTCCTCCTTCTCTTTATTACTTTGACAAATCTATAAATAACTGATTCCATAGCTTTCTTTGAAGCAATCATTCATTTAGAACTCTAGTTGACAACAATATTCTGAAAAAAAAACTTTAATTTCCTGGATATTATTATTATTATTATCTTTTTTTGCCTGTTTTTTGTTTTAATTTTGAGAATTTGATTCATCTGTTTCGTTCTTGATTGATAATCAGTGGTAACCGATGGCTGCTTCTTCTTTCACTGTTTCTTCCACAAATCTTCAAGCGAAGCATCATGTTTTCCTTAGTTTCAGAGGCGAGGACACCCGCTACAATTTCACCAGTCATCTCCACAAAGCTCTGAGTCGGAAAATGATTGCAACTTTTATCGACAATAAACTCCAGAGAGGAGATGAAATTTCACCATCTCTTCTGAATGCGATCGAAGGATCAAAGATTTTGGTTATCGTTTTCTCCAAAGATTATGCGTCTTCGAGATGGTGCCTCCAAGAACTTGTGAAAATCCTGGAATGCAAGAACATGCATGGAGGGATCGTGATACCGGTTTTCTATCATGTTGATCCATCGGATGTAAGAAATCGAACCGGGAGTTTTGGAGATGGATTTACTGAGCTTGAAGAACGATTTAAGGAGCAACCAGAGATGGTGCAGAGATGGAGGAGTGCTTTGAGTGAAGCAGCCAATCTGTCTGGCTGGCCTTTGAATGACAAGACGTAAGTTTCTGCTCGTTCTTAATTTCCTCATTTCAGCTTCTTTCATTTGATTTGATGCCTAGGGTGGGCCAGTGTCCTCACTGAAAAAAAAAATATAAGACTTTGCAAATATATAATTTTTAAATTACATAATCGAATAATTAAGCTTAAAACAAAATAAAGAATGATGCAATTGGCATCCTACGGGCTACGGTCCTACCAATTTATCTATCAAGCCCCCTGTTGAAAAATAATTGTATATTACATATTTATCCTTTGATGAAATTACTAAAAAGAGTAAAAATGCAACCAAAAAAGGAAAAGAAAAATACAGAATTAAATAGGGTATCTTTAGAAGTTAAATTAGTCTTTAAATTTAAAAATGGGGTCATATTAGATAATAAGTGGGGGGTCAATAGCATCACTTCAAAATAAATAGATTAATAATTATAAAAAAAATAAGGCACATGTTATACAAATTTATTTAAACTTATTGCATGTAAAAAATAATTATAAAGTCCATATTTTTTCCTAAACTTAATAAATTATGTTTTTGATGTAAGATAAATTCTTTATTACCTTATTAATCATATTCTACTGGTTTTCCTTAATTTAGTTTAATTTACTTTTAAGAATTTACGATTTTTTATAGTTTTCTCATTTTATTAGTATAATTTCATTTTTTTTTCCTTTTTTTTTTTAATGTGCTTAACAGTATTGATAATGATGCTATTGTAAACCACTTTGAAAACATAAAAACACATCAAAGGCAATTATATATAGAGCAATATTAGTTTTACAAAGATAAATACAAAGGGGGTATACAAAGACAATCTATACCTTTGATTTTTATGATTTCTCTCTCTCTCTCTCTCTCTTTTTCCGTTTTTTCTTTGTTTTTTTCTTCTTACTGACATCACTTTGTAGCTCTCTTTATATGGATCTTTGTAAGGATAACATTTTTCTTATATATAACTGTATTGAATAAAAATATTATCAGTAATAATTAGAGTTTCAATATATATCATTATATTGAAAATTTTAAATTATATCATTTTCTAAATCGCATCCCCCCTTGAATTCTTGGCTCAGCTACAAGTCCAAAGTAGTTTTACAGTTTGAAATTTAAAACTTCATTTCGGTTTACAAATATGTTTATTGTTTTTTAATATTTGTTAGGTCTGAAGCTGAAATTGTGAAGGACCTAGTCGATGATATTTTGAGGAGATTGAGAAATGTTATATCTCCGAGTGATAACAAGAACTTGGTTGGAGTAGAATCAACTATCGAAGAATTAATTGAGTTGTTATTGAGCAAAGATGTTTGCACTCTGGGAATTTGGGGCATCGGCGGTATAGGTAAAACAACTATTGCCCGTGCTATATTCAATAAAATCTCGAATTATTTTGAAGGATTCTACTTTGCTGAAAATGTTAGGGAAGAATTAGAAAATCCTAATGGACTAGTTCACTTGCGAGAAAAACTTCTTTCTGCTATATTAGGGGATCAAAATCCCAACACGGGATGCTACATCACAAAAAAAAGGCTTGGTCTAATGAAGACTTTCATTGTTTTCGATGACGTAACAGATTTTCAACAAATAGAAGATCTAATTGAAGATTATAAAAGCATGGCTTCAGGAAGACGAGTCATTATAACAACCAGAAATAAACAAGTGCTAGAGAACTGCAAAGTAGATAGAATCTACGAAGTTAAGAAATTATCTCATCCAGAAGATCTACATCTTTTTAGCCGATATGCTTTCAAACAAAATCTCATCCCAGAAGATTATTTGCGGCTCTCAAATAAGGTAGTAAATTATGCTAAAGGTCTTCCATTAGCTCTAAAAGTGTTGGGTTCATCTCTAGTTAACAAGAGTGTAGAAGTTTGGGAAAGTACAATAAGTAAACTAGAAGAAACTCCTCCTTTGAATATTTACAAGGTGTTAAAAGTAAGTTATGATGGACTGGATGGTGAGGAGCAAGATATATTTTTAGATATTGCATGTTTTTTCAAATGGAAGGACCAAGATCTAGTAATAAAAATCTTGAAGGCAAGTGACTTAAAGGCGGAGTGTGGAATAAGTGTTCTCGTTGATAAGTCTCTCGTAACTATATCATTAGACAATATGATAACAATGCATGATTTACTTCAAGAAATGGGAAGGAAAATTGTTCGTGAAGAAAAGGATATTGGCAAGCGTAGTCGCTTGTGGCATCCCAAGGATACTCATCATGTGTTGACAAAAAATATGGTGAGGGCCAAAGACATAACCTTTTCATGAATTTCTATTTTGCACATTTGTGAGTCTGGTAAAACATTAGCTTGGAATATATCATTTTCATTTTTCTTCATGCGTTATTTGAGGTTTATAAATGCAAACTTATATGGTTTCATCTTGATTGGCAGGGAACTGAAGCGGTTCGAGGCATATGCATGGACATGTTTGAAATAAGAGATGTACACTTAAATCCTCTCACTTTCTCAAATATGCATAGTTTGAAATTCTTGAAGGTCTATGGAGCTGTTCATAATAAGGTGCATGGGTTTCAAGGCCTGGAATTTGATTTCCCAGAGCTAAGATATATTTGTTGGCATAATTATCGGTGGAAATCTTTGCCATGCAATTTTAATCCCGAGAACCTTGTTGCACTTGAGATGCGCTATAGTAATCTTGAAGAACTTTGGAGTAGTGTCCAGGTATATTTATTTTATATAACAATCTTATGTTTGTATATATCAGATTTTCTAATTTGCATTAGTCCTTTTTTTTTTGGGTTGCAGGTTCTTGTTAATTTGAAATACATCGACCTGAGTTACTCAGTGCATCTACGTCAGATTGCGGACCTCTCACAGGCCCCGAATCTTGAGAGTTTGATTCTCGAAGGTTGTACAAGTTTGATTGAGATCATTTCCCCATCCACTCGGAAGGTCAATAAACTTGTTATTCTGAATCTAAGAAATTGCAAAAGCCTCCATGGTCTTCCACCGGGTATTCATCAATCAAATTCTCTTAGATTTGTCATTCTTTCAGGTTGCTCAAATCTCAAAACGGCTCCCAAGATCTCATGTAACACAGAACAACTAAGTCTGGATGGAACTGCAATAAAAGAATTTTCCTCTACGAATGAACCACCTTCTAGACTAGTTCAATTCAGTCTTCAGAACTGTTCAAGGCTTGAAAGACTCCCAAGAAACTTTCATAAGTTTGAATCTCTCAAATATCTTTCTCTATCTTCTTGCTCAAATCTTGAGTCTATTCCAAAGATCCCACGCAAGATAGAAGAGTTATATATTGATGGAATTGCAATAGAAGAATTGCCCTCATCAATTGGGTCTCTATCCAATCTACAAACATTGAGTCTCAGGAATTGTTCAAGGCTCAAGAGTCTTCCGGATGGCATTTGTAAGCTAAAATCTCTCAAGTATCTGTCTCTCTCTGGTTGCTCAAACATCAAGACAATTCCAAAGATCTCATGTAAGATGGAGCAATTACATTTAGATGAAACGGCAATAAAAGAATTGCCCTCGTTAATCGAGTATCTATCCAGTCTAGTCACTTTGAGTATAAAAAATTGTTCAAGTCTTGAGAATCTTCCGGACGAAATCTGTAACCTGAAATCTCTCAAACATCTCAATATCTCTGGTTGTTCAAAACTCGACAGATTGCCTGAGGACATCGGAAATCTGCAAAGTTTGGAGGTGTTTGAAGCTAATGGAATTGCTGCAACCAAATTACCATCATCCATGGAAAGTTTGAGCAACATTCGTGAATTATCTTTTGAGAGATGGAAAGGGCAAGAGCTTGTGCGTTCTCTTTCTCCTATGTTATCAGGTTTGAAGCTTTTTAAGAAACTAAACCTGAATGACTGCAATATCACAGAATTACCCAACAGTCTTGGCGATTTATCCTTTCTGGAACATTTATATCTTTCTGGAAACAATTTTGAGAGCATTCCAGCAACAATCATCAACCTTTCGAAGCTATCGTCGCTCGACTTGAGCCACTGCAACATGCTTCAATCCTTACCAAACCTTCCTGGTGACATACAACTTCTGGTAGCAGATAGCTGCAAATCTCTGCAAACATTATCCGATTTGCCGATTCCAAGCCATGGCTATTTCAACGGTAATCTCAGCTTCATTAATTGCTTCAATCTGGACTGGAGAACGCTCACAAAAATTCTAGATTACGCTCTGTCAAATATGTATGAAAAGGCCTCTTACACTCACAAGAGTCCTTTCAGTTACATGTGTTTCCGAGGAAGCGAAATTCCCGAGTGGTTTAACTTTCAAAGTACTGCATCATTTCTAGAGCTCCCGGAAGGCTCGTTGAATCATAATTTCATTGGCTTCACCTTCTGCACCGTGTTATCGTTCCAGGATTATAAAGCTGGGACGTTGCATGTTAAATGCGAGTTGCTTCTGAAATGCGAAGATGGCTTGAAGAAAATGGGGAGCGGCAGCTTTTTAGCTTGGAACAAAGAGTATGCGCCCTCCCATGTCGAGTTTGATCATGTGTTTCTGGGATATGATTGTCAAGTGAATGATAAACCGGAATGGGATGAATTCCCTGAGGCCATTATCAAGTTCAGTGTTACAGATGAAGAATGCGTGGTGAAGAAGTGTGGAGTCCGTTTATTGTTCAGCCAGGAGGAATCAATGAATGAATCCAGATTATGTTTGCTCTCCGATGAGGATGAAGATGAGGAAGATGAGCCACAGTGAATAAGTCATAGCTCAGTTGAAGAAAAGAGAGCATGGTAGAAGAATTGTGGAGTTGTTTTTTTCTATTTTGTAACAGTTTTGATTCCAGAGTTTGAGGAAAAGAAAGTCAAAGTGGTCAAGCAGATATTAGGAAAGTTATGTATGTTAATTTCTTTTAGGAATCGCAGAAAAACTAGGTTGGATTTCGCACAATTCTAAATTATAAAAAAGAACATTTAATTCTTATATAAACTCTACTTCTAAATTTTCATAATTATTGAAACATTTTATTTTATTTTAAAGATCAATCTTGTGAAGAAATTAATCAAATTAATCAGACACCGAAATAATTTAAAAAGAAAAAATAAGTTTCAAATATGAAATTTAGAAAAATTGGTGTAATAAATAAGCCTTATTAAGCTTAGAGGTTATTTTCAGCATTAAATGGGTTTAAAGAAGTTTTCTTTTTTAAAAAAAAAAAAAATGTATAAATGCAAGCACTTGCAACCCTTTATTTTTGTTATTTTCATTATTACTTTTTTTTTTTTTCATGACCGAGAATATTCGATCCAGTTTGTGCGTACCTCAACTAATTCCTCAGGACTCTGAAAGTTCGACCAGATAATCCTTTAATAGAAACCCTTATTAGGGCTTAGATAGACTCGAACTCAGAAGCTTAAAGAAACTTCTTTTGTTCTTTTACCATCAAACTACCTAAGGTGGTTAACAACCCTTCATTTTGGTGTCGACAAAATTCTATTTTTTTGTAGTCTTAAATAGAATTTTGTTATTCATTTTGATATCATTTTCTCCATAGTTTTAAATTAAATATTGAGTTAATAACATTAATCCCCTGAGATATGTTACAATGACAAATATCCTTGTAAGGTTTTAAAAATAACAGAAATCCTTTTATCCTTAACTTTTAAATGTTAAAATAAACGATATGAAGGCAATTTGATAATATTTATCAACTCATAACTATGTAAATTTTAATGACTCATTAATAGTTTATTAACAGTAGTGGGATTTTTGCTATTTTGAAAACCTTAAAGGGAGTTTTGTTATTACATCATACCTTAGGGCCTTAATGAAAAGCACTTAAATATATATTTGATTAAACAAACAAAGATCTACTACATATTAAAATTTTCAAGGATACCTAAATTTAGGGTTAAGAATTTATGTAACCCTAAATTAAATTAGAAGTATATTGAGAATCAATATTGTCTGTTAACTGTTATAGTAATTTTATTTGAGGCTTAAATTGTACAAAAATAAAAATAAAAATAAAAATTAAGGCTATTGATAAAAAGAATCACTACCCCAATAAAATAAGCATGGCACAAAAGAGTCGAATATGGCCCAAACACAAATGGGCTTAGTAGGCTTGTCACAGAATGAACTTATTTGGATTGGCACATATGTGTTTGACATTTTAAAATATTTAAATTTAAACTTTTTTTTTTATAATAATTTATTAAGCGTTAAATTTTAAAATATTTAAGAAAAATATTTTTTTATTGAGTAATCTATGAGCCACCCATATTTTATCTCTTTAGAGGCCAGTTATTATTAAATTTTTAATTACAGTATTATCTCTTATGAAATTACTAAATAAGACATAAAAGAGTTATACATATCTAAAAATTTTATTTCATTTTTCAATAATAAACCTTAATTCAATAAACCTTAAATCTATTTTCAAATAATAAAGATAAAATTTATGCAATTGAAAGAGTTTGATCAAGATTATGGAAGCACTAACTTCTTAGTTTTATTATTATTATTGTTATTATTTTTTACCTTTTTCTTTTTCTGCACTTCTCCAAAATTTGTAAGTTAATTCAATGCATTCAATTATTATTCTTACAATCTTGGAAGCAAAAACTCATGTAAATGGATTTCATCTTTGAACATTCCATTCAAAATAAAAAAGCATAAAATATATTAAAAAAATAAATAAAATGGTAAGTTTGGAAGTAAGTGAGGTTTATAAAGACACTTGCATATACTGAGACATTTTGATGGGGTAGACCTAGAAGTGATGTGTTGAAAGATAAAATGTAAGTATCAATAGCATCACTCTATTTTATTGGAAAATTTAATGTTACCTCCTTGAATGACGGCCTAAACACAAACAATAAATTGTGCCAATCAATCCAGACACAATACTAATATTAACAATCTAACATGGCTCTATAGCCACGACACGGATGAGTCTTTCTTGTATATATACAATAAGAATAATATTATGTGCATTAACTAATTTGTATTAATTCAAGTACTAATATTGAAAATTTGAATATTTTTTTTTTTGAGAGAATTTCAAATTTTCAATATTAGTATTTGGATTAGTACAAATTGATTAGTGTACGACATTACTCATACAATAAACTAGATTGAAGGCCCGCGTGTTATACGGGTAATTTGTTGATATCTACTATAGAGTTACATGTTTTATATAAGTAGAAAACGCAAATATATTTATTCGATGTTTTTGAAATAAT
Organism: Pistacia vera; assembly: GCF_008641045.1. Taxonomy (NCBI): domain Eukaryota; kingdom Viridiplantae; phylum Streptophyta; class Magnoliopsida; order Sapindales; family Anacardiaceae; genus Pistacia; species Pistacia vera. Next base: position 507,084 of record NW_022196741.1, on the reverse strand, counting down.
TTGTAAACAGTTTTATGGTAATGACAAAAACCACTTATATTCAGCCATAACAACTGGTAAGCATATTTTTTCCATTGGTCATATTATGGGGTTGTTGGATTTGGTAAAGATTAAAATTGGAAGTAAAATAAAGTAGCATGTAGAGAATCAAGTAGTCAATTTAATAGTGAGCAATCAGTAATTTAAAGTGAAATTTATTTAATATATTTTTATTATTAAAGAAATGTGTACATTGGTTTTTACTTCTGTCAAGTTGGTTTGGATGACGTAGATGGGGGTTCTTTTTTATTTTCCTTAAGATTTTTCAGTTCCTCTGCAATCAATGCACACTCCCTTGTGTTGCGCGTCCGTGCGTTTGTTTATTGCTTGTATTTGAAACACTTGCTAAACAACATTACATTAACGACAAGCGCCAATTATATTAAGTCACATGTAACAAAACACAATATTATATTTATTAAGAAGTTCATAATACATGATTTAAGAATGTAAAAAAAAACTCTTCGGATAATGTGAAAGTAAACTATAATAGATCAATAGATTTCTTAAAAATTATAACAATATCAAATGTCATTTTCATGCAATTTTATATTTCTTAAGTACTTAATGTATTTGATTAATAAGAACCATTTTTCGTTTTCGTTTAAGAAATAGTTCGGCAACTTGTTTACTAAAATTAACAATTGTTTAGCATATTTTTTTGAATGGGTAATATTAACGGTGATTGGTGGATTTGTTAAAGATAAAAACAATATGAGATGCCATTATTAGATACTAAGAATCATTTTACTTTTCATCTTGAATTATGGTTCAGCAACTGCCTTATTACAATTAAAAATTGTTCAGCATATTTGTTTAATAGGTAATACTAACAATGATTCGTAGATTTCTTAACGGTAAAAAAACAATTGTGGTTGGGCAGTGAGATTGTGAACTGAATGAGATCTTGATCTATTACAATCATAGATCAATCATGGTTTGACATTTGACTTATTACCATGTTATAGTCAAATTCACGGTTCGGCGGAGTGAAATAGAACTAATGCAAACCTTGATTTATTGCAATTATGGATAACCTATGGTTTGACAACCGGGTGCTCAAAATTTTATAGTTGAATTTTTGGTTCATCATCTGGTTTATTACAATTCATTAGTATAAAACGTTAGGGTTCAGCATTGAGATTTTGAACTTAAGGAGACCTTTGATCTATTACAATTATGAATAAATTATGGCTCGGTTGATGGCTTATTACAATTTTATAGTTGAATTTATCGTTTAGCATCTGGCTTATTATAATTCAATAGTACAAAAAGTTATGGTCCGGAAGTGAGGTTTTGAATTTAAGGAGACCTTGTGCTATTATAATTTTGTATAAATTATGGTCCAGGAACTTGGTTATTACACTTTTGTAGCACAAGTATAGTCAAATTAATGGTTCAATAGTGAGATGTTGAACTCAAGGATACCTTGATCTACCAAAATTCTATAGTACAATCATGATCGAACTTGACAATCTCAATTGTTCCTATATTGGTCATCTCCAGATTCATTTCTATAGTCAGATTAAGTGTTTGGTCGTGAGATTTTGAACTCAAGGAATCCTTGTTCTATTACAATTATGGATAAAATATGGTTAGACATCTGGCTTATTTCCATTCTATAGGCAAACTGATGGTTTGTAGTGAGATTTTGGACTGAAGTAGACCTTGACCAATTATAATTATGGATGATGGTTTGACAACGGGCTTCATAGAATTCCATAGACGAATTTATTGTTCGGCATCTGTGTCATTACAATTCAATAGTAGGCAATTTCATTTGTTTCCTATATTATACTTATATATTATGTTTTGGTATATTTTTATTCGAAAGATGGTCTCTTATTTATTTTAAGTTATGGTTCGACATCTGCCTCATTTATTTTATTTTTAAATGAAATGACCTACAAAATTAATAATATTTTACATTGTTTTAAATAACTTGTCATTTCTTTTAAGTGTAGTTTGACCATAATTAGAATGGTTTACAGTTATCCAAATTCAACATATAATATATCAAATTAAAGTCTCAACTATCTAGTTTCCAACGATTCAAACTACTCATCAATTGGAGTTTTATTGAGCAAGTTATGATCAATTTACTACTGACTATTCAGTGAAGCCCAGAAATAGAGGAAACCGAAATGTGTGTGATGATAAAATAAATGGTTCAGCAACAGATCTACAATTATCCAAATTTAGCGTATATATATCGAATTAAATACCTGTTTGTGTAGTTTCCAAATATTCAAACCTTTTATCCATTGGATATTTCTTGAGCAAGTTATGACCAATTTACTACTAACTGTTCAGTGGAAACTGGGAAACAGGGGAAATCGAGATGTGTGTGATGATATAATGAATGGTTTGGCAGTGAGTCTACAATTAGCCAAATTCATCATATAATATATCAAATTAAAGCCCTGTCTGTCTAGTTTCCAAATATTCAAACCTCTCTTTAATTGTATTTTTATTGAGCAAATTATGACCAATTTACTACTGACTGTTCAATAGAAACCAAGAAACAGGGGAAACCAAAATATGTATGATGATAAAATGAATGGTTCAGCAACAGGTCTATAGTTATCTATATTTAGTGTATAATATATTAAATTAAAGACCTGTCTGTCCAGTTTCCAAATATTTAAACCTCTCATCAATTGAATTTTTTATTGAGCTTATGACGAATTTACTACTGATTGTTCAGTGGAAACTGAGAAACAGGAGAAACCGAAATGTGTGTGATGATAAAATGAATAGTTTGGTAAAAGGTCTATAGTTATCTAAATTTAGCGTATAATATATAAAATTAAATGTCTGTCTGTGTAGTTTCCAAATATTCAAACATCTCATCAATTGTATTTTTATTGAGCAAGTTATATGTAATTTACTACTGATTGTTTAGTAGAAACCGAGAAATAGGAAAAACCAAAATGTGTGTGATGAGCAGGTCTATAGTTATCCATGAGATTTGAATATGGTGTTGAGGTTATATATGTTGTAGAAACATAAATAAAAGATTGGCAAGAGGGGGTTTTTTTATAGTGGTTCGGATGCTCAAAAGCGAATTCTAAGTCCACTGTTATTTTATTATTCTCTAGCTATTTCTATGATATTGCCCGTAAGGCATACAAAGATGGAGAAATACTTTGTTTATAGAGAGAAATAATGAAGCTCAAATCTATGCCTAGCTCTCATATGCCCTGCCCCCTTTTTCGTGAAGAGAAGTGTCAATTTATACACCTTTGAGGTCAATGTAATGAGTGTTTTGCAAGTTGCCTTGACACATGTAAAGCTCTCATCCGTTCTTCTCTTAAAATGAAATATGGTTGGTAAAAGATATCTTTGAGGCAATATGGGCTTGACAGGAAGTACAATTTGTCTTTTAAGCACTTATTGAGCTGATATCAGCGTGAATTTTTAGGCATAACAGAAGCCCTCCAGTTTTTGGAGTGCGTAATTGCTCTTCAAAAACTCAGGTCTTTGATCTGAATGGCTGTCGCACTATAGGCTGCAGTATCAAACTGAAGAGCTCGAACTATGCTTGGCACGATCGAGTGCTAAAAGCTAGGACTGCGATTTGAGAGCTTGGAGCGATCTGATAATTGACATGAAATGTCCAGTAGATGAATTCCTAGAGGGAGCTAACGTCAGAAGCCCAAACGCACGGCTTGGAGGCTTTAAACGGACAAGCCAACTTAAAACAGCCATAACTTTTGATTCGAGAGGAGTTTTAGAGCCCGTAAGATATCCATGGAAAGCTTGTTCCGAGCTCTATGTCATGTGCAACCAAGGAACCTAATTGGGGCCATTTTCGAGGCCAAAATCCACCGTTTCAGCACGTTTTAGGGCTATTTTGAGTTTTCTACGTGTTAATTGCGATTTGAGTTGAGAACACGACCTGAGGTTGTTTGCAATATCAGAGCTAAGAGCTGATCACGATTTGAGAGCTAGGAGTTGATCGCGATCTGATAGGAGCTCAACCTAAGCATCTGAGGCACGCGATCTGAACGATCTAATGCACACAATCTCAAGTAAACGAACGAGCTTATGAGCTCAGTCAGAAAGCATAAGGAGCTCGATTAGAGAGCTTAAAGAGCTCGATCAGAAAGCGCAGAAGGAGTTCAATCAGAAAACGCGAAGCTTGATCTGAGAACACAAGGAGTTTGATCAGAAAGCGCGAAGCTTGATCTGAGAACTCTAGATCAACGATCTGAGCGTGCGATCCGCGATCTAGCCTCGCGATCGGAGAGCTAAAGATCAGGGATCTGAAGCTGAAGATCAACGATCTGAGCGTGCGATCAGCAATCTGGCCACGCGATTTGAAGCTGAAGATCAGTGATCTGAAGCTAAAGATCAAGACGATCTGAGCGTATGATCATCGATCTAGCCACGTGATCGGAGAGCTAAAGATCAGCGATCTAAAGCTGAAGATCAAGACGATATAAGCGTGCGATCAACGATCTGACCACGTGATCAGAGAACTCTGATGCGTGTGATCAACGATCTGATCACGTGATCAGAGAACTTTGATGCGTGCGATCTACGATCTGGCAATGCAATCTGAAGCTAAAGATCAGCGATTTGAAGCTGAAGATCAGGATGATCTGAGCGTGCAATTAGCTATCTGGCCACACGATCGGAGAACTAAAGATCAGCGATCTGAGCATGCGATCAGCAATCTTGCCACGCAATCTGAAGCTAAAGATTAGCTATTTGAAGCCGAAGACCAAGACGATTTAAGTGTGCGATCAACAATTTGACCACGCGATCGAAGAACTCTGATGCGTGCGATCAACGATCTGACCACGTGATCGGAGAGCTCTGATACGTGCGATCTGCGATTTGACCACGTGATCTAAGAACTCTGATGCGTGCGATCTACGATCTGGCCACACAATCTGAGAACTCTAATACGTGCTATCTGCTATCTGACCACGCGATCGAAGAACTCTGATGCATGCGATCTGCAATCTGGCCACCAATCTGAGAACTCTAATACGTGCGATCTGTGATTTGGCCACGCGATCTGAGAACTATGATGCTTGCGATCTGCGATCTGGCCATGCGATCTGAGAACTCTAGTACGCATGATTTGCGATTTGACCACGCGATCGAAGAACTCTGATGCTTGCGATCTGAGAATTCTGATGCGTGTGATCTGCGATCTGGCCACACAATCTGAGAACTCTAATACGTGCTATCTGCTATCTGACCACGCGATCGAAGAACTCAGATGTAGGTTTGAGACCTGCATGGGCCACCAAACTGTTTACGCTTGATTTTGGACGCCAACGACGCGCACCTGCAAAGTACTAAGAGAGCCTTATAAATTATACGTGATGGATCCATGAGATTTGAATATGGTGTTGAGGTTATATATGTTGCAGAAACATAAATAAAAGATTAGCAAAAGGGGGTTTTTTATAGTGGTTCGGATGCTCAAAAGCGAATCCTACGTCTACTGTTATTTTATTATTCTTTGGCTATTTTTATGATATTGCCCGTAAGGCATACAAAGATGGAGAAATACTTTGTTTACAGAGAGAAATAATGAAGCTCAAATCTATGCCTAGCTCTCATATGCCCAACCCCCCTTTTCGTGGAGAGAAGTGCCAATTTATACACCTTTGAGGTCAATGTAATGAGTGTTTTGCAAGTTTCCTTGACACATGGAAAGCTCTCATCCGTTCTTCTCTGAAAATGAGGTAGGGTTGGTATAAGATATCTTTGAGGTGGTATGGGCTTGACAGGAAGTACAATTTGTCTTTTAAGTATTTATTGAGCTGATATCAGCATGACTTTTTAGGTATAACAATCCTAAATCAAAATTGGTCATAGCCATGCCGTGTTCTAAACTGGGGATTATAGCTACATATTGATTGTCCAGAAATATGAGCATTATAAAATATAGACGTATGTGCTTAAAATTATGCTACTGATAACTTCTTGTTATTAAGTCAATTAAAAGAAAGAAATGAACAGAAAAACAAAAAACAAAAAACCAAAAAGCAAACAACACTCAAACATAATCACAAATGATGATTACAACAAGCTTGGAGTAATCCAAGATGAAAGTAATCACTGAAACATATTTCAGTAGCTATGTATCTGCTAAAAGAGCCCTTGTACAAGAAAAAAACTCACATATGAAAACAACAGTTTTACTCATTCTTTGGTATTTACAAAAGAAACAAAATGAGAACAAGTTAATTATCACAAGTTCAGAACTCATGAGGGTTCCCCTTTTGAGTCCTGAGGTTTGCATTTGAAGGTCAGGCTTTCTCACTCTTTCTTGTGTTTCCTTTTACATTACTTATCTTTCTGGTTTCAGTTTTTCTTTCTTTGATGGTTTACATTCTCCCCCTATGATTATTACTCAGTGGCGTGCCGCTGGACTTCTTAGACCACTTAAGCTTTCAAGGTAAGAAATCCTCTTTTGGGTCACTACGTGTGCAAGTTTGTGTGTAAATTTTCCTTCACTTTTTTTGGCAAGTTCATCTGATTGATATTCTAGGTCCTTCCTTTCTTCATTCTCACCTTATCTGCATCCCAACCCATAAAATCTAACAATGTTTGTATCTTTGAATTTGCAGTGTTGTGTTCTATTAAACATTTTGTTCTTGTTAGTTCATTATCTATTAAAGGATTTCTTGTATCTTTTGCTTTTGTTGGATTTTTAGTGGCATAATTACATAGAGTAAATCTTCTATTTGAGTCAAGACTGTGCGGGCTAAACTTTCAAGTATTCTGGAATAACTTTCCAGGACTGCCTGCCTAACATCCTATTATTCAGAGAACAAATCAGTGAAAAAACTTTTTGAACATCATATAGCTATTGTGAAAGATCATACCATCATGATCATCGCTCATCTAGGAAGAAAACTGAATAAGTGGGGCGTTGTAAGGAACACGCTCATTGTGATAAAATTTGAGGTGGTCTAACTGTTAGTGTATGCCCTAGGAACCAATCGTGTCATCGGTTCTGAGGCATTATGTTTTGTATATATATGTGAATGTATATAGTTTGTATATATATTTTATCTTATCAATAGAAGAAAGTGTTCTTATTTCACATGTGGTTTATTGCTTCATTTATATATATGTATTTCATGTGAAATGTTTGGATGATACAAATCTTTAGAAGATCAAAATCATCAAAGTAATCTCTACATAGGTAATATTAATTGGGCAATAATATTACATAGTAGGCATGCTGAATGCCTCCGTAGAATATCATGTGATGGTATTGGTGTGGGTGTTTATAAAAATTATATCACTAGGGCATTAGCATGGATACGCGGTTAGTGAACTGTTTATCGAATATGACCATTTATGATGAATCACATGGACATTTAAAATGTAGTCAATGATTTATCATAAGATCGTACTAGGGTATTATTAATCCTTAGACCTGAGATATCACGGTTGGATTCTGCATAAACGCATATGGTTCATATGGTGTATAAACATGAGGCTAATCATGCCATGTGTTAATAAGCCGATTTGGCCATGTGTTGTTTATGTGTGAGGACAAGTGATAGTCAAGATGGGATCCGTTGACTTGGTATAGATTGATATCAAGTNTCCTCAAGCCAATAAATCTAATGAAAAGGGCCAATGCTTTTGGTGTAAAGAAAGTGGGCACTGGAAGAGGAATTGTCCTCTTTATCTAGAAAGTCTTAAGAAGGCTAAAGCTCTTCGCATTGCGAAGACTGGATCAAGTATGTCCAAATGCTATGTCATTGAATTTGAATTAAATGTTAGTTCAAATAATTCAACCTGGATATTGGATTTAGCTGCTACTTCACATACTTGTGTTTGTTTGCAGGATCTGTAGAATAGTTCTGCTCTAGCAAAAGATCAAGTCATGTTAAGAATGGCAAATGGAACAAATGTTGCTGCCGAAGCCATGGGAACATGTAGTTTGAGGCTTCCATCAAGACACATTTTGTATTTGTACAATGTCCTGTATTTTACTAAAGCCACTAGAAATATAATTTCTATTTCTGTATTATGTAAATATGGTTACAGTATACAGTTCAATAGAAATGAATGTTTAATTCATTTTGGAAATAAATTTGTTGGCAAAGCTATCAATACAAATGGTTTGTATGTGCTCGAATTAAATGAGCATAGCATAATGAATTCCATTACTAATAAACGAACTCGGAATGAAATTAATCCTAAATTACTTTGGCATCATAGATTAGGTCATATAGGAGACAAAAGAATAAACCAGTTAGGAGAAAGTGGACTTTTAAGTTCATTGGGTTCAGAACCTTATCCGACCTGTGAATCTTGTCTTCAAGGAAAAATGACCAAGTCACCCTTTAAGAGTAAATTGGAAAGGGCCAAAGAATTGCTAGAATTAATACATATAGATGTATGTGGACCATTTAATGAAATGGCCAGAGGAGGTTTTCACTACTTCATTACCTTTACTGATGATTATTCAAGGAATGGGTATTTGTATTTAATGAAATACAAATCAGAATCTTTTGAAAAGTTCAAGGAATTCAAGAATAAAGTAGAGAAACAAACTGGAAAGAGTATTAAAATTCTACGATCAGATCGTGGAGGTGAATACTTGAGTATGGAATTTCGAGATTTTCTAAAAGAAAATGGATTATATCACAATTAACTCCTCCATTTACACCATAACACAATGGTGTATCTGAAAGGAGAAATCGTACTTTATTGGATATGGTGCGATCGATGATTTTTTTACGGACTTGCCGATTTACTTGTGGGGGTATACCTTACAAACAGCAGTGCATATTTTAAATAGAGCACCATCTAAATCAATCCAGAAAACACCATATGAAGTGTGGTATGGCAAACCACCTAGTCTTATGTAACGCCCCACTTGAGGTACGTAGCTAATGTTTCTTCCTTTGCTCTTATTTGAATTGTTTTATTAGTATTATTGTGTGGTTGACCTTTGATTGAGTGTTATGTTGAACATTTGCCTTGAAATTGGTTAAAATAAAGAAAGTTTTGTGTTCCGGGCTTCACCGGGGCGAAGAAGAATCTTCGCCGTGGCGAAGAGGTGTTGAAGCCACGGGGAAGCTGCTGGACAGTTTCGCCGCGTCGACAGAAACTTCCTCACCGTGGCGACGTGCCGACCAAATTGTTTGTTAAGTTTTAGATATTTTCTTCCTGAGGGGCAATTTGACCATTCTACCCCTAATTAGTAGGAAAAGTGGGGAGTAAATTGAAAGGATTTTTCATGGAGAATATGTTAATGTGGGGGTGTGTTTGTAAAGAATAAAAGGATATAGATGGAATTCCTAAGGAAGAGTAAGGGCAAAATGGGAAGGCTTGTGCATAAAGTGTGTTAAAAGGAATTAAGTCATTGCAAACCCTTCATTCTTCTTCTCCATCGCCACTCTCCCTTCTTACTTCCTCTCAATTTCTCCTCTCACGTCTTCAAGGTTTTTAAGAGGGCTTTTGGAGTGATTTGGGGTAGGAAAGCAATCTAAGGCATCCTAAGGTAAGGATTCCTGCTTTGGATGTGAAGTTTTGTGAAATTTGAGTGTATTTGAATATTGAGGGCCTTTGGTTGAATTGTTTAAGGGTAGAGAAAAAATCAAGCAAACCAAGAGAAAGGAAGTGCTAGTGAGACCTCTCCATACCAAGGTCAGTAAACCCAACCCAAGTGGAGATTTGAGAATTTCTTGATTAGGGTTTTAATAGCAATTATGTATGTTGTTGTATACATGTTATATGCTATGTTTTGATTCTCAAATGGAGATTATTATGTTTGTGATTGTTCATACATTTCAATTATGAGAAATGAGATGTGGGTTGGGAAGGTAGTTTGAGATGGAATTGAAGGATATTGAGAAATCCTTTTTGGAAGTGTTATTCTTTGGCAGGAATTATGGCTATGTGAGGGAGTTTTCTCCCATTTTAGATGGTTAGAGAGAGACATAGAATTATTGTTATAGTAGAGTTTTATTATGCACTTGAGTTGTTGATGAAATGCCTAATAGAGGTTTGAGTATGAGTAGTGAACCTTAATTCTTGCAACATTGCATGTTGGCATTTCATAAGTGCATTAGTGGAGATGAACCATCCATAGACATTAATTGTGCATTGAGAAATGACTTAGAAAGAGAGAAAACTTTGTGTATGCACTTGCTCTATGAGTAGAGAACTTTGTGAATGCAACTACTCTAAGGGTAGAGAAATGAGAATGCTATGAGAAGAGTATTAGAAATGGGTTGATGCTTGTGACGTTCACCCATAGTTATTCGAAACGGGTTGATGCTTTGTGATCGTCACCCGATAGTTATTAGAAACGGGTTGATGCTCTGTGATCGTCACCCAATAGTTTAGAAACATTGATGCTTTGTGATCATCACCCGAAGTCATGAGAAACGGGTAGGTGCTTTGTGATCTCCACCTGATAGTTATGGAAACCGGATAGGTGCTTTGTGATCCACACTCGGTTGTCATTAAGAGCGGGTTGGTGCTGTGTGAACTCCACCCGACAGTCATGAAGAGTGTGATGGGCTTTGTGACACCATCCGGCCGTACCTCCGGTAAGATGGAGGCCATGACGTTTAGTAGAAAACAATAGAGAGAAATTGTGAGGAAAGAATTAAGAGAAATACTTACGGGGATAGATAGATAGATAGAGGGTTACTTACTGAGCATTATTTTGTGCTCACCCCGTTATTTCCTTTGTGGATGTAGGATCTAGGTGATGATGCAGTCGGAGGGGCATCACAGCAAGCGAGGAGCAATAGCTACACTGTTTCCCCTGTTTTTGTCTTTTTAAATGGCATTTTGAAATAATGCTCTTTGTGTATAAAGACTTAGTTACATAATAAAAAGAAAGTTTTGGGCCCATTTTCTATTATTATTATGCATGCATTGACTAGTTTATAGCAGTTGTTACATCTTAACTATTTAAGGTCTGGGGTTGTCCAGCTTATGTCAAGATTGTTAAATAGACAAGTTGGACGTAAGATCGAAAAAGGTTGATTTATAGGATATCCTAAAGAAAGTTTAGGATATTATTTTTACTTCCTACTGATCAAAGAATTTCAATAAGTAGAATTGCACATTTCCTTGAGAAAGAATTCTAGAAGAAGGAGGTGCAGGAAGAAAAGTTGAGCTCAAAGAATATTCCGAAGAGTCTCAAATCGATCATACTCAGATAGGTGAACCAGTCAAGAACCTTCAACGCATGACACAATGGTTCCAACCCGTAAATCTTCTAGAATATCTCGACCTCTAGAGAGTAATGGCTTTCTACATGAAAAAGTTTTTGAATCTTTTTCAGTGGGAGAAGTTGATCATGGAGATGATCCTAAAACTATGAAGAGGCGATATTAGATATCGATTCTGGAAGTGGCTAGAAGTGATGAATTCTGAAATAGAATCTAAGTACACTAATCAAGTTTGGACACTTGTTGATCCTCCAGAAGGATATTTCCTATTGGTTGTAAATGGGGTCTTCAAGAGAAATGTTGGCGCAGATGGAAAGGTAGAGACCTATAAGCTAGACTGGTAGCAAAAGGTTATACTCAGAAACAAGGGTTGGATTATGAGGAAACTTTCTCACCAGTTGCAATGCTTAAACCATCAGAATTTTGCTAGCCATAGCAGCACACTATGATTATGAAATTTGGCAAATGATGTCAAGACCGCGTTCCTCAATGGATTTATGAGGAAAACTATATATGCAACAACCGAAGGTTTTGTATCCAATGCTGAGAGACATAAAGTGTACAAATTGCATAGATCTATTATGGTGAAGCAGCTTCCAGAAGCTGGAATATCCAATTTGATGAAACAATCAAAACTTTTGGTTTCATAAAGAATCCGGATGAACCATGTGTATACAAGTGGATAAAAGTCATGTCATGATTTTCCTTATATTATATGTAGATGACATATTATTAATAGGAAATGATATTGGCTTGAGTGACTAAAGTTAACATATGGTTGTCAAAGCTTTCTCAATGAAGATTTGGGAGAAGCAAATTACATCCTAGGAATCGCATCTATAGAAATAGAGCGAAAGATTGATAGGGTTATTTCAAAGCATGTATATAGAGAAAATGTTGAAAAGTTCAACATGCAAGACTCCAAAAGAGGTTTTTTGCCTTGCGGTCATGGACTATATCTTTCTAAGGAGATATCCTAAGACTGATCAGGAGCAACAGCGGATGCGTAATATACCCTACGCTTCAGCCGTGGGTAGTCTTATGTACACAATCTATGTACAAGGCCTGATATAGCCTATGCTGTAAGTATTGCGAGTAGATATCAATCAAATCCAGGATAGAACATTGGTCAGCAGTTAAAAACATCTTTAAGTACTTGAGAAGAACTAAAGATTTAATACTGATTATGGAGGTTCAGAATTGAAATCTAGAGATACTCAGATTCTGATTTTCAATCTGATGTGGATGATAGAAAGTCTACATCCGAATTCATCTTTACATATAATAGAGGAGCAGTTAGTTGGAAAAGTTTCAAACAGTCACCACTGCCGACTCCACTATAGAAGCTGAATATATTGCTGCTTCAAAAGCAGCAAAAGAAGGTGTGTGGATACGCAAATTTGTAGCTGAACTTGACATGGTTCCGAACATGAGTTATCCGATAACCTTGTTTTGTGACAATAATGGTGCTATTGCACAACAAAGAACCAAGAGCACACCCAAAATCAAAACATATTCAACGTAAATATCATATTTGAGAGAGCTTTTGAAGCCGGAGAAATTTTGGTGCAAAAAACACCTTCAGCGGATAAACTAGCTGATCCACTTACTAAAGCGATGACACATAAGCAATTAATCATCATCTTGAGAAGACGGGTATTAGATACCACATGATTGGCTCTAGTGCAAGTGGAGTTTTGTAAGTGGCCCTAGGAACCAATCGTGTCATCGGTTCCGAGGCATTATGTTTTGTATATATATATGAATTTATATATTTGTATTACATTTTATCTTATCAATAGAAGAAAGTGTTCCTATTTCACATGTGGTTTATTGCTTCATTTTATATATATGTATTCATGTGAAATGTCTGGATGATACAAATCTTTAGAAGATCAAAATCATCAAAGTAATCTCTACATAGGTAATATTATTGGGCAATATATTACATAGTAGGCATGCTGAATGCCTGGTAGAATATCATGTGATGGTATTGGTGTGGGTGATTATAAAAATTATATCACTAGGGCATTAGCATGGATACGCGTTAGTGAACTTTTTATCGAATATGGCCATTTATGATGAATCACATGGATATTTAAAATGTAGTCAATGATTTATCATAAGATCGTACTAGGGTATTATTAATCCTTAGACATGAGAAATCACAGTTGATTCTGCATAAACGCATATGGTTCATATGGTGTATAAACATGAGGCTAATCATGCCATGTGTTAATAAGCCGATTTGGCCATGTGTTGTTTATGTGTGGAGGACAAGTGATAGTCAAGATGAGATCCGTTGACTTGGTATAGATTGATATCAAGTTCCTAAAAAAATGTCAAGATACATTGGAAAAGGGAAATCTCCGCCAGGGTATATAGAATGTTACATGAAAGGTTGTTTCATAGTGATACGTTCCATAGTATTAAATTAAAATTAAGATAAGGATTTTGACATACCATGAATCCATTCTTAATTGGGATTAGATAACGGAAGGATTGATTATACAACGTGTATGATTGTAAAAGGTTTGTTGGAGTTATCTTCATTATGACTTAGGGTTATGGAGCATTGCTAGATGCCTACCATAATCAGTGGGAGTTTTGTTTATAAAGAGTATGACAAACATATCGAAATAGATTGTGATATTGGGCCCACGCTGGCCACAGTGAACCTAAGAGGCCACACATAAAACTAAGGAGAATGGAGAAATAGCCAAAGAGATTGATTATCCAGTTGGCTAGCACCTACCAAGGGTATAAGTTATTTATATAACATTTTCTTTATATTAAATTGGATTTTACAAGGGGTTTGTAATTGTACACATTAAGGGTTAAATTGTTATGTAAACAATTTAAGAGTTAAATTGTTAATTGTGATTAAATGTTAATCCAATGTTATCATTTAAAGAAGTTTAACAACTTCATAACAATTATGGAATTGTTTAAGGAAGTCCAAAACAATTATTGAATTGTTTACAAGGATTCCTATATAAAGAAAATGATATATCAATTTTTGTGTAGAGAGAAAAATCTCTAAGAACCCGAAATCTCCCTCTTGGTCAAATTTCTTCTTCCCTTGGTGTGGATACTCTTTTGCTTAATTTCTCTTAAAATTAAGAGGCTCCAAGGTTGCTAAGGGCTTAAGGTAACATGTTCTACCTTACTTATTTCAATTTGATTGAAATTTATTTTTTAAACTATGACTATACTTGTTATAGTATGATATGCTTGATTCTCCATGCATCTATCTTTCATTAACTCCTCACCCGACCTTGTTGAATGGGAAGATTATCCCCTCTTATAAACTAGTAGGCTTGAGCGTGCCTAATCGATGTGAGACTCCAACACTCCCCCTCATGGTCAAGCTCATATGTTGGGTCATGCCTATTATTGGGGGTATAGTTGTCGGCTCTAACTCTTCACCCATTGGTCAAACACTCAGCTCAACTGAATTTGGGCTCTGATACCATGATAGAATTTAAGGTGCGTTTGACTTCTCACCCAGTAAGACCCTGTTAAATGGGAGGATTACCATTTCTTATAAACTAGTAAGTTTGAGCGTGCCTAGTCGGTGTGGGACTCTAACACATTGATCCCTATATTTTTCAAAGCTGTATCAATACGGCACAAGAATTTAGGGACACCCCGCTAGATTGTTTCATGAAGTAGCTCATTCCTGCCCTCATTTCATCTTGTGGAGTTGGAGGGGTCCTTCGGATCTCATCTGTACATAATGCAGCTTGAATCTAGAAGAGCAAGAAACATCGCAAAAAGATTAATTTTGCAAGGATGCTTTGCAACCAGTTATCAAATGCTAGATGCCCGTCTTATACAATTTATTTATTCAAAAGTTGTCACTAAACAACCAGGTTGACATAACTAAGAAAAAATTAACATCTCAATGCTAGTGAAACATAAAAAAATATGTTTTACATTGCAACTAGTACACTTCCAACTTCATGCTTCACTCTAGAATTTCAAAGAATTGACTTCTACACTTCCCCAATTTTCAATTTAAGTAGATAAGATATATTATACACCAAACAAAATATGTTTTACACTGCAACTAGTACAATTAAATGTAATTTGCTGGTGCATTTTAATAGAAACAAGCAGTGTAGACTTTTAATTAGAAGAGATGTCAACTGAAGAACAGGAGAACAAAAAGAAAATAGTGAAGAAAATCTCTTATCATCCATTTCAATCTCAACTTTCACACATGGCTTAATAAGTAGATGAGAGCTTTTAGAACCAATAGCAATCTATAGACAGAATATAGAAAATGCCAAGGATAATGAAGTGCCAAATTTCTTCTTTTGTTGCAATAGCACTTAAGAGCTTACCGCATTAATATATCCAGTGTTCACAGTTCAAAAAAAAAAAAAAAAAAAAAAAAGGTGGAAAAGAACACTGTCAACAATTCTTCCGAAATTTCAATTTCCAAACATTTAGGTTTTCTATATTATGACAATTGAAAGGTTTTAGTGTTTCACCACCATCTCTCATTTTTCTTCCTTAGCAATAACACATGCAAAATTGTAAGTTATTTGTCAACTTATGATTTTTGTGATAGTCATGGTATGAGCACTTCACTTTAATTATTGCATAATCATTTCTAGTTCATTTTCTGTCGAAGTAACCACTTTCAATTAATTTTGTTTTCTGGTATATCGTGTGAACACTTCAAAGTCTGAGTAGTCACACGCATTTGATAGATATTTTAGCACAACATTCATTGCATTATGTTTTCATTGAACTAATTTTTATTCTCTTTTGAGATACTATTTGTGGTCCATGACACTTGTCATTTTTTCATATAATGTGTTGGAAAGTTTGTTTGCCTTGTCAATGGTCCCAAGAAAGTTTGGAATAAACTTTTCCAGAGAGGTAAAACCAAAAGGCATCTTGTTGGCCACTTGTCCCCTTGCGTTGGCCAGAACTTTTCTTTACATTCTCTTCTCCAATGCAATTTCATTTTAAGCCTGATAATTCCTTTGAAAGTACTCTGCATATTCTAAAAGGTTTCTTTTGTTTTACATCAAGTTTCATATGCTTAGGTAGGCTTACAAATACCTTCCTCAATACTTTGAGTTTTCATCCTTGCTACTACGTTGGTTGCGTAGCTGTTGCTCGATGGTATTTTGAGTTGGACACTACATGTCACCTTGTGCATCAATCGAATGCAGTACTCTACAATGCCTCTAGTGTATTTATCAACCTTCGTAGAGGTGAACAAGCAAAATACACCTAGTTAAGTCAAACACATCACTATTAAGGAAAACTCCAAACACATCCCACCGGTAGAAGTGTACCCTTCGCGGGGGCGAACAAGGCCACAACAAACAGTGGTTTGATTAGTTCCATAGTGATGGAAGGCGTGTGGTTATTTGTGACTTAATATCTTAACGAGGTGGTTTTTTTATTTATTTATTGCCTCACCAATTTTATTATCTTATTAGCATATTATAGTCTGGCATATTAAAACATTCAACTATAGCATGCTTTCTATGAGAATAAAGTAAACGTGTCGGTACATGGCCAATCTAAAACCAAATTCCTCAAGCTTTGAGGAATTGGTAGGATAACCTAGGTTCATGCAAATTATTACAAAACTTTTACAAAAGTCTTCGGGATAGCTTCATGCCTTCGGTTCATCTTCTTTACAGCAATGAATAATCAATGTCTATCTAATTTACATTAAATAAAACAGAAACCTCGAGTTACATTCGAGGGGATTTAGTTTAGAAGAGAAAACAATGTGTTTATCATAAAGTGATAAATATATTTTTTTATACTAAATAATTGATAAAAATAAATTTATCGTTTCATACTATAATATAAATTATATAAAATAAGTTATCATATGTTGTGTGGTAAAACCATATAGCATGGATTTACGCCACATGTAACTCTTTGCATTTCATGGATTAATGCCACATGTCATCCCACATTAAGCTAAGGATGTTCAAAATAACGCAGAAACAAAAACGAACCGGATTTCAGGTTATCTGAAAAACCAGTTCGGTTTTGGTTCAAAGAAATTAAAAAATCGATTTTTTTGTTCGGTTACTGGTTTGGGAGAATATGAGAAACGGTTAACCAAAACCAGTTTTACTAATCGATTTATTATAAAAAAAATATAAAATTAAAAAAATCCAGTTTATTATAAAAATATTAAATTAAAACATGTTCAAAACTGGTTAACTAGCTTTTTGGTTAACCGAAAAACTTATTTTCCCCTTAACCGGTTCAGTTTACAAAATCGCGATTAACTGGTTTTAAACACCCCTAATTAAGTATGCTTCATCCATAAGTCTCTCAAATAAGCTTCACTATGCCACGTACCACTCCACTTGAGTTTAGTTAACCAGTAAGTTTACCTAAGCCAAGTGTCACTCCATTTGAAGCTTAGTTAACCTTTAAGTCTATTCTAGGTTGCATGTCACAATGTATGAGGATCAATGTTCTGAAAATCAGACTAGACCAGCTATTCGAACCAGTCCAATCATCGACCGATGTCCTCTCCGGTCTGAATTTCCAATTTTACTATTCACCAAAATCCCTAATCTTACCGTCGACAAACGAAGGGCTAATAAGTGCCAAGGTTAGAGGGGTTTTGTAGAGGGGAGGTCGGTGGTTCAAGGGTGGTGTTAGATTGAACTTTGGACATCGGAATCGGTCAAAAATTGGCCGAAAAAGTCAACACAATACATGAGTCATGGTCGACGAATGGGGGGCTACCAAGTGCCGGGGTTAGATGGGTTTTGTAGAGTGGAGGCTGGTGGTTCAGGCGATGGTGTTAGATTGAATTTGTGACGTCAAAATGAGCTGGAATTTGGTCAGAATAATCAACCCAATCGGGACGATGTTCGCGAGTCACAACCAACGAATGGGGGCCTACCAAGTTCTGGGCTTAGAGGGGTTTTGCAGAGTGAAGGACAATGGTTCAGGTGGTGGCATCAGGTTGAATTTTGGCTGCCAAAATCAACTAGAATTTGGTCAGAAAAGTCAAAACCCAAACAGATCGTAGAGGTATATTTGCTATATTTCAAACCTATAAGGAATGAAACGTATTTTCAAGGGTATTTTTGTAAGATTTAAAACTTTTTGGATCACCAATTAAACTATTGACCGGGTCAAGGCTCGATTCAGTTTTCAAAACATTGATGGGGATAGCTTCAGTTGTACGTCTCTAATTTGCCACAAGACAAAAACCAACCCTGTACCCTATCTTAGGATCGAATCCTTAATTTCTCTTACAACGTATTTTACAACCACCTCATTTACATTGAGAAAGAAAGATATGTATTTTCATGTACTACCAAACGCAAAGACAAGAAGAATCCTAGTGGACGTAGGATTTAAGCTTGACATCCGAACCACTTTAAAAGCTCTTTGTCCTTTGTAATGGTTTATCAGTTATTATTGTATTAATTCCACATTAAATTGTTGGTTTACTACTAACACTTACGTAGGTTTCAACAAGAAATCCACGTACTTCTCGTTGGTGCAAGAAACTGCATCAACATCATATATGAGAATCAATTTGGATATGAAAATAACTCTATTTTGTTGTTTCAATAATCAAAATATATTTTGTAACATGATAGATTGAGGGTTTTTTGTTATGCCATGAAGGCAATCTAGTTACGTTAGTTTTTGGATTTTCATTGAACTTCAAAGTATGAAAATCGAATATCATTACCCCAAATGTTGACACATAATATTATCTCATGACATCAAATTGTAAATAAACTTATAATTTGTTATAGATATTTGTTAATAGTATATATGTGCTTGAAGTTGACACACACATAATACATTATTGTATATTTTTTCAATATTTTTAAAAGAGTTAATGATATTAATCCATGCGATATGATATAATTACAAAAATTCCTTAAGATTTCTATTACTATTGTTAAGTTTTAAGTGTTGAAATAAATAGTATGGGGATAATTTGGTAATATTTATTAACGCATAACAATGAATCACTAATAATTCATTAATAGCACGAGATTTCGGTTATTTTATAAAGCTGACGAGAATTGATGTCATTAACTATTTTTTATTATCTTAAAAATCACTTTTATTATAATACATCAAAATTTGGTTAGGGTACCTCTCTTTGACATGTCATGCAACATTTCTTACATTTTATCATATTATTTCATCATCCATGGGACAATTCAAAGTTAATGTTGTATATAAAACTTGAGATAAAAACATCATATACATACATAATATTATTGTTTTAAGAAATATACTCTTTAATCAAACATACATATTTAATTGTTCTACTTTGAACCCTGCCAGTAATATACTTGAATATGTCAAGTCCTCAAACTAGTAGTACAAAACAAAATTGATTAACCCCAAAGGGGTTGGTTTTGGCGGTCAAAGAGATTTACTTCCTTCATTGACTTTTTAGTTTTGAATCTTTGGGTCACCTATCACATTATGACTTACCTGGTCTTTTAGGCTTGTAGGGTATTCAATGGACCCTGAGGCTTACCTGATCTTTTGGGTTTATAGAGTGTTTAATATCTTGAGGATTAATTGAAGTGTATGTAAACTGGCCTGAATACTCTAGTTACCCCAAAAGAGAGAGAGAGAGAGAGAATTGATCCCCTTTCTTTTTCTAACGAAAGTCTTAGGTGAGATAGTCGTAACATATCGCCCTTTTATATAACATGAATTTGTGGATACCGTAATGGTTATGCTTATTGGACAGTATGGTCCAAGGCTTTAACTGTTGAGGCTCGGCCCAACTAGAATTTCCGACTGTGTACTAAAGTCCAGTTATGGTAAGGAAACTTGGGCCTATGGGGTTACCAAAATTAAAAGTAATCTTCTTCCCATTGCATTGCCCTAAAATCTCGAGTAGAATAAACATATGCAACAAACAATAAATATAGCAAATAATGTATTAATGTAACAACATCATTATCGATGACGTTACTCTAATGAATCATCAATGATGTTAGCCCTCGATTAGCTAGTAAAATACAACTGGTGCCATTTAATATTTGCTTGTTGATCCGCAACTTAAGGGAAAAAAATTCTATTTAATCAAATTTTAAAACCATTAGTTTAAAATATTTTTTTTTTCGATACGAAGACTTGGATATAATTTTTTATTTTATTTTTAAAATATAAAGACTTAAACTAAATTACATGACATGTGGGACTTTGCTTCGTTTACTTTGCATAGATCCTAATTTTTATTTAATTTCTTAGATAAATATATTGTTTTTATTATTCAATATTCCCATAACAATTGCATTTTCTCCGAGTCGTTTTTAAGTTTTAACAAATTTAATAAATGATGTGTTAAAATGTGATTAAATAAATTAATATAATACTCATTAAATAAGAGTGAATGACGTGACAATATAAGAGTATTATTACATGACTTTGTATAAACTCTTTATATGTGAATTATTAATCTTTTAACAAATTTTAGAACTCAATCTATCCTACAATTCCCACATAATCATACAAATTATCCATTTCTTTTAAATGTTTGCGATAATATGAAAAAAAAAAAAAATTAAATATAAGTTTTATAAGAATAGTTTTTATTTTGACAATAAAAGAATATTCCCATAAATATTATCATTTATATTATCACAATGAATAAAGTACTATTATAGACGTTTAAATCATATAATATTTAATTATAGGGAGATGCTATATTAACGGAAGATAGACCACCATAAAGATTATTGAGAATATTTAGAAAATGTGTTTGATAAATTGGTAGGTACATTATATTGATATGTTTGGTTATGAAGATAAATTAGTGCGTATATTATATAGATTACTAAATTGCCTTCTATTTTAAATTTTAATAAAATATTGTTTTTTGAATTTTTTTTTACCCCCTACATTTGAAATTTTGCTAAAACACTCCGGCCACATAAAACTTTATTTTGTAATAAAATCACCCTTACCCATCCCAAGCCATTGCTAGCTGCCAACCACCACTGCGATAGACGACATTGTAACGATGCACGATCGGTTGGATTTGGCCAACCGTGCGTCGGTGAGGCAGTTTTTGGCCATGGACCATAGATCCATGGTTGGAAACGGTCAAATCTAGTTCTGAAGCCAGATCTGGCTGTGAAAAGGCCAGATCTGGGTGGCATTAGATCCATGGCCAAAAATGGTCTCATTGACGCACAACCCATCAGATCCAATCGACCACGCATCATCCCAATGTTGTATGACTGCCGTTAGAGTTGGTGGCAGGTGGCCAATAGTTGGCGATGGTGGCTAGTTTCGGGCACCACCCTTGGGTAATTATTTTAAAATCTAGGGGTGTTTTGTAATTATTAATAAAACAAAAGATAATTTCGTCCAAACACTATACTATTTAGGAGCATAATTGGGAACAAAAGGTTTTAGCAGGGGAAAGTTTTAATAACACACTCCCTCTAGGTATTTAGATTCCCCTCCATTTACCCTCCAAAAGTAGTGTTTGTAAAATTTGTTTACAGTAATATTATTTACTTAACAACTGAAAATCGTCATTTGCTCAATTTAAAAAGTATATTATCTAATATTACCCTCAATCAAACGGGCCCTTAGAGGTACACATTATTAATTACATATATAATCATATAATCTATAATCTATATCCACATTTAAAATAATGACATATTTCTTAAGATGCAAATATTGGGAATATGGGATACTTAGAATTATTCTAATAAATTATGGTAGATTTTAATAACTTGAAATCAAATCAGTTTTTCGCCTTTTTTATGATAACAATTAATATTATTCTAATGAGAATAAATAATTTACATAATTAAGCATTGTCAAATGTCACATGCATTGTCTCAAAGAGCACTTATCCCAAGACACAACTGGATTTAATTAATTAATTAATTAGTTAGTATAATGAATGATATAGTAGCTTTAGCAACTTGGACAAAGAAATCAGATCCAGAGTAAACGATTTTTTACCAAATAATAGGAAAATGATAATTTTTTTACTCATAAATTTTTAAAATATTATTTTATCATCCCAATTTATATTCCATTTTCGATTTCGATATCGTTGCAACTCTATACCATCATCATTATGTTTCTTAATCATCACTCATGAAAATCCTTCAAACCCTATTCCTGTCAACCCTGTCAATCGCCGACAATCAAACGATTAGGGTTTGTGTAACTGCCGCTCTCAAGTCAAATTCTGATCAATTTCAACCACCAAAATTCAATATTTCACTACCAAAAGACTCACCAACCTCCCATTTTCAAAAGTTTTAATAACCTGGATCAAATTTGCTCTCTATTCGCCGTTAAAATATAAATTTAAGCAGTATAATGGTATTTTAAAAGTTTGTAGATAAAAAAATATTATTAAACTATTATTTAAGTGGGAAAAAATCGTTAACTCTTAGATTAATTACATATGTTAATTAGTCATAATAAAATAATCAAACCCCGGCTTCGCCAATTCAAAATTTAAGAATATGTAAACGACCCTACAATTAACTGATAGTTTGATTATTATTACCTAATCAGCTATTTAAATTTGTGAGTTAAAAGTCCACGTTAGTTACAGTAACAGGTTTCTCTTGAATCAAAAGGTTAGGATATTCTTAGCTGTAGTTAATTAATTAAGTATGAAGCTCTGTAACTTGTTCTTCTTCTTCCTCCTCTGCCATTCATTCAACTCTTAATTGGCGTAACCAAATTCTCTAATCCATTGACAAGCTCTTAGAGGTGCACTTGCTCTAAACTCAAACTCTGCAGCATTTTTATTTTTTATTTTTTTCCACACTGCATAATTTGTTTATTTTTTTGAAAAGGAAAAAAATAATCGATAATTTTACATTACATTTCCTTTTATTTCTTTATCGTTAATAGGTGTGTTTGTTTAATTGTCTTTTTGTTATCATTTTATTAGCTTAATTTGCTTTAATTTCTTTTCTAAAAAACCAAAAAAAAAAAGAAAAAAAAGAAGAATTTCAACTTGTTTTTCATATTATTTCCCTTTCTCCTCGTTCAGGTTAAAAAAAAAAAAAAAAAAATTGATTTCAAGTATTTTTGGGTTACTTTCAACTTCGCTTTTTGTTATCATTTTATTTTATTAATCTTTTATTAGCTTAATTAGCTTTAATTTCTTTTTTAAAAAACCAAAAAAACATTAAAAAAAAGAATTTAACTTGTTTTTGATACTATTTCCTTTCTCTCGTTCAGTTTAAAAAAAAAAAAAATTATTGATTTCATATTAAAAATAGGTTACTTTCAACTTTGCTTCTCGTCTGCTTTTAAAGTTTTCCCTGGTTTCCATCGTTGTTTGGCCCTCGGTTTTGTGTTCTTTATTTGGAAAAAAAAAAAAAAAAAAAAAAGAGCAGCTACACAGAATGAAGAAGAACTTGTCTCCTGTGTGAAAAAGGCTTTTAGCAAATCACAGGGATAGAAATGATAATGGAGAAGGTTTAGGGACTTATATGTAATAGGCCAAGAAAAGGTTGTTGTTCCACATTGATTAGGATGAAAAGTGGGGAACTTTTTGGGCCTATATATAAGGACCTAAATCAATGTTAATTGTATCCCAAGTTGTAATTTCATTATACTTCTTTTGTTTAGGGTTCTTTTTAAGGACCCTAGTTGCAAGTTTGTTTTGTATTCCCCTTTGTTTTGGGTATTTGTTGTATTGCCCAAATTGTAATATTGTTTGGAGATAGTGGAGCTTTCTTTTGCAGGCCCGAGGACGTAGGTTTTAATACCGAACCTCGTTAATTCCTGGTATTCTTTATTTTGCATTTAATTTTGGCAATTTATTTATGCTTTACTCTTGTATTATTATACAATAGCTAGCGTTAGGTTTATTGTTTCGTTGCATAACTTGGTATCAGCCTAGGTTTAGGACAGGGAGTAGCTATTTGTATGGTTGTATGCATGTCTAGGAAAATTCTGTCAAAAAGACGATAAAAGTCTAAGGAGACGGATTTTAAGGGGGACATTTGTGACCCCTCCATTGTTTCCTGGGAATTTCCTGGTGCGTATTAATATTTCGCACTTACTACTACCTAGGGCTATTGTTAATTTGTTGGTTAGCTATTGAATATAATAATTGTGGGCTTGGTTATTGGGAATTTTGTTTACCAAGCCAATTGAGTAAGGCATAAATGGCATCACGTCCGAGGATTCATCGTTCGAGGCAGCACCGTTTGCGGCACCACCATCCGCACCAGTAAAGATGATAATGGTTTCAAATGCAAAAATTGATGTTGAAAAATTTGATGGCCAAAATAATTTTGGCTTGTGGCAGAATGAGGTAATGGATGTTGTATCAGCAGGATCTAGATATCGTTCTGGAGGAGGAAAAACCAGAAGATGTCTATGAGAAAGACTGGGTGAGGTTGAACGTAAAAGCGTTGGGGATGATTCATTCATGTCTTTGTAGAGAGCAGAAATATCCATTCATGAAAGAGACGTCTGCAAATAAGTTATGGAAGGCGCTGGAAAACAAATACATGAAGAAAAGTAATGAGAATCGGCTGTATTTGATGAAAAGACTGTTTCGTCTCAGTTAGACCAGGTACGAATATCAGTAGCCATATTGATACATTTAACAGATTAATTGCTGATTTGTTAAATTTGATGAAACATTCAAAGATGAGCATAAGGTATGTTGTTAATTGGATCTCTTCCAGATGAGTTGGACTATCTTAGTATTACACTTCTTCATGGGAAAGAAAAATGTCCTTTGAAGAAGTTTGTTCTGCTGTCCAATCATGAAATTCGGAAGAAGGATCAGAAGGAGAATAGAGATGAGTCAGCAGAAGCTCTTGTAGCAAGAGGGCGGAGTCAAAATCAGAGTCGTAAGAAGGAGAGAAGAGGAAAATCTCGTTCAAAGGAAAACTCAATAGGGATCAATGTGCCTTTGTCGAGAGAAAGGGCATTGGAAGAAAGATTGTCCGAAGTTGCAAAAGAAAGAGGGCAAAGCTACTTCGATGCATACGTTGTTGAGCGTGAAGAGGATGAGTCTGATTTCTGTCTAGTTAGCCTACCATCCACCTCTGGATCAAATGAGTGGATTATGGATTCAGGTTGTACCTACATATGTGTCCCCACAAGGAGTGGTTCTAATTTTGAAGAGCTTGATGGTGGAGTGTTTATATGGGCAATTTGATGCTTGTAAAACAACTGGGATGGTTCAATTGGTTGAAGAATCATGATGGCTCAACTAGAACTCTGACAGATGTTCGGTATGTACCGAAGTTGAAAAAGAATCTCATCTCTTTGGGAGCCTTGGAATCTAAAGGCTTCACAGTGAATATGCGAGATGGAATTCTAAAAGTTTCTTCAGGCGCTCTTGTGGTAATGAAAGGCACGAGAGCAGAAACAACTTGTATTACTAAATGGTAGTACAGTTATTGAAACGACAGCTGCGTCGTGCAGAAGGATGCAGATTCGAATGCTCAAGCTATGGCATATGCGTTTGGGGCAGAGGTGAAAAGCCTTACTTAGTTTGGTGAATCAAGGCTTATTGAAAGGTGCAAAGACCTGTAAGCTGGATTTTTGTGAGCATTGTGTTTTGGGAAAACAAATAAGAGTGAAATTCGGCACCGCAATCCAAATAAAGAGTATTTTGGACTATGTTCATTCTGATGTGTGGGACTACAAAACTACATCTTTGGGAGGTATGCACTATTTTGTCACTTTTGTAGATGATTTTCCAGAAGAGTTTGGGTGTAGTGATAAAAACTAAAGATAACGTATTGGTGTTTTCCTTAAATGGAAAAAGATGATTGAGACTCAGACTGGCAGAAAGATCAAGCAGCTATGTACAGATAATGGTGGGGAGTATCGTAGTGATCCATTTTTGAAAGTTTGCCAAGAGAGGAATAGTACGTTACTTTACAGTGAGAAATACACCACAGCAGAAGGGGGTGGCAGAACGCATGAATCGAACTAACTGGAGAAAGTTCGGTGTATGTTGTCCAATTCTGGGTTGGGCAAGAGTTTTGAGCTGAGGCGTATATAGCGTGTCATCTCATAATCATCTACTATCAACTGCAATTGAAGGCAAGACGCCGATTGAGGTATGGTCTGGAAAACCTGTTTCTGATTAGACTCTTCATGTTTTTGGTTCCACTGCTTATTATCATGTAAAAGAGTCTAAGTTAGATCCTAGAGACAAGAAAGCATATTATGGGGATTACCTCAGGTGTGAAAGGATACCGTCTTTGGTGTCCAAGTTCGAAGAAAATACTGTTTAGTAGGGATGTAACATTTGATGAGTCTTCTATGTTAGAACAGAAAACAGGAAGCCAGATTAAGGTTTTCAGTACTCCGCAACCGGTGGAGCCTACTCAGCAGCAGGTGGGTTTGAACAAAATCAGTTAGCCAGCTGGAAATGAGACTCCTATGATAGAGGGTTCATTGGAGATGAAGAAGAGGATTCTTCCCAAGAACCTCAACAAGAATCCATTGCTGTTAATAGGCCAAGACGAGAAATTCGCAAGCCTGCTCGTTTTGCTGATACGGTGGCCTATGACTCCAATTGAAGATGGTGAAGTTCCTTCCACATAATGAAGTAGCTAGCAGTTCCGAAAATGGTAAGTGGAGGAAAGCCATGAAAGAAGAGATGCATCTCTCCATAAGAATGAACTTGGGAGGTTGTTCAATTACAAGAATAAGAAGGCAATTGGATGCAAGGTTATAGCAAAGAAAGAAGGATTTCCGAATTTGAAAGACATCCGATACAAGGCAAGGTTGGTGGCGAAAGGCTACATCAGAAGGAAGGAATAGATTTCAATGAGGTATTTTCTCCAGTTGTAAAGCATTCTTCCATTAGAATTTTGTTGGCCTTGGTTGCTCAGATGAATCTTGAACTTGTTCAACTTGATGTGAAAACCGCGTTTCTACACGGTGATTTGGAAGAGAAAATCTATATGACTCAGCCAGAAGGATTTAGGAGTATTGGGAAGGAAGATTGGGTTTGTAAACTGAAAAGATGCTTTATGGTTTGAAACAATCTCCGAGGCAGTGGTACAAGCGATTTGATAGGTTTATGATGGGTCAGGAGTACACAAGAAGCAAATTTGACAACTGTGTGTATTTTCAAAGGCTACAACGTGATACTCTCATTTATCTACTCTTATATGTTGATGATATGTTGATTGCTTCAAAGAATGTAGAAGAAATTGAGAAGGTAAAAGGCTCAACTAATCAAGAATTTGAGATGAAGGATTTAGGGGAAGCCAAGATGTTCTCGGTTGGAGATAATTAGAGTAGAGGAAATGGCAAGGTTGTGTTGACACAAAAGCAGTATCTAAAGAAGGCTTACAACGTTTTGGCATAACTGAAAGTACAAAACCTGTAAGTACTCCACTTGCTCTATATAAGCTAGTGCGTCATTATCTCCAAGTACGCATGAAGAACGAGAGATATGTCAAAAGTTCCGTATTCAAATGCGGTTGGTAGCTTGATGTATTCAATGGTGTGTACTAGGCCCGACATTCACCATGCATGGAATTGTGAGCAGGTATATGCATGATCCTGGTAAAGGACATTGGCAAGCTGTGAAGTGGATTTTACGGTATATTATAGGTACTGAAACATTGGTTGTTTTTTGAGCGGGATGAAAATCTGTCAATTTGCTGTGGCTGTTGATTCTGATTATGCTGGTGATTTGGACAAGTGTCGGTCAACTACGGATATGTATTTATTCTTGCCAGAGGCCAGTAAGTTGGAAATCTTCTTGCAGTCTATAGTGCTTTGTTACTACAGAGCAGAATACATGGCAGTTATAGAGCTGTGAAGGAAGCTATTTGGTTACAAGGGCTATTGGAGAGATTGAAAATTAGTCAGAAGAAGATCACTATCTATTCTGACAGTCAGAGTGCTATTCACTTAGCAAAGAATCCAGTATTCCACTTTCGCACCAAGCATATAGATGTTCGTTACCACTTTGTGCGGGAAATTATTTCTGAAGGAAGAAATCATTAGAGAAGATTGGGACTGCTGAGAATCCTGCAGATGTCTTAACAAAGTAGTGACAATGATCAAGTTCAATCACTATTTGAACTTGATAACATCCTGCGAGTTGATGTGCTTTTGGCATATTTGGAGGTGTTGCAAAATTTGACAGAAGAATACAAAACTATGAAGGTTTGCTAATTCCCCAAGGTGGAGATTTGTTGAAAAATGGCTTTTAGCAAAATCACATGGGTAGAAATGATAATGGAGAAAGGTTTAGGGACTTATATGTAATAGGCCAAGAAAAGGGTTTGTCCCACATTGATTAGGATTGAAAAGTGGGAAACTTTTTGGGCCTAATATAAGGACCTAAATCAATGTTAATTGTATCCCAAGTGTAATTTCATTATACTATTGTGTTAGGGTTCTTTCTTTAAGGACCTTTGTTTGCAAGTTTGTGTATCTCTCCTTTATTTGGGTATTTGTTGTATTGCCCAATATTTGTAATATTGTTGGAGATAGTGAAGCTTCTTTTGCAGCGCCCGAGACGTAGGTTTTAATACCGAACCGTTAATTCCTGGTATTCTTTATTTTTGCATTTAATTTTGGCAATTTTTTATGCTTTACTCTTGTATTATTATATTCAATAAGCTAGCGTTAGAGTTATTGTTTCCGTTGCATAACATCCTGTGCATCAAAACTTTTAAACCCGTCTTGGATCAATCGTAAAGGAGATTAATCAACAATCCAGTACAGGGAAAGGATTAAGGGGCTGAAAGTAGAAGTTTTGAATCTGAAAAAGGGGAGAGATAAAGTGGAGAGTTCTGTTAAAGAGGGGGAAGAAAAATTTGGGTATCTAGAGAGAAAAGATAATGTAAAGGGATGGCTTCAAGAGGTGGATGAGTTCTTAGAAGTGCAGAACTCCATCCTTGAGGAAGCTGACAAAGGCTGTTTCATAGGTTTCTTTCGTAATTTGGTGAGGTTTAACAAGGTGAGTAAGGAAGCGGAGACGGCAAAAATGACTGGTGAAGCTCTCGTCCAGAAAAAAGATGAATTTAAAGGTCTTTTGCAGCGTCGTCCTTTAGACATGACACGGTCGTTGCATGATACAAGCTACAAGGCGTTTGATTCAAGAAAGACGGTGGAACAAAAGATTATCAATGCATTAAAGGCCGGTGACGTTAACGTGATTGGGGTGCATGGATTTGCCGGTGTGGGCAAAACTACACTGGTGGAGAAAGTAGCTTCGGTGGCCATGGAAGATAAGTTATTTGATACAATGGTTATGGTGGATGTAGCACAGTTTTTGAACGTCAAAACAATTCAAGAAGACATTGCCAAGAAACTGGGATGGCAATTAACGGAGACGGACGTGAATGAAAGGGCTGCTAGATTGCTAGATAGTTTGAAGAGACAGACGAGAAGAGTTCTGGTTATATTGGATCATGTTTGGGAAACGATTAACTTGAAGGTCATTGGCATTCCTTTCGGTTTTGAAGAGAAGTTCGATGATGATCAAAAGCGATTGAAAATATTGCTTATTTCTAGAAGTAAAGAAGTGTTGGGAAATTTCACAGATACTGAAAACAATTTCTCTGTTGAAGCTTTGAGTCACCAAGAAGCAAGGAATTTATTTGACTCGATAGTGGGCGACTTAACATTGCCAGATTTGGCAGTTGAGATAGTTAAACGATGTGCAGGTTTACCGCTTACAGTTAAAGCAATTGGAAATGCACTAAAACATAATAAGAGCCTTTCCTTCTGCCAAAAGATTTTGGAAGATTTAAAGAATTTCAAAGGAGTGGATAAAGAAGTGGATCGGATTTTGAAGTTGAGTTACGAATTTTTGGAAAGCGAGGATGCGAAATCCTTGTTTCTGCTTTGTGCTGTATGTACTAGTGCAGGTGATAAAATCTCAACGGATTACTTGTTGAAAATTGGAGTGGGGTTGGGTTTGTTTAGAGATGTATATACATTGAAAAGAGCAAGGAATACTATGCTTTCATTGATTGAAAATCTCAGAGCTTCCTGTTTGTTGTTAGATAGTGGAGTTGATGACCAATTCGTTAAAATGAGCCACACAATGCATAGTGTTGCTGTTGAATGAAATAGAGAAGCAACAGGAACAAAATAATAATAGTTAAACAAAACAAACAGTAAACAAAGAATATAATACGCGCGATTTACCCTGGTTCATCCAATGTAGGCTACGTCCAGCTGAGTCAATATTATTGCAATATGCCTCACCTCTCTCGTTTACAATGAATGAATTATTCTCACACCCATAACAAGAGAAAAGTATATTTATATACTAGGTTTAAGAGATTAAACCTAGTTTTACAAGAATTCCTATTCCTAAGCCCAACCCAAAAAGGAATTAATAACTTAAAAGGAATCTTACAGCGGGACCCCCGAGTGCGTCTCCGTTACCCATTAATGCTGAAGTAGTNGCCCGCGGTGCTGGTGGTAGGGTGGTGGTGGTGGGAGAGCAATTTCATTTTTGGGAGAGATTTGATTTAGGGGAATGAGTGAAATTTGATTTAGGGGAAAATTTGTTAAAAATGAATTTTGGGAGGCAATTTTGAATTTGGGCGTCTTCCAATCGTGCAAATCACTTTCAATTGATTTTTGTTTTTTTTTTTTTTAAAGTGTTATGATGTGGTGATAAACTGACGTGGCAGATGAGATGGCATATACCATGTCATCTGCCACGTCAGTCAGGATGTATCAGTCGAGACAATAATCAGTAAATGCAGCATTACTATTCTGCAAAACTTACTAATTAATGAAAAATAATGTTAATAAACAATTCCTAATACTTTCTTCTTCTTCTACATTCAAAATTTTCCAATGCCTATCAAGAAACGAGGGCCAAGTCTTTCTTGGGAAGGTCGTTTTGTAATTGAGTGTTTTCTAGAGTAAGGTGGTTGGTTGCCAATATTTAAGATGTGATGTTCATGTAATATATAGAAACAGGTGCGCGGATTTTTTTTTTAATGTAATTAGTGAAATTTATCAAAATTAAACATCTTTATATATTATCAAAACTTGTTTGAAAATAACTCTATTACATTTATGAAAAATCTCCCTGCAAATAAACGACGGCCAAGTCTTTCCTGATAAGGTAGTGTAGTAGTAATTGAGTGTTTTCTAGAATAAGGTGGTTGCCAATATTTAAGATGTGATGTTCATCTAATATATTGGAATAGGTGTGAGGATTTTTTTTTCTGTTTTATGTAATTATTAAAATTTATCAAAAATAAGCATCTTTATATATTATTAAAATTTGTTTGAAAATAACTCTATTACATTTATGAAAAGTCTCCCTGCAAAAACGACGGCCATGTCTTTCCTGGGAAGGTCCTTTTGTAATTGAGTTTTTTCTACAATAAGGTGGTTGCAATATTTAAGAAGATCATCTAATATATAGGAATAGGTGTGAGGAGTTTTTTTTTTTTTTTTTTTTTTTATGTAATTACTGAAATTTATCAAAATTAAGCACTTTATATATCATTAAAATTTGTTTGAAAATAATTCTATTGCATTTATGAAAAATCTCCCTGCAAGAACGATGACCAAGTCTTTCCTGGGAAGGTAGTTTTGTAATTGAGTGTTTTCTAGATTAAGGTGGTTGCCAACATTTTAACGGTTTAAGAAGAAGTGATGTTCAAATTCACCATTGGATAGCTCAAGTAGTAAGACAAGAGCTAGAATATGTGGTTAAGGCGCTTTTAGGTCGAATCCCCTAACTTTTAAGATTTAAACCGGTGATATTAAACTTCTTAATTTATATATTATTGAAATTTGTTTGAAAATAACTCCATTTCATTTATAAAAAATCTCTCTGCAAAAACGATGGCCAAGTGTATTATGGGAAGGTCCTTTTGTAATTGAGACTTTTCTAGAATAAGCTGGTTGCCAGTATTTAAGAAGATGTGATGTTCATCTAATATATAGAAGTAGGTGTGAGGATTTTTTTTATTTTTTTTTTTATGTAATTACTAAAGTGAGTTAAGGACTTTTTTTCCACTAAAAAAATAGCTTAATGATAGTTTTTCACCCTTAGACTTCAGAAAAATACCACTTTACTAACCACCATTAGAAATTTTCGTTGTGAGGAAGGGCAAGATGGTAAAAAATCAGTTATGAGTGAGGGTATGATGGTCTTTTGCTTCATCAATCACTTGTAAAACACCGACCGTCTTCAGTAATTTCTTAGCCTTTTACCAGCCGCCTTCTCCTCCGTAAGTCATCCCCCACCTTGCCATTCAACTCACCAGTGTGCTTGCGTAAAAAACCCCAAGTTTCCCGAACTCGATTGCATGTCTAACACCACTGATTGAAGCCTCCTTCCCTAGTGTTTTGCCGTAATTTCTCAGCCTTTTTTTGGCCGCCCTCGACAAATGGTGAGTGACCGTGGTATGATTTATTAGGGCTTTTGTAATAGAGAGATTGGTGAGTCTTTTGGCGGTGGTAGATTGAATTTTGGTGGTCAGAGTTGGCTGGACTTGGGTTTAGAAATGGCAATTAAAGGAAGAAAAAAAGTGCAAAAACTAGAGGAAAAAGGAAGATATGGAGGGAAAAGAAGGTGTGGGTTTTGTAGAGGAGGTTGTGAGGAGTTTGTAGATGGTCTCGGAAGTGATTTTGGACGTTGAAATCAAACAAAAAAAGGGCAAAAACCATTGGTTGTCATGTCGCCAACGTGCACGGTCTCTTCCTAACATGCACCTCTCTTTGTTCAAGCCAGATTCTGACGGCCAAAATCGCTCTTGTCACCACCCACGGACTCATCGACCCTTCCCCTACAAAACCCCCAAGTTTTATGACCTCGATTGCTTTCCTAACACAGCCGATTTCCAGTGTTGGAGTTTGGTTGAGGTGCGTTGTGATCGTCGGCGATTGGGGTTTAATCTTTGGTGGTGGTATTTTCATCCTCACAATGTACTTAATGGAAATTGAAAAAGGAAAATAATTTTTGGGTGGTAAAGTAGTATTTTAAAAGTCTGAGGGTGGAAAAGGATCGTTTAGCCATTTTTTGGGTGGAAAAAGGTCGTTAACTCTTACTAAAATTTATCAAAATTAAGCATCTTTATATATTATTAAAATTGGTTTGAAAATATCTCTATTACATTTATACAAAATTTTCTCTGCAAAAACGACGGCCAAGTCTTTCTGGGAAGGTCGTTTTGTAATCGAGTGTTTACTAGATTAAGGTGGCTGCTAATATTTAAGATGTGATATTCACACCTACCTTGAGTAGCTCAAGTGATAATATTATGAAAATTTGTTTGAAAATAACTCTATTACATTTGTGAAAAATCTCCCTCCAAAGTAGGTTATTAACATATAATTTCAAATTAAATACAGGATCTAATTATTTTTGACCATATTGTAGTAACATCGAAATAATAATAATTCTGAACAATAAATGATGTCGTCCACTAAATTCTATAATTAATTTTATCTAAAATTATCACTGCAGCTGCAACGCCAAGCTGTCATCTTTTTCGTTTTAATTAGTATCCCAACTATAATTGACCATTAACTATGAACTTCACCGTCAATGTAAATTAGTTTTTAGGAAACGTTTGGTTTCATAATATTTTATTATAAAAAAATAGGGTTACGCGTGAGATAAATAGGCTTGAAGGTTAATGAATATAAATTATTATTGTGTTTGATTCATATGAGTTTGTATAAATAATTAAAGTGTTTGGTTAATAATAATTACAAAATACATAACTATTATCTTATTGAAATACCCTTTACAAGATTATATATATATATATAACCTTTGTCTAAATAATTAATTAACAAGGTTAAAGAAATCATTTAATAAGTTGAGTTAATTGTTATTTGACATAAAAAGGAAGACATTTGTACTCAGAATTTTTATTAAATGAGAGTAAAATTGAAACAAAAATAAAATTATTACGATAATTTTAAAATACCACACTCTAAGTAGGTAATCACACAATCTCCTATATCAGCTCTCATATTACTTGAGTAGTAATAGAATACCGAAATCTTTTATTATTTTCTAAATCAAACAAGATAATGGCCATTAAAAGATAGATCTTCTTGTTAAAAACTCCACCTCCCATCTTAATATCACCTTACCACCACATGGGTGATAGGTCCACACACTATACTAACTCACTAAATTTCTTTGCTGTTTCTCAACCTCGCTTTCATTTCAATTCCAATAATCTTAACCATCCGTTTCCTTTCTCTCTTTATATACCCGTCAACCACTTCACAATTTTCCACATGCAAGCAAATTTAAATTTTATTTCCCTAACCATACGCAACCTTATCTGTAATCAAAATCTCTGATCCATTGTCAAGCTCTCAGAGGTGCACTTGCTCGAAACTCAAACTCTGTTGTATTTTTATTTGTTTCACATATTATTAGCTTTGTTTTGGGTAATTTATTT
Source organism: Pistacia vera (assembly GCF_008641045.1). Classification (NCBI taxonomy): domain Eukaryota; kingdom Viridiplantae; phylum Streptophyta; class Magnoliopsida; order Sapindales; family Anacardiaceae; genus Pistacia; species Pistacia vera. The sequence continues at coordinate 472,466 of NW_022196741.1, read as the reverse complement.
ATTTATTTTTTTTGAAAAAGGAAAAAAAATCGATATTTTTACTTTGCATTTCCTTTTCTTTCTTTGTTGTTAATAGGGATGAACACTATTTGTTTAATTGCCTTTTAGTTATCATTTTATTTTTCTTAATCTTGGGTCCTTGTCAATTTGTTTTGTTTATCATCTTTTATTAGCTTTTTTTTTTTTTTTTTTTTAACCCAAAAAAAAAATTTCAAATTGTTTTTCATATTATTTCCTTTTCTCATCGTTCAGGTTAAAAAATAAAAAAATTATCCATTTCATATTAATTTTCGGTTACTTTCAACTTTGCAAATAACTTTTGTTTCTCAAAGTTATTTGCAATATTAGTTGTGGAATCAAAACTTTTATTTGAATAATTGTTTTCCTTGTCTGCTTTTAAAAATTTCCCTGGTTTCCATCGTTTGTTTGCCACTCGGTTTTGTGTTCTTATTTATTTAAAAAAAAAAAAAAACTACAGAATGGAACAAGCAGTTTCCTCCTGTGCATCAACACTTTTAAACCTGTTCTGGGAGCCAATCGCCAAGGAGGTTGATCATAAATTCCAGTATAGAGAAAGGATTAAGGGGCTGAAAGAAGAAGTTGGGAAGCTGAAGATGGCAAGAGATGAAGTAGAGAGTTCTGTTAAAGAGGGGGAAGATAAAATTGGGTATCTAGAGATAAAAGTTGACATAGAAAAGTGGCTTGACGACGTGGATAAGTTCATAGAAAAACAGAAACCCAACCTTGAGGAAGCTGACAAAGGCTGTTTCATAGGTTTCTTTTGTAATTTGGTGAGGTTTAACAAGGCGAGTAAGGAAGCCAAGACAGCAAAAGGGACTGGTGAAGATCTCGTCGAACAAAAAGGGAAATTTGAAGGTGTTTATTTGCAGCGTCGTGCTTTAGATATGACACGACCGTTGCACGATACAAGCTACAAGGCGTTTGATTCAAGAAAGACGGTGGAACAAAAGATTATCAATGCATTAAAGGCCGGTAACGTTAACGTTATTGGGGTGCATGGATTTGCCGATGTGGGCAAAACTACGCTGGTGGAGAAAGTAGCTTCGGTGGCCATGGAAGATAAGTTATTTGATAAAATGGTTATGGTGGATATAACACAGTCTCTGAACGTCGAAACAATTCAAGAAGACATTGCCAAGCAACTGGGATGGGAATTAACGGAGACGAACGTGAATGAAAGGGCTGCTAGATTGCTTGATAGTTTGAAGAGACAGAAGAGACGAGTTCTGGTTATATTGGATCATGTTTGGGAAACGATTAACTTGAAGGTCATTGGCATTCCTTTCGGTTTTGAAGAGAAGTTCGATGATGATCAAAAGCGATTGAAAGTATTGCTTATTTCTAGAAGTAAAGAAGTGTTGGGAAATTACACAGATACTGAAAACAATTTCTCTGTTGAAGCTTTGAGTTACCAAGAAGCAAGGAATTTATTTGACTCGATAGTGGGAAACTTGACATTGTCAGATTTGGCAGTTGAGATAGTTAAACGATGTGCAGGTTTACCACTTACAATTGAAGCAATTGGAAATGCACTAAAACATAATAGGAGCCTTTATTTCTGCCAAAAGATTTTGGAAGATTTGAAGAATTTCAAAGGAGTGGATCGGATTTTGAAGTTGAGTTACGAATTTTTGGAAAGTGAGGATGCGAAATCCTTGTTTCTGCTTTGTGCGGTATGTACTAGTGCAGGTGATAAAATCTCAACGGATTACTTGTTGAAAATTGGATTGGGGATGGGTTTGTTTAGAGATGTATATACATTGAAAAGAGCAAGGAATACTATGCTTTCATTGATTGATAATCTCAGAGCTTCCTGTTTGTTGTTAGATAGTGGAGTTGATGACAAATTCGTTAAAATGAGCCACACGATGCATAGTGTTGCTGTGTCGATTGCTGAGGATGGGGGACAGGTTTATGTTAGTATTCCAGAAGGAGCTAACTCGAGAGAAGTACTGGAAAGTACAATGTCCAAAGAAGATTTAACCCATTTGTCTGTAATTAATGGGGATATTAATGAGCTTCCTGAAAGGTTGGACTGTCCAAACCTGAGGCTACTTTTGCTGTTAAGGAAAGATCAGGATCAAGATCAAGATCGTTCTTTAGAAATCCCAAACAACTTCTTTCAAGGGGTGAAAGAATTACAAGTTCTATATCTGGGTGGCATCAACATACCATCAGAATCTTCTCTTCTTTCTTGCCTAAAGAAACTCCGGACATTGTGTTTGAACAGATGCTCGCTAACCGATATAGGAATAATCGGAGAGCTAAAGGAATTGATGATTCTGAAATTTTCGTTTTGTGATTTTAAAGTGTTACCTGCAGAAATTGGAGATTTGACCAAGTTAAAGTCACTGGATTTGAGTAATTGTCCAAAATTCCAACAAATCACACCAAGTGTCATATCAAGGTTGACTTGATTGGAAGAATTATATATGGCTAATAGTTATAAATGGCGGAGTAAAGCTATTCTTGCTGAGTTGAAGGAATTGCCTCACCTGAACTCTTTATACATACATATCCCGAATGCCATGATTATGCCACAGAATTTGTTCGACCCTAAAAAGCTGGAAAGGTATAAAATACTTATTGGAGAAAAATGGGGATGGTATGGTAAATATACAACGTCGAGAACGTTGAAACTCAACAATAGTCACAGTTTCAGGAGTTCTGAGTTTGACATTTTGTTTGAGAAAGTTGAAGATCTCTACTTAGATCAACTGAGTGGCGTTGAAGATGTGGTTGAAGCTCTCAACTCAGAGAAAGGTTTCCCAGAATTAAAGCATCTTTGTGTTCAGAATAGTTGGGGGGATCTTTTACATATTTTTAACTCAGAGACGGCTCATTGTCACACTGCCTTTCCTGTGTTAGAGTCGCTGTATCTCCATAAATTGAAGAAGTTGAAGAAGATATGTGAAGGTCGACTCTACGCAGAATCCTTTACCAATTTAAGGACCATAATAATTAGACAATGTGATGAGTTGGAGCATGTCTTCTCAATCTCCATGGCAAGAAACCTTTCACATCTCCAAGAAGTCGAAGTGACTGATTGCAAGAACCTAAAAGAGATTTTTGGTGATGAAGAAATTGAAGAATCTACAGACCATGCTGATCAAAAGGTATGGTTCTTCTGTTTTTTTTATTTTTTTATTTATTTTTTTTTTCCTGGTATTTTAATACATTTCTAAGTTTGTTTACAGAACAAGAATTCTTTCTGCAGGTTGTGTTCCCAAAACTTTTAAGGTTGACTGTGAAGGATTGTCATGCTTTGAAATTTATGTTTCCTATCTTCTGTGGTTGAATTCCCATCCTTGAATGCAATTCACATTAAGAGTTGTCAGAGTTTGAAGACATTCTTCTCCAAGAAAGAACATGAAGAAATGAACTTAGAGAATGAAACTACTGTTATACATCCTTTCTTTGATGAAAAGGTATTTTTTTTTTCTTTCCAGAAGCTCACCTTAACACAATACATGGACATCTTATTCATCTTCTGCTTCGTGTTATACAGGTTCATTGTCCAAGCTTGGAGAAGATGATACTCTCACACTTGGATAACATCCAGTTGATATGGCACAATAAACTCCAAGCAGATTCTTTCTGCAAACTAAACGTTTTGAGAGTTGAATTTTGCGGAAAATTAATCAGTTTTGTTCCTCCTGACAGACTCGGAAGATTATCAAAGAATCCGCAAAGACTTCACACATTTCAAAATGTAGAAATTGTAAGGGTTACAGAATGTTGGAGTATGAAAAACCTCTTTCCAGTCTCTATAGCTTTAGGTCTCCGGCAACTTAAAGAGCTTGAGATAAACTCTTGTGGGTTGGAGGAAATTGTTGCCAACGAGGAAGTAAAAGTGGCGGCTGTGTTTAAGTTTCTTCAACTGGATTTCTTGCAACTTGTTGATTTACCAGAACTCAAAAGTTTCTACCCCAGGTCGCACACAACAGAGTTGCCATTGCTAAAAAGCTTGGTGGTTTATCATTGTCATAAGCTTCTTAGCTTCCAAAATACACATGTCCAAAGCCAATCCGAAAACTAAACTCAACGTCCTCTGTTTTCCTCTGGAGAGGTATGAAAATTTTCTTTCAGAGGTTCTATGCTTATCTGAGCTTTGTTTGAGGAATATGTAGAAGAACATTAATTAATGCCTACTTGGGATTTTCAGGTGATATCCGATTTGAAGTTGGAGAAATTGTCTATAAACAGCGATGATATTAAATTGATATGCTCAGGCTGCAGCCATTTTTCAGGAAAGATGTTTCACAAACTTGAAGATCTTCAGGTGGTCTGCTTTCATGATGAATCACCTGTCTTTCCATTAGATTTCCTTCGAAGATTCCACAAGCTAAGAGCACTAGTTGTAGCTAGAAGTAATTTCATTGAGCTATTTCCAAGTCAAGAATCTGATCAGCAGAAACACCATGTGAAAGTGAAATCTTTGCCAATAACAATCTTAAAGCTCGATTCTCTTCCTCATCTACAACATATATGGAAACGTTCCCAGGGGAAGCTGTTTCTTCCAAAACTTAAAATATTGGAAGTACGGTCTTGTGATCATTTGACATCCTTAATGCCATCCTCAGGATCTTTCAAATATATTATAAGTTTGGATATATGGAAATGCTGTAGATTGACAAACATATCAACCTGCTCCACAGCGAAAAGTTTAGTGAACCTCACGACAATTAGAATAAGAGAGTGCGGTTCATTGTTAGAGGTAATAATATCAAACAATGAGGAAGCAGAAACAAAAGAAGAGATTGTTTTCAGCCGACTGAAAATTTTGGAGCTACATTGTTTGTCAAGCCTGTCATACTTCTGCTCTGCGAATTTTGCGTTCAAATTCCCATGTTTGGAAGAAGTCACTATTGAAGAATGTCCAAAATTGAAGAATTTTTGCAGAGGAGACTTCAGCGCACCAAAATCACGCAGAGTGCGGGTGCATCCACCATACAAAAGATCGCTACTCTTTTCGGAAAGATCATGACTTAAATTCCATCAATATCCGAATATGGTATGTAATTCCTTTTACAACATTACAATAGCTTAAGTACCCTTTATTTAACTCTACAATATATGGAAGACTCTTTTGCTTTAATCCAATTTGAGTATCAGTTTCTGAAGTTTCAGAACGTGTAGTTGGCATTAACCCCATCATGCATTACTAATATAACATCTTATTTTGTTAGGTTGGATTCATTGGTTTTGAATATTTGAATATTTTCTGAATTCCCTCTTTTGAAACAAACAACAATTAAAGGCAGTGCCTTTGTTTTGTTTAGTTTATTTTTCTGATATATTTTAATCTAACAGATGAGAAGGATCAAAGTTTAAGAATGCCCAGAGTCCTGATGAAGATTTAGCTCATCCTCCATATACAAGCTGGACTTAATGAGACCACATTTCCGCTCAGTTGAAGAGGGTCTTTTGTTCTTGTTTTCTTCATTTATTTGCTTTCAGCTTTTCTTCAGAATATATGCTACTCCATTAATTTCATTTTTTAGTATTGTCTCTGGTCAGTTTTTGTTTTCATGTTGAAGATTCATTATATTAAACCTTATGATATTAAAGCATTTCATGTTGAAAATGCTCTTAACATAAAGCTGTTGATCATGCATATTTATATAGACACAAAGCAAATGTTTTTTGTGTCCTGAATTTGAGGCACACTTGAGCTATATCGTGTCTGTGCTGACATGGTAAAACCTTAATTTCTTGACAAAGTCTATGGTACCATTGGAGTATTGCTGATGTGGTAAATACACAAAGAAATACATGCATGCCATGGAATTATTAGATTTTATAATTACCAGTCCAATTAATTTAAAGATAGAGGAGAGAGAAAACAATTTAGAGGTGTCACAAATTCACTAGAAGGTTGTATGGATGATGTGGTACCTCTATTATATTGTAATTTTTTTCCTATTTTTGTAGTTATTTTATGTTCAGCACCTTGTCTTAAGTAATAAGCAGAGTCTTTTGTACATCCTGATACAATACCCTCTACTAATGAGAGCATACCACGTGTATGTTAGTGCAAGTGAAATACATGAGTGGAATACAATTGCCTAATCCTTGAGGTAAAATCAAATACAAAATTCTCTTGTCGTTAAATTTTTTGTGTTAAAATAAACGGTAATATGATAAATATTAATTAACATATTATGTTGTAAATTCTAATAGTGCATTAAAAGTTCACTTAGGTATGACAATATTCTCCGAAATTCTAGGGACCCGTCCTGCCCTGCCCCATATGGGGTGGGAAAGGCCAGGTTTTTTGGGGGATAGGGGTGGTGGTGGGGGGCGTTTTAATCCCCGTCCCCGGGGATGGGGTGGGGGTGGGTGATGCCTTTCCCCCGTCCCACCCCCTATATAATATATAAAATTAATATATATATACTTTTCATTAATACCCTTATATTTCACCTAATTACACAATTATCCTACTTATATAAATCCATATTTTTCCAATTTCCCCATAACGGGGATGGAGAGTGATTTTGAGGGTGGGGATCGGTACGGTGAATAAGATCCCCGCCCCACCCCGCCCCATTGCCATGCCTAAGTTCACTAACAGTAGGGGATTTTTGTATTTCTAAAACCTAAGGGGGCAATTTGTTATTATAGAAAACCTTAGGGGGTTGAAAATAGTAAATATTTTTATTTAATATTTTACTTTTTAGAAATATTGTTGAGTGGATGCAAAGCATAGCCTGATGTACGGACAAAATTTATTTGCTATTAAATCATTAATATTAATGCCCCTGAAATCCGGCCACTTAATTTTGAATAAAATCTTACACCTACAACCAGGGCGAAAATCTGGTAAAGCACGCTGAGTATGATTCCACTCATCATTGCTCCAAATTCCATCTAAAAAAATAATGTACCTCTTTTGCTGTAAGTACGAATGCAGCTTCTGGTTTGCATCTGTTCCTTTGGGAACTGGTATCTCCATTGCTGCACAAATCTTATCTGATATGCAAGTTGCACAATTATGCGGTGTGAATGATAAACAAAGGACTTTAATTTATCTACATATTAGAAGTTAGCACATTAGTCATTTAAAATTGAAAATGACTTATTATTGATAATATTAGAAGTAGACAACTTGTCATTTAGTTTTCAATGTCCATCTTTAAGCATATTAATAAAAACAAGTGTCTTAAAGGCAATGTTCCATGGAAACAGGGCAAAATAGGGCACCTAATTTTGGTTGGCAAAGTTGTGTTCCGGATGGAATTCTCAACTTACTTCCCACTGGAGAAAGAAAAGAGTTTAACATATGTTGACTGATGTAAATGAAAGATGTGGATGGGATAAATTTGTGAGGCCTTTGTTAAAAGGGAAGGGAACAGAGGAAAACAGGGGACCCTGTTTTTTATTGGCAAAGCTTTCTCCCAAAGGTGTATACTTTATTGGAAATGTTTCAATTTCACCATAGAGAGTGGATGTTTGAAATGATCAAATTGTTCATAAAATACAGTTCAAATGTGCTTAATGTTTAACTTAATGATCATATAGCAGGAATGGTTACTATCAAAGAGAAGTTTGGCATGTTAGGAGATCACGCAGCGGAAAACATACACTCAAGATGAATAACATAGGAATAAAATCACATCACACAAAGAGACACGATATTTACGTGGTTCGACATAACCTGCCTACATCCATGGATGAGAGAAATCTACTATAGTTTCATGAACACGATATACAAGAGTACACAACACCATAAATCTGATACATAAAACAGAGCAAAAACAAACATAGTTTCTAACCATGCTCAACCTAGTACCTAGAGTGGAAACAATCCCAATTTCTAAGACATTTTCCCCATCGTGTTTAATAACCCATACATCAAATACCCTGTGTTCTCACATTCTCTTATAACCTTGAATTGGTTCTCACCCCTATATTTATAGATAGTATATGAGATATTCTATTCCTAATAGGATTCATATTTTAATTCCTAATTAGACTCTCATAATTCTATTCCTATTTAGAATTGTATTCTTTACATGGGAACAAATAGGAAAGCGAGCAACAATATCCCAACATGGCAAGAATGTGTAGACCTACAGGTATGGATTTAAGATTTTCACATCCCTCGGTCTTAATATATTCAAGAGAAGTATTATTAAAAAGTCCCTGCTAGCGACTCTAGCTTTGAGCACCTTTTTATTCTAAGGAATTCTAGTGCCTTAGGTAACTTTTCTCTTGATAAGGTCCTAGATTTGAACAACCCCCTATATCAAGCCCTTTGAAAGTTGAAGGTAACTTGTCTATGGAAGATAAGTATATGAGAGAAGGACAATTTTGTACAGTGAAGTTACAGAGAACCGACGTGCTGCTGCTATCCACATTAGCCTCATGCACCACTGAATTTGAAGATGGAGAAGGACTACAAGGATCATCTCTATCATCAAAAATACACCAAATTTTCACAATATTATACTGTAAGGGAATTTAGAGATGAAGGTAGTGTACTTCTCGCAATGAATGTTGGAGAAGGACAATCAACGACATTCAAGTACTCGACACGTGAATTGTTGTGCTTCAACCCCTCATGTAAGCAGTGGTGGACCTAGGAGTTTTGCCCCCAGCTTTGCTATTGTTTGCCAAACAACTAATGAAAACTTTAAAAAAATCACTAAATTTTAAGCAAAGAAAATAATACAATATCAAGAATCTGAAAGGAAACAATATTTTGGGCTTTCAAAGATTATACTATAAGTTTTCATGACTTTGATTAGACCTAGTCTAAGCTAAAATTAACCAAAACTTAAATCAAGTCAACGTTGCATTGACTTTTAATATGAATTAATAAAAAAAAAAGGGAATTTTCTTGGTATAAACATAGATAGTAACTCAAATTTCTTTAATAATTTTGAGCAGCTAAATATTAATGTTTAAAATGTAGGAAAGTGGTGGGTGAAGGGTGAAGAATAACGTCCAATAAAATATAGTTAAGGTTTAATTTAGGAAAGCATGAATATTCTTAGACACAAAACACAAAACACAAAACAAACTTACAAGATCCATGCATTTTTCCATCAAATTAGAATAAAAAACCTCAAAAAAAAAAAAAAAAAAAATGATTCAACTCTAAAATAAACTAAATTGAAATGAGCAACACACATATCTAAAATTGATAAAACAAAAAACGAAACTAATTGTGGCACTTTGAATAGTGAAAGTTTCAACAATTTCAATCTTCAAAAGTTTTAAGAATGAATAGAATGAGAAAGAGAATGAGAGAGTAATTTTTTTTTGAGATAAAACCATAAAAAGCAAATGGAGCCATGGAGAAGAGTGGAGAGCGTTTTAATTTTTTAACATGATGTGGATCTGAAATATATATATTAATAGCAAGCTTTTTGTGGGTCGGATATATTTATAATGGTTCCCATTTCTCATTTTGTAAAAATACGAGGGTAGGCCTGAATATAAATACTACTAACAATTTTTTTTTTTTTTGAAAGTAGGTTTGGATATATATATTAATAGAATTTTTTTATGTGGGGCTATATAAACATTTTTTTTTTTTTTTTAAAATGTGAGGGTAGGCCTCAATCCGCCTTTGCATGTAAGGATGTTAGAGCATCTCTAATGATGCTATTTATTTTAAAGAGCATATTTCATATAAACAAAGAGCATCTTCATTAATTTTTAAATATAAAGAATAAAATTTTTATTCAAATCCAATGGACCTTTTAAATTTAATAAAGATGTTCTTTATTTTCAAGAAAGAAACTTACTAAGAGAGAGAATTAATAAATAAAATACATAGAAACTTGTAATTTATTAATTAAAATTATAATAGAGAGTGAAATTTGACTCTCTAGATACAGAGAGAAACTTACTCATTTATATTTAAAGGATAAAAAGTCTATTAAACTCTTATTTTTATAGATAGACTTTTTATAATAAAGAGTTTAGATCATATAAAGAGTCTTTTGAAGATGCTGTTAAGATATTACATTTGCGAATATAAACACTCTTCAGGCTGGAAAGAGAACCATCTGGAAACGAAACGAGATTTCGGAGGTTATATACATACATAAATGCTTATGGGAGATGAAGCTATAAGAAGTAATTAGGAACCATAATTATGTTGATTTTGGTGTAAACATGGAATTAAAAGTTGAACTTAATTAGTTATTAATTTGGCGTCTAGCCATGCAAGAAAGCCTTTGACCTCAGGTCTGACTAGTTTATGTATAATTAATAAAAATTGGCAGCTTAATTGCTGACAAGAGTCAAGTGTTCATTATCCAAGATAAAGAAAAAGGAAAATGAAAGATAAAGCCCTTTAGCTGAAATTTTGCATTGAAACGGAAATCTTTGAAACATAAATGATTTTGGGAGTTTCATAAATTAAAGAAAGAAATATTTTAGACCTCCGCAAACATAGCTTACTTTAAGTCCTTTGATCCATAACATTAGCTCATACGGTCTACGTGATAGAACTTGACGAACCTGTATTTTGATTAAGAACTGAAGTCGTAGCACATTATCTGCAAATCTTGATCCTTGCAAGGCTGAACATGATTCCAGCATTTGAACGCCAACACCAAATTGCAGAAAGCAGTAGTTAATGAAGCCTTTAAGGAACTTCCGAGGAAATTCTATTAATTGAATAAAATATTGGGTGCTTTGTTTTTAAGTTAATGTACATTGCATTGGAATAATCATAATAAATTATTGGTTCTCTACCTATTCATAAAACAATGCCTCAAGATGACCATTGGAATTAAAGAAAACAAAATCAACTTTTGGCGTCTTAGTTTCTTGAAAATCCAGGTGGACACCAGCCGGCAATAATGGTTCATAAATTATCATTGATGTTTTGGCATTTTGTATATTAGTTTGGCCTATTTGAGAATTTTACTCTGATGTTATGAGGGTTATACACAATTATATTGAATGTGTTGAATTATTTATATACCCAATAATTAAAGTTAAAGGTGATGTAGAACATCTAGCGGATGAATTCATGGAGCAGGCTGAGTGTCAGAAGTCCATACGTAAAGCCCAAATGAGCATGTCCCATTCAAATGACCATAACTTTTGATCGGGAGGAGTTACGGGGCTCGTAAGATATCGCCGGAAAGCTCTTTTCGAGCCCGATGACATGTTAATAGCTGTAGTCGATTGGAAGTCATTTTCAAGGTCAAAATCCATCGTTTAGGAGTGTTTCAACGCTATTTTAGTTTCTGCGCGTTTTTCCTATTTAATTTCGAGTTTTCTTGTTTTATTTAATTTAGATTTTGCTTCCTTTTGTTATTAGGAGTCTTACTAGGGATGATTGTCACCCTATATAAACTTAATTTTCATTTTGGATGCTATTCAATGAATTATTCAAATTTTATCTTAGATTTTGAGGCTTAAGTTTATGGATTGAGACTTGTTTATCCACCTTAAAGGTATAGTTGAGTGCTATCCTTGTTTATTACGTTAACTCACTGCGTCAGTTAGTATTAGAGCAAGCAAAATTCGTCTGAACTAATGGCAGGTGATGAAGTTGTAGGTGGCGAAAACTCTCATGGCGAAGATCGGGGAGCTGAGCCCTCGCAAAGGGTGGCATTGAGAGCTTTGGAGCAACGAATGGATCTCAGATTCTAAGGTTTGGAATGACGCTTTGAAGAAATTGCAGATTGACTCGATGCTTTGAGCGTTGATGCCAACAGAAATAGCGTATTGAGGATGATGTCGCTCACGGATAGCCTATTGGCAGACCTATTTTTGCAAGTAGATGTAGACAACAAGTTTACATGGAAGTGTTAGAAGAAGAAGATGATTATTATGTAGAAACTACGTTGGGTATGGCAGAAATTAGTATGGTGCCAGAGAACCCAAAGAATTTAGATTAAAGGTAGATATCCCTTGCTTTAAGGGAAATTTAGATATTGAGGAATTTTTAGATTGGATGGCGGAAGTAGATAGGTTTTTTGAATATATGGAGATCCTAGAGGGGAGAAGGGTGAAACTGATGGTATGTAGATTGAAGGGAGGAGCTTCTGCATGGTGGGAAAGATTATAGGCCAAAAGATTTCATGAGGGGAGAGCACCAATTAGAACATGGTATAGAATGAAACAACTATTACAAAGGGATTTTCTTCTTCTTGATTATGAACAGATATTGTTCCAATAGTACTAGAGATGTCATCAAGGGCAGAAATCTGTGCATGATTATACCGTAGAGTTTATGAGGTTGGTAGAAAGGAATGACTTGAGGGAGATTGAAGGCCAGTAGGTTGCTAGATATTTGGAGGGTTTGAAAGCAAATATCAAAGACAAAATAGGGATGCAAGTAGGGGTGTAGTCGAGCTGAGCCATTCGCGAATGGCTCGGGCTCGGCTCGAAAAAAGCTCAAGTTTGGCTCGGCTCAACTCAAATGGCTTAAGTGCTCTTTCGAACTAAGCCAAGCCACCGAGTGCTCGGCTTGACAGGCTCGCAGACTTTTATGGGCTTGATATAAGTGTAAGTTTTTCAAGTATGAGGTGCAAGTTTTTCTAGCATGAGGGGGGTATACGTGACTTATCATTTTATATATAAATTGTTTTAATTTCAAACCCTATCATATTTTTCTTGAACAGCCACACTTTCCTTCTCCTTTCTCTAGCAGCCGACACTTTACTTCTTCTTTCTTCAATAGACACTTTCCTTCTCCTTTCTTTTCCCCTTCCTTTTTTTCCCCCTTTCTTTATTCTTTCCTTCTTCTTCCTTAGCTCTATGGCATGGCAAACCCTATTTCGCTCCTCCCTTTTCCAAGTTAGCTTTTCTTCTCTGAAATGTTTCACTCACAATAGTGAAGAATTGATGTCTATTCAAAATTTATGATGTTGGAGTGATTGAGAGTAGCAATTTCATAAATGGGTCTGTTTTGTTGAATTGATTTTATGATGGATTTGAGTCAATAAAATTAATTTTCAGGGATAGAGAGGATGTGATTTGTTTGTTAAGTGGTATGAATTTTATATATAATTATAGATGTAATTTTGATGTGAAAATTTTGTTGGGTATTTTGGTAGAATGGTGTACTATAATTTTGATGGCACAAGGGATTTTGATTTTGAAAATAGAGAGTGTAAGCAAAGAAGAACTTAATCTGTTGAAGAGAAAGAGGAAAAAGTAAACGAGCGAAGCTCGAGCCGATCTTGAGCTTAGCATCTCATTTTGAGCTCGATCTCGAGCCTGATTTTTAGAGCTCACCAAGCTCGAGCTCGAGCTCGATACATTTTTCACGAGCCGAACTTGAGCATCGAGGTGTTTGGCTCAACTCGTATACAACCCTAGGTGCAAGTAATGTAGAATTTAGCAGAGGCACGGAACTTTGCATTAAAGGTTGAATTGTTGTTGCAAGAGAAGAGTAGACCAGATTATTCATGCAAAAATTATAGCGGGGAGAATTATAGAACAAATAATGAAAAGAATAAGGCAAGTCAAGATGTTCCTACATGCATTGACCAGTTCAGAGTAGAAAGGGCAGTTGGACAACAGAAGATAGTAGATGCGAAGGAAAGGTAGAAAGCTGCAAACCCCTATGCGAAATCGATACTTAGGAAGTGTTTCAAATCTAACTAACCTGGTTATAGATCGAGCGACTGTCCTCTCAGAAAAGCAATCCATGTTGTGGAATGAGGAGAAGGGGATGATGAAGTTTATTGTGGTCCAGATGGGGATGATGATGAGTATGAGGATGATGAAGATGATGGCCACAACTATGTGGTAAGGAGACTGATGTTGACGCCAAAACAGGAGGACAACACCTAGTGACATCAATTATTTCGAACCAGGTGCACTATCACTTACCTTTTATTTGATGTGATTATTAACAGTGTTAGTTGTGAAAATATTATTAGGAAAGACGTTGTTGAGAAATTGGGTCTGAAAATTGAGAAGCACCCTAACGCATACATTATTGGGTGGATTAAGGCAGCAGAGAAAATTCAAGTAACAGAACAGTGCAAGGTTCCTTTTTCCATTGGGCAATACAGGGTTAAGGTGTATTTTGATGTTATGGATATGGATTCTTGTAATTTATTATTTGGTAAACCATGACAATTCAATGTGGCAGCACAACATGATGGGAGAGAAAATACATATAAGTTGGTGAAAGCTGGCGTCAAATTCACCTTGCTGCCAATTGGAGAGGCAGACCTTCTTTACTATTACACATTCTGGGTCAGAGTTAGAAGCTGCTATCAAGACATCAAAGGTGATGCATGTGCTGATCGTGAAATAGGTATTGACCACTGAAGGGGAGTTAAACATAAAAGAATACCCAGAAGCAATCAAGCCATTGTTAGAAGAATTTAGTGAGGTGATGCCAGAGGATTTATCTGATGGTTTACCACCTATGAGGGATATTCAGCACCATATTGATATAATTCCTAGAACTAGTCCAAAGGAGAGCGAGATTCTGAAAGAAAAGGTGGAGGAATTTCTAACAAAGGGGTACATCCAAGAGAGCATAAGTCCATGTGTAGTTCCTGCTTTATTAATGCCAAAGAAAGATGGGAGTTGGAGGATGTGCATGGATAGCAAGGCTATCAATAAAATTACTGTAGGGTACAAGTTTCCAATTCTTAGGCTGGATGACATGCTTAATAGGTTACATGGGGCACAAGTGTTTACGAAGATTGATTTGCAGAGTGGATACCACTAGATTTGAATTAGACTTGGGGACGAGTGAAAAATAACTTTTAAGACAAAGGAACGCTTGTATGAGTGGCTTGTGATGCCATTTGGCTTGATGAACGCACCAAGTACTTTTATGAGAGTAATGAATTAGGTATTGAAACCTTTTATTAGAAAGTTTGTAGTTGTTTATTTTGACGATATTTTGATTTATAGTCAAGCAGACGAAAAGCACATTCAACATTTGCATGAGGTACTAACAGTTTTGTAGAAAAACAAGTTGTACGTGAACCTAAAGAAGTGTAGTTTTATGACAAATAGGTTGTTGTTCCTAGCCTATATTGTTGGGGAAAATGGTATTCAAGTGGATGAAGAGATGATTCGAGCAATTAGGGAGTGGCCTACCCCAAAAACAGTAAAGGATGTCTGAAATTTCCATTGGTTGGAAACCTTTTATAGGCGTTTTATCAAAAATTTCAGTAGTATTACAACACCTATTACAAAATGTTAAAAGAAAAGGAAGTTCCAATAGAGTGAGGAAGCTGAAACTAGCTTTGCTGTGTTAAAGGAGAAATTATGCACTGCCCTTGTTTTAGCATTGCCCGATTTTGAGGCCCTGTTTGAAGTTGAGTGTGATGTTAGTGGTGTGGGAATGGGAGCTGTCCTTTCACAAAATAAGAGACCAGTAGCTTATTTCAGTGAGAAACTTAGCGATGAGAGGTGTAAATGGGCTACGTATGATAAGGAGTTTTATTCTGTTGTGCGTGATTTGAAGACTTGGGAGCATTATTTAATGGGGTGTGAGTTTGTTCTGTACTTTGACCATGAAGCTTTGAAGTATTTAAATAGTCAAAAGCGAATTAGTAGAGACATGCATGCCAAGTGGACTCAATTTCTACAGAAATTTTCTTTCAAGCTAAGACACAAAGTAGGAATACAGAATAAAGTAGCAGATGCATTGAGTAGACGTGCTGATTTATTGGTGACCATGAGATAGGAAGTTGTGGGGTTTGAGATAGTGAAGGAACTATATGAAATGGATGAAGATTTTCAGAAAATATGGGAACAGTGTGTTACAAACCAACCTGCTAAAGATTTTCACATTCATGATGGGTTTCTCATGCGAGGCAACCAGCTTTGCATCCCTAAAATTTCCTTTAGAGAGAAGGTTATTCGAGATTTGCATGGTGGAGGTCTTGTTGATCACCTAGGGTGTGACAAAACGCTTACTATTGTTGGTGATTGATATTATTGGCCATATTTGAGGAGAGACATGACAAGGTTTGTGCAGCAATGTTACATATGCCAAACTGCCAAGGGGCAGTCTCAAAACACTAGTCTGTATATTCCTTTACCTGTTCTGGAAAATATTTGGGAGGATTTATCTATAGATTTTGTGCTTCGAATATTTCCTTGGACACAAAGGGGCTTAGATTCTGTTTTTGTTGTGGTTGACAGGTTTTCTAAGATGGCACACTTTATTCCTTGTAAGAAGATGTCAGATGCAAACGGAATAGCCAAATTTTTTTTCAAGGAGGTTGTCCGTCTGAATGGGGTGCCTAAATCCATTACTTCCAATCGAGACAGCAAATTCCTTGGCCATTTTTGGAGAACATTGTGGAAGAAGTTCGATTCCTCTTTGAATTACAATAGTACTGCTCATCCACAAACCGACGGTCAAACTGAAGTTGTGAACAGAACTCTTGGCAATTTGATTCGAAGTATTTATGGCAATAAACCAAAATAGTGGGATGTAGCTGTATCACAAGCTGAATTTACCTATAACAACGCTACTCATAGCGCCACAAGGAAGTCTCATTTTTCTGTTGTGTACACCAAGCCCTCGCAGCATGCTCTCGACTTGATCAAGCTGCTAAAAGTCCCTAGTGTTAGTGCAATTGTAGAAAATATGGCTACTTAGTGGCAAGATGTTCAAGCAGAGGTGAAGTAGAAGTTAAAGCAAGCTAATACCAAGTATAAGAAAGCTACAGACTAACATCGTAGAAAACAAATTTTTGAAGTTGGCGATTAGGTGTTGGTGTTTCTTGCTAAAGGAAGGTTTCCAATAGGGACTTATAATAAGCCGCAGCCTAAGAGGTATGGGCCTTACTAGATTTTGCAAAAGATCAATGACAATGCCTACGTTGTGAATTTGCCAGACACAATGGGAATTTCTAAGATGTTTAATGTGGCAGATATTTAGCCATTTCACTATTCGAACGAACCCTTGTATTCCGATGCCCAACTTAACTCGAGGTCAATTTTTTCTCAAGTGGAGGGGACTAACGTAGAACATCTAGTGGATGAGTTCATGGAGCGGGCTAAGCATCAAAAGTCCATACATAAAGCCCAAAGGTCCTAAATGAGCATGTCCAATTCAAACAACCATAACTTTTGATCCAGGAGTAGTTAAGATATTGACGGAAAGCTCTTTTCGAGCTCGACAACATGGCAATAGCTTTAGATAGTTGGAGGTCATTTTTGAGGTCAAAATCCATCGTTTTGGCATGTTTCAGGGTTGTTTTAGTTTTCTACGCTTTTTTCCTATTTTATTTTGGGTTTCCTTGTTTTAATTAATTTAGATTTTGTTTCCTTTTGTTATTAGAAGTCTTATTAGGGTTGGTTGTCACCCTATATAAACTTATTTTTCGTTTTGGATGTTATTCAATTAATTATTTTAATTTTATCTCAGACTTTAAAACTTAAGTTCTGGATTTAGATTTGTTTATCTGTCCTAAAGGTATAGTCGAGTGCTATCCTTGTTCATTATGCTAACTCGCTACGTTAAAAGGATTAGTGGTTGAATAACTATCAATATAACAATTAAATATCCTATTGAGTTCTAATTGTAAACCCAATTTGCTGGCTATCCCATTTTCAGAAAATTGAAAGTTGAAGTAAATACAATAGAAATATCATCGATGACCAAAAAAATAAAAAAAGAAAAAAAAAAAAAAGAAAAAGAAAAAAGAAAAAATAGTTTAATTAGCAGAGTTCACCATTGACTTCCATGTATCTTTACAAGGAAATGTACTTCCATATTAGTCACCCGCTTGTGTTTAATTAGAAGAAGAGCTACCTATCCACCAAACACAAACCAATAGGATTAGTAGAAAACCTTGATATTGCTCAATGTCTAAAAAATTTAGGCATTGAAATGAAACTCTGTGAAACATAAATAAATTGGGAGTAAATATATAAGTGGGCTTGAATGTTTTTGCAAATAGTTGCATAAAAGAGGAATCAGAAGAAACACGAATTTTGAAGAAATACTTTATACCTCGGCAATCACAGCTTACTTATGGCAAATAGTTGGCATCATCATACATTCTAGCTTTAAAAAGAACATGAGATGTTAGACAAAGTGAGTGAGTCAAGTGAGTGAGTTCCAAACCAGGGTTTTTCATGACCCAGTTGAGAAATATCAAAGCAAGCTTCTGTGAATCGGTCTGAGTGAAGCTAACTTGTAGGCCATGTGGTTCAGAGACTCCCAACGGTCTATGGTGAGAAGGTTATAGATTCTGTTGTCCATTTGAGAAGCTTTAAGCTCATGATGATGGCCATTGCTTGATGGTTTGGTTTGAGGTCTGTTGTGAGAAAAGGTTTTAAATTTGGGGAATTTGTGGGGGATTTGAGAGATTCTTTTGGTGGTGGAGGAAGTGAAGGAGGACAAGGGTGAAGTGATTGTTCGTTACTTGTGTATTACTGTCATGGTTTTTTTTCAAGAATTAGCAACCGGAAAAGGAGAAGAACAAGAAGCGATTTCGGGAATGAATGAATGACTGATGTTTAGAAACGGTGATAAATGTTAAAGGTGTAACGGTGATATACAGTAAGTCAAATAAAAATAATGACAGGAGAACGACATATAACGGTAACAACAGTAGAATGTTAACTAACAATATCAAGAGGAGAACGTTTAATAACTGTGACGGTAGAAGAATAACGGCATGAGAGCGTTGATTAATATTAACGATTTTGTAATTTCGGTTAACAACGACGACAAATAAACTGATACGGTTTACAATAACTTCTTTGATCCATAACATGAACCGATACGGTTGAGGTGATTGAAATTAATTGACAGACCTGAAAATAGCAGAAAGAGGTGAATTGAGAAAATATTGGATTCAAGTCTCTTTTTTCGTTTGTGAGACCAGGTGAAATGCTTTCATTCTTTATCGTCTGGATTATAGATGAACTTCTGACCTATATTAACTCAAGAGATGTGTGCTATCTTGAACCAAAGTACCTTAGTCTTATGATGTAGAACATCTGACAAATGAATTCATGGAGCGGGCTGAACGTTAGAAGTCCATACGTAAAGCCCAAAGGTCATAAATGAGTATGTCCCATTCAAATGGCCATAGCTTTTGATCCAGGAAGAGTTACGGGGCTTGTAAGATACCGTTGGAAATCTTATTTCGAGCTCATCGATGTGGTAACAGATTTAGCTGTTAAAGACCGTTTCCAAGGTCCAAATCCACCATTTTGGCATTTTTCGATGCTGTTTTAGTTATTTACGCGTTTTTTCCTATTTTATTTCAGGTTTTCTTGTTTTAATCAATTTAATTTTTGTTTCCTTTTGTTATTAGGAGTCTTATTAGGGTTGGTTGTAACCCTATATAAACTTATTTTTTGTTTTGGATGTTATTCAATAAGTTATTTAGATTTTACTTCAGATTTTAAGGTTTAAGCTTTTGGATTGAGAATTGTGTTATCAGTTCTAAAGGTATAGTCGAGTATTAGCCTTGTTTATTACGCTAACTCGCTGCGCCATCTTATAACAAGAAGAAACATCAACACCTCATTTTCTGCAACGGACAACAAACCATGGCCATAGGCATAACAAATCATAACCTTGGAAAGGTTTTAAGATAATCTTCAGCAACAAAAATTCAGACATTTGAACCAGTACAACCCAAAAACTGGCCTAATTAAACTTTGACTTCATGTATTTTGATTCAGAAGTCATGTACAACATAAAACGCTGAGGTAACTTAAGTTCTAACAAGGAGACATATCATCAGTAGCTTATTATCTAGAAAGAACTGCAAATCTTGATCTTTGCGAGGCTGAACAGGATTAAAGTGTTTAGAACGCCAACACCAAATTCCAGAAAGCAGCAGCTAATGAAGCCAATAATAGAAACTTTCAACAAAACAAAACAAACAACGATTTGCCTTGTCTCATTACAAATAACTTTTGAAGTATTTATTTATCATTTTTTATCTTCTTTTTTAAGGAACCTTGACAATACGAGGAAATTTTATTAATTGAATAAAAAAGATAAACCTACATAAGGGGGGACATAATGAACCTTATCCTTCTTAAAAAATCATAATACAATATGTAAACAGTAATACTACACTCACAAACCATTCTTTTTAACTTTCTCTCATAAACACGATGTGTCAGCTTGTAATTGGTCAGCTCGTAAGAGGTCCCGTTTGCCCAACAATGGGTCCAACTTGACCAAATGCAAACTGACCAATTGTAGTTGCCACAGCAGCGTTTATGAGAGAAAGTTGTGAGAAGTGTTTGTTAATCTATCTTTATTCATATGTAAATAAAGAAAATGCAAATGCATACAATTATATAGAAATAAAAAAATAAAAAGAAAAGAAAATATAATCTGAAGCTCTACCAAAAAGAGTGTATTGTTGTTGTCCACATCCGAATCAACTCCATTTTCATTAGAAGAAGATCCACTCATTCACAAAACACAAACCAACTGGATGTTAATATGAAACCTTGATAAACTGCTCCAAGTCTAAAGACTTTAGACTATTGATATCAAGCTTACTCTTGGTCTACTCATCAAGAGCATGAACTGATAATCTGAAAGGAAACCCAAATATTGCAACCATAGTATCAGAAACTTTTCTATTAACGAAATTTATAATCTATTGAAAATATCAGAATTTGACTCATTCCTCAAATTTCTGTTATTACCTTTAACCCTGAATATTTCAGAGAATCAATGAGGTGAAGAAGCAAATGACTTCAGCAACAGAGATGAAAATTGCATCAACATCTATGCTTAATTCCTCAGAATGCAGCAAGCATTAAGTCTTAATTTTTGACCGAAACTTGTATTCCAATCTTGCTTCAAAGTGATTGAAGATTCCAAAATGAATACACTGATTTCAAAATGATACAAGTGAATTAACATTCCATTTCATGAAAGATTGAGCTCCACGTATTATTACTAGAAAGGCTACCTGTCAACTGAGCACAAATCAACTGGATTTCTGTAATAAAACCTTAATGTTGCTTAATCTCTAAAGAGTTTCGGCTACTATTATATAGGAAACTTTGCAGAAAGGTGCGAAGAAAGGCATCAAAAGGAACAGGACTATAAGAAAAAAGTTTTACCTTTGCCATCGCAGCTTCTTTTAAGATCACTCACTAATAACATGAAAAGCTTTTAAGACTCAGATTCTGAAAAAAGGATGTACTTCAATCATCTGCTTCCCACTGAAAAACAAAATATATGGAAAATATTAAAATAGCATTACAGCCTGAGTTAGTTGCAAGTAGAGTGAAAGGTTACTTCATGGCGCTTTAAATAACATTTTATGTGCAATGTGATGAGCTCTGTTATTAGCCTCTGTTTTCACAGAGCTGAAAAATAGTAAACCCTATGAAACTGCAAGTTTAGGCATGGTCAAATAACAATAAAATGCAATATACTTCATCGTTCTTTTACTAATTACCTCACTTCGAAACTTTGTACACTGCTTAATATAAGTTTTATAAATCAGTACTGTAACTGCCACTCTTGTCATACTGCATCCCAGAGTTGAGATTGATTGGTTTGTTCCTGCAAGAACAACATAATTATTAATGAACACTCTATTTTATGAAAATCTAATTGTTTTGATAGAAGCTAATTTTGTGGGGTTCTAGAAATTGACGGACCTGAATGGCCCATAGGAATGGAGTGAGGTAACTGACAGATTCAACCTTTTTCAGTTTGAAAGCAAATTGACTTCATTCTTCTTCCTTTGGATCATGGATGAAGTTCCCATCTATCTCAACGTAAGGGATGTGGATTATCTTGGGCCACTCTTGTCCTTTAACCCTTTTGCAACGTTGTTTCAGCGAAGGACAATCAGAAACCCTTAGTGTCAGAAGCGAGGATGGAAGGTCTGGTAAGGATGTTAAATTTAGGCAACGAACAATCTCTAGATGCAGAAGTGAAGATGGAAAATCTAGCAAAAATGTGAGATTTGGGCAATCCTCGATCCCCAACCATTCAAGAGAGCTGAGATCTTGGAAACCCTTGGGAGATAGGTATTTTAATTTTGGGAATCTTGTAATTGCCATTTCAGTTAGAGAGGATGGCAACTTCATTCCTATCTCCTCCTCGGGGAAAGACACTACATTTGGGCATCTCGTAATTAAGAGTTTTCTAAGAGAGGTGAATCTGTGGAAGCCCCACCCAGCCAGTGAGTTGTAGATTTTGGGTTCATTAACGTAAAGTGACGTTATATTGGTGGGAATATCTTCTTCTGGAGACAATATCATGCTTGGACATTCCCATATAGCCAAGTGTTTAACAGATTTGACGGTGTGCATGCGGCTTGGTAGCGCTTGTATCTTCTCACATTCACCGATAATAACTTCTGAATTATTGTTAGAAAGCACAATTTCCCGGCATGAAACAAGACTGAAGCAGTTCCAAATTTCAATATTGTTAAGATTGCGAAGAGTGTATTGGCCCTCCAGAGCTGATCTAAGAGACTTGTAATTGTCAAAACTCTCCACTATTGACTCTGCCTTAGGTGACTGTCCTCCAGATAGCAACGCCCTCAGATTTGGACAACCCCAAATTCTAAGATCTGTGAGTGTTGGAGGTAGCTGGTATATCGATGATAAGTGCGTAAGAGAAGGGCACTGACATATTTCCAATTTGCAGAAAATAGATGTGGTGGTGTATTCCACATCTTCCTTGTGCATCAATGCATAAGAAGAAGATGGAGAAGAAGTACCAGTATCCTCCCAAATGCACACCAGTTTTTCACATTTGTTTATCAAAAGCGTTTTCAGAGACGAAGGTAGTTGGCCTCTGACAATGAATGATAGAGAATTACAACCAGCGACTTTCAAGTGCTTGACACGTGCATTGTTGTGCTTTAACCCCCCTTGTAATGATGTGATAGCATTACATCCCCTAATTTCAACTTTTGTTGGAATGGAAAGAAAACCATCTGGAAACAAAACAAGATTCGGAAGCGCTGCCATGTATAGCTCTTTAAGAGAGTTGAAGCTCTGGGAACCTTTTAGTGGCTTCTCAAGAAAAATCTCATTTCCCCACAAATGCGTGAGCTCTTCCCAACCAACAATTGCTAGAGTTTCTAATTTCTGAAATCCCTCCTTGGTCCAACTTCTAAACACTGGAATATTTGATTCTTCACTAATTAAGGACTCACTTGAGCTACTGCAAACCATGGCTTTGCTGCATCTACTTATTTCCAACGAGCGGAGCACTGGAAGGCTTGAGAGAGAAATTCCTAATTCCTCACATTTATTAATCACAACAGTCTCCAATAAAGGAAGAGGCTTCGGTATTTGGGAGTCAGTTTGGCTACTGCAAATGATCCCTTTGCATCTAAATATTTGTAAAGAGCATAGCATTGGAAGGCTTGTGAGCGAAACCACCAATTGCTCACAATCACTAATCACAAGTTTCTCTAATGAAGGAAGACGGTTAGGTAAGCTTCCAGAGAGTTTAGGACATTGTGATATGGAAAGCTCTTTGAGACAAGAGAACCTTTCAACATGCTCGTTTTCTTCAAAAGGATCCCAATGCTTCCATTCTGGCAGATTCTCAAAACAAAGAGTCTCTAATAATTGAAAAGATTCTGAGCAACTCTCCCCATACACCTCACAGCCTATTTTTTCAAGCATTTTCATCCCTTTGATGGTGAGGTTTTTTAGTGAGCCTAGTAGCCCAATCGAAGGCAAGGTCTTGCAACTTTCACATCCATCCAATTTCAAAGAAACCATATTACAGAATGATGGATCTCCTATCCAAGATGAAAATTTTTTGCCACAAAAATTATTGATTGTGAGCCCTTTAAGATTTGTATGGGGTTGTAAAATGTCAAGAACAATTTTCTCTACTTCTTCGTCCCGTGAGGCATTAGAAGAACTCCATTCTAGCCCTAACACTTCAAGTCTTCCTTATCACACAATATAGAATCTTTTGTTTCATGACAATCAGTTGTATTCTCTAACCTTGAAATATAAAGTTCTCCACGAATAAACTTTAATTCTTTCAAATCTTTCAAACTAGATCCAACACCTTTACCCACAACAAAATTAGACAAGGTTAGAATACATTTTAGTTTTTTCACTCCCAAAGGCATTTCTCTTATAAGTGTTGCACCTTTAATATCAAGATGGCGTAGACTGATCAAATTTCCCATTTGTAGAGGCAACTTTTTGAGACCATAACAATTTCTTAATAACAAACTTTGTAAATTGAATAGTAAACTTGTTGACTCAGGTAGACTTGTGATTTGAGTTTGAGAAACATTGAGATACCTTAAAAGTTTCAAATCTCCAATTGAGTCGGGTAGTTTAATCACACGATAATTTACTAAAGATAGTGATCTCAATTTTTTGAGCTTTGGCAATAAATTGGGAAAGACTGATTGACTTACGTAACTCAAATCATCTTCTGACATTGGTGGCCAAATTATTCTCAGGAACGTCCTTAGCTGCTCAACTCCACGAAAGACTTCAAAATTCTTTTCAACTTCATACTCTCTAAATTTGTATGAAGAGTGTCGAATCTTTTCACGTCTTTCTATTTGCATGACACTCGATTCATCCTCAAATCTAATACTTGTATCTTGAGAAATCCACCGGGCCAAATCATGGACAAGGTTGTGCATCACAAATTTCAAACTATCATTACTCAATTGTTGAAAAATTGACCTTGACAATAACTCACAAAAATACTTGTCGCCTAGGTCTTCTAGTTGCTTCTTATGGTCTGATTGTTGAATAAGTCCTTCCGCCATCCACAAAAGTACAAGTTCTTCCTTCTTGAATTCATAATCCTTAGGAAAAATTGCACAATAAGCAAAACATCTCTTAAGATGTGATGGAAGATGATAATAACTTAATTTTAACACAGGGAGAATGTTACTTTCCTCCGGCAAATCCCAAATTTCGCTGTCTAATATATCCACCCATTCATCATATTTTTGCTTAGAACGTAAAAGGCCAGCTAGCGTTCTTGCTGCCAATGGCACGCCTTTACATTTTTAACAACTTTCTCCCGAATTAATTCCATATTCTTTCCTGCAGTAATAACTCTACTCCTAGATACATGCTTCTCAAATATGGCCCAGATGGCACCTTCTTGCAAAAGCTCCAAGTTATAACATACTTCCAGTTCCAGTTCCATTGTCAATGCAACATCTTTGTCGTGTGTAGTTACAATTATTTTACTTCCTGGTGCTCCAGCCAAGAATGGAGACTTTAGGGCTTCCCACAAGTCATAATCCCTACTCCAAACATCGTCCAAGACTAACAAGAATTTTTTCCCTGCCATCTTATTTTTCAGTTCAACCTGCACTTCATTTAAGGTTGTTAGCGCGCGGGACAATGGACTGATTGACACAAGAATTTCCTTGGTGATTCGCAGAACATCGAAATCATCAGAAACACAAGTCCATGCTCTTGTATCAAAAACTTCCACAACCTTGTCATCATTGTAGACCTCTCGAGCAAGTGTTGTTTTACCGATTCCTCCCATACCAACAATGGGTATAACACAAAAGTTGGCTTCACTTGATCCCTCATCACTTAACACCATTTGAAGTATCTTGGCTTTGTCTTCCTCCCTCCCAAAAACATCAGGTTCGATTGGCACAGATGTGCTGTCCAGTCTTTTCCTTGCAGCATTTGATGTCGCTCCAGCCTTTCTTTCTAATCCAAGCCCAGTTCTTTGTTTGCAGAGATTTTCCAATCGGCTAGTAATACCATCTATCTTGTTCTTCATGTTGACATTGAACTTCACAGTACTTGGAGTCAAAGCATTGCAACAAGCAGGGATAAAGCTCCGTACCTTGCTAGTGCTAGCACGATCCTCTGCCTTCACCTCATGCTCTATAGCTTCCGTCGCAAACTCATCCAAAATGTCCTCTGCATCATAAGCCAAATCTTGGAGATCATCCAGCCACATTTTCACTGCACCGTCAGTCAGTTGTTTCTCCTCTGCATCTCTGAGCACGGTCTGAATCATTTTCAAAGTTTTTTTCACTCAGTTAGCTTTGAATCTACCCCCTCCCTACGCACAAAATTCAGCAACTCTTTGGACGCCAATCTGTCGAATAGAACTTGAAGGAAAGCAGAGAGAAAAAGCTCTGCCACAGGCATGGTGATTCGTTTGGTCTGTTCGAACAAAAGGAATTAAATGAAAAGGATTATCTATCCAACAAAGGGAACAATGAGAGCAAAAGCAAGAGAAACTAGTTTTGTTCAATGGATATGGTTGAACAGTCTCAAAACTGCATATCTATGCCATCAATAAACAGTAATTTTCTTTAGGCATGCGTTAATTAAAAAAAAAAAATTTGAATAATACATAAAAATACAAGAGTAAGTTCCATTCATAATTATTAAGAACAGGGAGAGTGAAAGTAAGAGAAACTGGTTTTCCGCTATGGATTAATTATTGAACTATTACAAACTCAGTTGCAATAAACTATAACACTTTAAGCATGATGATGAATTAAGTGTTCGTAAACACGATAATTAATTCTGAAGCTACTTTAAAATTATAAATAATAATATTGGTGTGTTAAATTTCCTCACCTGAAATTTGTGATATGACGCTCTTCTGGATTTCTTAACAGTCAATTCCGCAAGCAAGCACTGTCTGCAAGGTGAAGAGATGGAAATTGGTGTTTGAGTTGTCTTAACAGTTTGAGAGATTTTCCTTTTCTCTCAACAGTTCACTATGAAAAATTAAAATGGAAAATGGACATCCAAGAGTCAAGCGTTCTTTATGAAAGATAAAGAAAGAGTAAAATGGAAAATGGACAGCTTACTCATAAGACAAAGAGTCCAAGTAACTGTCTGCAAATTTGTTTTTAAAGTCTTGGCTCCACTATTGCTATAATTCAACTTCAAATCAAATGAAAAGAGCTAGAAATTTTGGTTGCTTTTTTCTTTCTAGCGGTCCATAGGGTGTTTGTTTTAGTAAATTTCCAAGAATCAGCCCAAGTCATTTGACTTCTACTAGCCCATATGAGTAATACTACACTTACATCATTCTTTTACACAACTTTTATTACATCATGATATGACATATGTCATAATCATACAAATTTTTAATTATTTTTAATTTTTAATATTATAATAGAATTTATGTGATTGTAACATATGTCACATCATGATGTTTACAAAATGGTATAAAAAAATGATGTAAGTGTAGCATTACTCAGCCCATATAATCAGCCGGGCACCCTCCATGAAATTTTACAAAAGAAAATTGAATGATAATCCAATCAATAATTTGATTAAAATTAATGGCTTGACTAATTAGTTTAACAAAACTGAAGAGATAAAAGGGTAAGTAAAGAACAGATTGATCAACTTATAAATATTATTCTACACTGACTTCCAAGAGTCAAGTGTTCAAAATGTTAAAAACTGAAAAAGTAATACATATATGTACGTATGTATTTTTTGTCCATCTTTCCATATACATGTTCACCATTTCCTTCAAAATAAAATGAAATCTGGTGAAATCAGAACTTAGAAGTATATATTAGAGTTAAGTGATTCATGCCAGTATGCTTATATCCATGAACGATGATTATAATTCACTATTTAAAGACAAAAAACACAAGTGCATAATATTCTCCGTATACACCCTCAAAAAATTTGGAAGAATGGATAATAGTAAAAAGGAGAGTTAAGAAAAGAAGAGATGGAAATTGGTGTTTGAGTTGTCTTAACAGTTAGGTGAATTTGTGATAAGAAATTAAAAGCCTTTGCTGTTGGCTCCACCGTTTCAATAATTCAACTCCAAGTTAAATGTATACACACCTAAAATCTTTGTCCGCTTGTTCAGTTTTTTTTCCCTTCATAGTGGTCCAAAGTGTGTTTGGTTTGGAGAATTTCCAAACATCAACCTCAAGTTAGGCTCCACCATTTCAATAATTCAACTCCAAGTTAAATGTATACACATCTAAAATCTTTGTCCGCTTGTTCATTGTCTTTTTTTTTTTTTTTTTTTTTTTTTTTTTTCACTTCATAGTGTTTGGTTTAGAGAATTTCCAAGCACCAACCTCAAGTTATTGTACTGACCTACGTAATCCACCACCCGCCCTCCATGAGATTTCACAAAAGAGAATTCAATGGAATTCAAATCAATAATTTGATTAAAATTAATGACCTGCCTATTCTACACTGACTTCCAAGAGCTGAGTGTTCAAATTAAATGAATAAAAGAGCTGAAGAGCTAATATATACTTTTAGCTTAATGAAATCGTAAAATCTAGTTTAATTACTGTGGACATAAAAATCTACCTGTACGGAAGGGGGGTCTGATCCCGTGAGGTTGAGGCCACTAGTGATCCGCTGCACCTGCACACGTAGAGAAACAAACGCGTGAAGGGAACGAGAAACACCGGGGTGGTGTTTGCCGTAGACACTTCGACGCTCAAGTCAGCAAGGCTGAAAGAGGATAGTATAGTGAGGGCTAGGGAGTAGAGAGGTTACCAGAAGTCTAGTCGGAGACTGTGACTACGGCAGTGATGTAAAACTCTCAAGTAGGAGCCTCAGATGTGAAGGTGTAATGTAGTGTCTCCTTTGTGAGTGGGCTGGCCTCTGCTTATATAGTGACTGTCTGGTCTCCCAGTCCTGGTAGGAGTAGGAGTCCTAGTGTGACTCTGATACAAACCCTAGAGGAATTAGGGTGGTGGTGAGCTGTCTTACTAGTGTTCGAATAGGAAGGTGATCCCGATCAGGATAGTAACTTCGAGTAGGAAAGTGATCTGAACAGGAAGATATCTTCGAATAGGAGATTGATCATGAACAAGAAAGTGATCAGTGGGGACCATGGGTTCTGAACTCGTCTATAGGCCTAAGAAGTGAACTGGAACTGGGAGGCCCGTGCCCAGATGGTTTGGGCAGGTCGTATCTTGTATCAAATAGGATTAATTTGGCTTGGGCCTCTTTGGGATTGGGCCTGGTCTTTTCCTCACTGATGGTCCTATTTTCCTATTTGGGCCAAGGACGATTTTTGGCCCTAACAGTTTGTCCCCCACTCTCTAAGTTAAGAGTTTCTTAAGTCAGAGAGTAGGTAGCGATCGAAGCGTGCTCGGTCTTTCTTCCTGGATGATTGACCGTTGGTGTAAAGGGCCGAAGGGTCAGATAGTAGCGTTTCTAGGGTTCTTGTGCTCGTTCGGTAAATCCCTGATTAGCCAGAAGTAGTAAGGAATACTGTCGCTTTCATTGGGATAATGGGCATCACACCGATGAATGCCGAGCTCTCAAACAGGCAATCGAAGACCTCATCAAGTAGGGGTATTTCAAGGAATATATTGATGATTCCACTCCTGCATAAGAGAAAATTCAAGGGGAACCAAGAAAGAAGCGACATGATCGCAAAGGTATATGCAGCATCAATTTGATCTTTGGAGGGCCGCACCTCGCGGGGAACTTGCGAGGTGCCCAGGAAAGGTATGTTCAAGCAGCCCATCACGACCCTATCAGTGTGATGAGCATGATGCGATGACCACAAAAGGTTCGCAGGGAAGAGGAAATTACCTTCTCCGAAAAGGATGCAGTTCGATTGCATCATCCCCACGATGACGCTCTTGTGATCAAGCCTTTAACAGGGTGCGATAATGTCTACAGAATATTGGTGGATAACGAAAGTGCTGTGAACATCCTGTTCTAGATGGCTTTCGAAAGAATGAACTTGGACGAGGCCGACCTGAAGCCCGCCTCGATCCCCTTATATGGTTTTACAGGGGACCACCTCATCCCCAAAGGAACAATCTTTCTTCCAGTCACACTGGGTGACTTTGACGAAGTGACCAAGGTAACTGAATTCTTGGTAGTGGATTGCCTATCTGCTTTTAATGGAATCCTAGGGCGACCTCTGCTGAGAAACTTCAAGGTAGTCACTTCGATATACAATTTGAAGATGAAGTTCCCCACCCCGACGGGGATAGGGGAAGTCAGCGGATCTTAGTGCACATCTCGCGATTGTTATGTGAAAGCAGTACAAATGGCGTGCAAAGGGAAATGCATCCCGCGCGACATTCCCTGACAGGCGATCAGTTGGATGGAGCCACAGCCTGGCCCAGCCAAGGATAATATGGATCCTCGTATTTAGGAATGCCCTTCTAGTGGGCCAATTAAGGATATGTCTGAAGTGTCAGTTGACCAGAGCGAGCCAAGCAGAGTGTTAAGGATTGGGAGCAATCTCAACCCTTAGCTCGCCGCTGAACTGACCAGCTTCCTCAGAGAGAATATCGATGTGTTCGTATAGTCACATGCGGATATGGTTGGAATTAGCCTGGATATTATTTGCCATGCATTGAACATCGACAGTGAAGCCAAGCCAGTTCACTAAAAAAGAAAAGCGATGGATCCGGAGTGATATGCTGCCTTAAAATATGAGGTGGATAACCTCCTTCGAAATGGATCCATTCGAGAAGCGCTTTATCCGACCTGGGTTGCCAACCTGGTTCTAGTAATGAAGCCCAACGGAAAATGGCGGACCTGCGTCGACTTCACCGACCTCAACAAGGCATGCCCAAAAGATAGTTTTCCCCTTCCCAGGATCGACCAGCTCATGGATGCCACCTCAAGACACGAGCTGCTGAGTTTTATGGATGCGTACTTGTGATACAATCAAATTCTAATGTACACGCCAAACGAAGAGCATACATCCTTTGTTACAGATCGGGGGTTGTATTGCTACAGAGTTATGCCCTTCGGCCTCAAGAATGCTGGCGTAACTTACCAGCAGTTGGTTAACCGAATGTTCTCCGAGCAGATTAGAAAATCGATGGAGATCTATGTAGATGACATGCTAGTCAAATCTCATGTCGCTTCAGATCACATAGCGCATTCGCTGAGATGTTCGACATCCTCCGACAATAGAGAATGAAGCTAAACCCCCTCAAGTGCTCATTCGAAGTATCCTCGAGAAAATTCCTAGGATACATGGTTAACCAACGAGGAATAGAGATCAACCCCGAGAAAATCCAAGCTCTCCTCGACATGAAAAGCCCGACCAACAAAAAGCAGGTCGTGAGCCTTAGTGGGCGAATAGCGGAGCTAAGTCGCTTCATATCAAGGGCAACAGATCGCTGCTTGCCATTCTTCAATGTTCTAAGGGCTAATAAAAAGTCCGAGTGGACTCTCGAGTGTGAACAGGCATTCCAGAATATTAAAGAACACCTCGGGAAGCCACCCCTTTTGTCCAAGCCTCTCCCACAAGAGATCCTCCTCCTGTATTAGTCTGTCTCTCAGTTCGCTGTTAGTGCAGCCTTAATCCGGGAAGAGGATATCCAATGGCCTATGTATTACGCGAGCAAGCGTTTCTTAGATGTCGAGATGCGATATCCAGAAATGAAACGATTAGCTTATGCCCTGCTGATCGCTTCTAGGAAGTTGTGACCTTACTTCCACGCTCATACGATCCATGTAATTACCAATTACCCGATCAAGCAGGTCCTCCAGAAGCTTAAAGTGTCAGGTAAATTGCTTAAATGGGCTATGGAATTAAGTCAGTTCGATCTTAAGTACAGACCAAAATCAACTATCAAAGGACAGGCTGTTGCCGACTTTATATCAGAATTCTCATATCATCCGACGAATCAGTCGAAGCAACAACCCAGCGAAGTCATTCAGGAAACTGCTCGAAATCTGTCAACCTGGAGCCTTTACATCGATGGATCATTAAACAGAAAGAGGGTCGGGGCAGGTCTTCTCCTTTTGAGTCCTGAAAGGGCTCGCATTCACTGCATTCTCCGATTTGGTTTTAAGGCAACCAATAATGAGGCTGAGTATGAAGCTTTGCTCACTAGACTGCGGTTGGCCAAGGAAATGGGTGTAATCGTGATCAGTATCCACAGCGATTCCATGCTGGTCGTTAACTAGATTTTGGGACAGTACTAAGCCAAGGAAGAAAATATGATCAGCTATCTGAAGAAAGCTAAGGCCGCACTCGAGCCGTTCAAGTACTTCACAATCACACAAATTCCTAGAGATAGCAACTCCGTGGCAAACGCTTTGGGAAGGATAGCCTCGTCATTGGACTCAGATGCACCGAAGAGCATTCTTGTTCAATTCATCGAGATCCCCAATATCAACCCGACCGAACAGGTCGTGAATGTAACAGAATTAGATTCCTGGATGACTCCTATCATTCAGTATCTAAGAGATGGAACCTTGCCCGATGACAAGACCGAGGCAAGGACCCTCCGAACAAGATCTGCTTGTTACACCCTCATCGGAGACCAGCTGTATAGGCGAGGGTTTAGCGCCCCTCTCCTCCGATGTGTGAATAGCGAAGAGGCAGATTACATCATGAGGGAGATACATGAAAGGATCTGCGGTAATCACACCGCCGCACGATCTCTCGCTAACAAAGTTGTTTGTCAAGGGTACTACTAGCCCCTAATCCAAGAAGACACCTGCAACTTTGTCAAGAGGTGTGATAACTGCTAGCGGTTCACCAACATACCGCGAGCTCCTTTCCACCAGCTGATAACCATGACCAACCCTTGGCCATTCTCCATGTGGGAAATCGATCTCATTGGTCCCATGCTAGTTGGTAAAGGGGAAGTAAAGTATGTTATGGTCGCGGTGGATTACTTCACCAAGTGGGTCGAAGCAAAACCATTAGCTGCGATCACGACCAAAAAGCTCAAGGATTTCGTCTTCAAGAATATTGTGTGCTGCTATGGGATTCCTCATACTCTTATCTCGAATAATGGTAAACAATTCGACAACGAGGAATTCAAGTAGTTTTGCGACGAGCTGGGTATTCATAAAAAATTTGCCTCAGTCACAAGGCTGCAAGCAAATGGTCAAGTTGAAGCTGTCAACAAAACCATCAAGCACACTCTGAAGATAAAGCTTGGCGCAGCCAAGGGGAATCGGAGCAACGACCTCCCCGAAGTCCTATGGGCATACAAGACGACTCTGAGAACCTCTACCTCGGAAACCCCTTTTTCGCTAGCATATGGCTGCGAAGCGATGATCCCTGTGGAGGTAGGAACCAGTTCACTTCAGAGGGACCTGTTCAGCGAAGTCGACAATGAAGCGCTTTTGCACGCAAGTCTGGACTTAGTTGAAGAACATCGCAGCAAGGCACAACTAAGAATAGCGGCCTATTAGCAATGCGGGAAGAAGTTCTTTGACTCTAAGGTCAGGAGAAGAGCCTTCTAGGTCGACGACCTTGTTTTGAAGAAAGTTCTTCTTGGTACTAGAGAACCAAGCGCGGGAGTTTTAGGACTGAACTGGGAAGATCCATATCGCATCGCTAAAGTGATAAGACCAGGGACTTATCATCTCAAAAGGCTAAATGGTTCCAAAGTACCCCGAGCTTGGAATGCTGAGCATCTCCGACCATATTATCAGTAATTCCGAACTCAGTTTTTCCTTGTAAAGATTTTATTTTTTGCAATCTTTATGAATGTAAATAACAAGTGTATTATCCTGTTTTTTGTAATAATCCTGGCATGTAATTCTGCTCATATAGACGTGTTATAATTATGTTCGCGTAGACTTGTTCTAATGTTATAAATGGTTAGAATGCGATCTCATAAGGTACAGAAATTGTAAGTGCTCTAGAGATTAAGAAAGATGCATTTCATTAATAAGTACAGTGAACAAGTTAAGATCCCAAAAACATTACAATTATCGATCTTGATTCTCGACTCCTAGAGGACCGACCTCGTCATCTCAAGGCTGGTCGGCTGTAGGTTCCTCAAGGGCGTGTCCCGAAGCACCTCCCTGATCAAATCCTCGGGCGGCCTCCGCTGCTTCCTCATCCTCGCGTCGCGCCATGGAAATGAGAGTTTCCCGCCAATCCTCCAGGAGGTCGGACATATCCATTTGCGGGTTCTTCGGCCGCAAGGCATAGATGGACTTAATCGCCCATTCAGCAACTTTTGCCTCGATCTCCACTGCTTGGTTCTGCATCTCTTCGATCAGTGAAGTAACTTTTCCCTGACTTGCTTGGAGTTCGGCCTCGAGAGCCTTCCTTTGCTTCTTTGAGACCTCCCTCTCCTACTCTGCTCGTAAGGCCCGTTGAGAGGTCGTTTTGAGCTCCTGATCTTTCTCGTCGACTTCCTTGGAGAGCCTGGCTATGGTTCTCTGGAGTTCCTTTATCTCCTTCCCGTGCTTCTTAAGCTCGGCCTTTTGAAAATCCACTGTGCGAAGAGCCGCATCCCTTTCGTTTAGGTACCGAACCACCGATTTAGTGGATAGCCTCTTTTCTGCTTCGGCGGCTTCCAACTCCCGTTTGAGCTTCGCATTCTCTTCCTTCAGCATGACCTTTCCCGCAGCAGCTCCCAGCCGAACATTTTGTAGGGGTAGTTGCATGGAGAGCAGAGCTTGCGAACAAGAAGAATGTCAGTTTCCTACCAAGAACAAAAGGGCAGTCCTCGTTGAGGACAGTTCGTTTTACCTTGCCTATGTGCTGGATTGATGTGGACATCAGGTCCTCGTGGTCGGAACCCATGAACTCTTCAAATACTTCCGCGAGTTCACACTCCAGCAAGGTGAAGACCGTCGGCTACAAATGATCTGGCAGTTGTCCCATCGAGTCTAGCACTGGAGTGTCCTTGCCGGTGCCCCCGGCAGAGGTATCGCCCACCAGTTCCTTACTCGACCTCTTTCCAATTCCTATGACCTTTCTTTGCCCTGCTCAAGATGCTCCCGAAGAAGTGGGAATGCTTGGTTATGACCTCCCATGCTGAATGCTCAGATCCTCTAGTTCAGACTCTGATTCTTCAACCCGAATTTGTCGCCTCTTCCTGGGTCACTAGGCCGTTGTCTTTTGCTTTGGGTGAGCAGTCGAAGGTTGGGAAGTGCCGGTAGGTCAAATTGGGGCTCCCACCAAAGGTTGGGGAGTCTCAACAGGATGCGCCAAAGCCTCCAATGTTGCCCCTTCGGCAGGGGGACCATTGGGAGCAGCTTCGGTCGTCCTAGCGGTCCTTGCCTAGGGGAAAGAAAACTGCCTTCGTCGTGGCGACCCTGACGTCTTTGGAGGCATGGTTGCTGCATATGAACGTCGTTAGTAAAAAATAGTTCATTGCGCAATAAAAAAGGATCTAGTTAACGCTAGAGATGGCAATGGGCCCGACATTTTCGGGTACCCAGCCCGGCCCTGCTCGGCTTGAAAGGGGCGGGCTTTACCCGAGGTTGGCGGGCTTGGGCTCGGGCTTGGGCTTGGGTTTGGGCTTGATTTTAAGGTCCGACCTCGGGTACGGGCTGGGCATGGGTATATCTTTAGGCCCGGCCCGGCCCCAAAAATTTTAGTATTAATTTTACTAATTTACCCTTATACTATATATTTAATTACAATATTATCCTACATATATATATCCATTTTTCCCAAACTCTAACCTCAATTTTCATCCCATATTGAAGGTTTAACATGTTAAAATTGCCTTTAAATGAGTTAGATGGGTTTGGTTCAACTTATAAAAGTGGATTTCACCATAACATATTATGCACAACGGAAAAGTTATTATAATCAAATATTATGGAGTTTTAATTGCTCACTTATTGCTTAAATTATTTGCGGAAATAGCTTCAATTAATATTTAAAAACTATTTCTAAAATTAAAAATATAAAAAAAAAATTTGAAATTTATTAATATTTAAAAATAAACATTATTAAAAAAGGCGGGCTTGGGCTGAGCCTGCGGTTATAAAAAATCCGTCGGGCCGGGCTTGGGCTTTGCCTATCATACCCGTAACAGGCTCGGGCTGGGCTTGGGCCTAGGCCAAGGGGTACCCGGTCTCGGCCCGACCCATTGCCATCACTAGTTAACGCAACTTACTCGATGGAGGCTCTAAGGTCGCGTCTACGTTGAAGAAGTCGTACCTCCGCAGATTAGCGGTTGTCACGAGCAGCTTTACGTCGCGACTCGCTTCGAGCAAGAAACCGAAGGCTACGATTCTGTCCAAATTCACGAGTAGTTCCAAATTGGTCGTTTTGTTAACTGCCAGAAAAATAAATAGTTCGTTAGTAAGAAAAACGAAGTCAATGCTCGTTAAGGGAAAAGAACCTAATCGGGTCCTAAAAGCGGCAAAGGTTGTCGTAACGAAAAAAGAAAAACTTCATCTTATAAGCCCCTGTGTTGCTAGGGTAACTGTGTATCCCCGCTGCGATAGTAGGTCACCTGGACAAGTAGTAGGAGTCCTTGTCCTTGCTCTTTTTTAGGATGTATGAGCAACCGAGTTCTACTGTGGTTAGCTCGCCCAACCCATTCTTGCGACACACGATGTACATGGAAACCTCAATCATGTATGCGTTCGGCGTGAGTTGCATCGGTGCGATCCCAAAATGATCTAGGACCGACCTGACAAAAGGGTGGAAAGGGATCAACCCCCCACCCTTGAAGATTTCCTCGGAGATCGCGGCCAACCCACGTGGCGGATGTTGAGCTATGCGCGTCCTATCATGGAAAACATCCCCGTGGATACCGTATTGGTCTATCACTCTATCGAGCTCATCCTCAGTAAGTACCGAGAAGATCTCTTGGGTGGGACTCACAAGAACATCCTGCGTGGATAAACTGGTCCCTTCCTCGGATATGGTCATTAAGGGGTCCATCCTACTGCAATCTGCAAAAGCGACAAGCAGGGAATCTTTTTAGACTCGTATACCATTTCGTACGATGACGTGGAGGAAAGCAAACACTTCCCCTCCTAAATCCCAAAAAAACCCTAACAGAATGATTTGAGCCGCCATTCATGGCTCGAACCCAACAAGAACATTTCGTCCCCGATCAACTACCGGAAAACCAATCATTTATCAACTACTGGGAGTGAGAAATAAAAACAGAAAATGATTCTTACCTCTCAGAATATGAAGATGGATCCTTCTGCTTCGAATATCAGGTACGCGCTGGCTTGGAAGGCAAAGAATCCAAGTTTGTAAAAGTTTCTTGCTCTCTTTGAAAAGATGTGTGGTGACATTGCCTGAAACGAACTTGGGTTTTATAGCAAGAGAACTGGCACTTGGTTTTCCTGAAATCAAACGATGTTTGGGCGAAAAAATGTACCTCACCGTTGATCGCGACCACTTGTTATAGATCCACTAGGAAGGGTGACCTTCACGCTCCAAGAAAACCAAATTGTCGTCCCTCTCCATTGAAAAACCCAAACGACGGCACGACTCTCCTGCTGCATTAAATGCGCCCTAATCTGCATTTAATGCTCTGATAAGAGTATATCGTTTCAGCGTGTCACACATTTAATGCGCATAGCTGGCATTAATTATGCACAGGACACGTTTGTCAGAGCAGAAGGCGCTTCATCAAATATATCCCTTACGAAAATGCAACAGGTAACGTCTGAAGAGATCGTTATGTAGAACACTCTTCATCTGGCCAGTCACGAAGCAATATGACTCCTCGGTTCTACCCCATTGGTCACTAAACGACGTGACTCGACGAGTATTCAGCTTCGAAACAACCCAATCCCTTGTCCAGAGAATTCCAAGTATAAGTGGGTCATAAACTTCGGAAAATCGAAATCAAAAGCACTGATATGGTCTGAGATCAAGTCGTTCATCCTTAAGCGAAGACTGTATCAGGTCACGTGCACGAAAACATAGTCGCGACCTCTTCTCATACAGGTCGGGATTACCAAAGTTTCCTCAAAGGCATCTTGTCACGGCATGAATTATAGTTTCCAAGGTCCGATCCTCACACCTTAAAAAGTAAGGGACTTCTGTTATGCCTGAAAATGTAGGGCTGACGCAAGACTTAGTCAACATAAAAAGTTAGAGCTTAGGTAGGCCCGCAGGCAGTTAGAGGCAGCCATGTCATACAATGACAGGGGCGGCATGCTTGTGTCAAGGCAGTGGGTGCGCATCAGACTAGCTAGGACCTATAGCGATTCCACATGTCCAATCCCTACACCAAATCGTGTAAATCACTCTAGAAGGTGGGCAATGGGACATAAAGAAGAATTTGCACAGATAATCCCACCAACTCACATATTTAGTAATGATAACCTTAATCCATCCCACTATAAATTGAGGGCTCCTCTCTCATTTAAGTGATTAGCTAATCTCTCTAAAGAAAAAATAGCATTCTCTCTCTTGTATAGTCATTTGTAAGTCAGTCCGCTGAACGCGACTTGACCACTATCATTAATACAAAATCAGTGGACATAGGATTTGCTTCCTTAGCATCTGAACCACTTTAAACGCTGTTCTCTATTGTTTTTTCCTATTTCTCTCATCCACGTGTGTCTTCTGGGCCAGCTCAGCATTTTACACGTGCGTTTGGTTGGTGTCAAAATCACGCATCAACAATATGATTTCAGGATTAAAATAGGAACGTTTGACTAGGTTAAATTCGGGTTTAGGTGAAGCATTAAAGTTTGTATTGTGTTAAGTTTTCTAAATTCGAAGATAGGAACTGGTTTTGTTTTTAAACATTCTGAGTGATGCAAACAGAGGCTGAAAAGAGGTGACTTTGAGTTTAAAAAAACGGGATTTTACCTAACCTGTTGTTATCTTATTTTACTAATTCAATTAGTTTACTGAAAACTATAGACTTGTTGAACATGTCAAATGAATAAAGAATAGCGAAACTAAATATAATAAATTAACGTTTGTCGAGTTTTATGTTAATTTAATGACGAAAATTTGTAAAATTGTAAAATTTAAAGATGCTGAGGTCAAATATACATATGCATATTACAAAATTTAGGAAGTGGAACTATATTTTGAGGAGTACAAATTATGGTAATATTCACATACTATAAAGTTTAAAAAATTATTTGGGCAACGTTGGCTTCATTGGTTAGAAAAGGGTTAATAACAATGAATCTTCTTAGGTATACTTAAATAACAAAAATCTCCCTATGATTATAAAAATAACATAAATCGTTAAACTGTTAATTTTTTGATGTTAAAATAAATGGTAAAGAGGCAATTAGGTAAATTTTCAGAAACTAAGAATTCAATCGTTTGAATATGTAAAATAAACTAGTTAATTCATCGAATATTTAACTCCTAATTTTCTATCTACAAATTAATTCTCAATTCAGTTAACATGAAGATTGTGAGATTAATCCACTTTCTCATAAATATCTACAATTATAGATAATAAATCTTATGCCAGTTATTCTTCCTCAGTTTAAGGTATAATTTTTAGATGTTCATTGGATCCAATCTAATAAAAAATAATCAACTAAAGAAATTATATTAGATACACATGAAAACGGTTTAATTAATTAGAAAATTTTATATATACCCCTTACGTAAATCGGTGAATTGCCGTCGAAGAAGCTAAAGCTCTCATTTATATTAGCGCAAAATTATATATCTCCCTAAGCGTTAATATAACATCGTTTGAAGTTTGTAAATAAAAAAAAAATTGCTTGTTATATTTTAGATGTTAAAATAAACCATAGGAAGACAGTTTGTTAAATATTTACGAACTCAAAACTATACAAGTTCTAACAGCTCAACAAGTATTTTTGTTATTTAAGAATCCGCAAAGAGATTTTTATCGTTACATTAAACTTTAGGGATTTATATCCATACCTCTACTCTTATTGACTTTCATCCGCATAATAATTAACCATGAGAAAATCTAGAGTACAACTGTACCACAAGGCACTTGCAGTTCTTTCCTTGCACGGTTTGCTTGTATGAAACAAAATTGAAGGTATTTCTGTTACCCAATAAATCCAAGTAATTGAACTACAGAATTGGAAGATAGGAATTGGTTGTCTTGTTGTATTGGCAAACGTAATAATTGAACTTATATCAGTTCAAACAAGATCAAAGACAGCAACTGTAACGCCCCACTTGAGGTACATAGTTAAGTTATGGTGTATTGTTTAAATGTTTATTGTTTTGCTTTTATTTGGGTCGATATATTGTTAATATTGGTTGGTTGGCCTTAGTTGAATTTTTGTTAAAGTTATTTTGAGAAAAATGTAGAGAAAATCCCTTAAACTTTCATTAGGGGTAAAATGGTCTTTTCACTCAAAATTAGTTGAAATTGTGGGGAGTGAAAAGAGATAGAATTTCATAGAGAATGCATTAAAAATGAGGGCATTATGGTCATTGACTAAGGGACATAGATGGAATTTCAAAGAAAGAATAAGGGCATAATGGGAAAGTGTGGTTATAAACTAAAGTGTTAAGGGTTTGAAACCCTTATTTTCTTCATTCCACCGCCACACTCCTCCCCCATTTTCTCTCAAATTTTCATTCAATCCTCCAAGGATTTTGAGGGCTTTTAAGTGGTTTTTCATAGGGCTTTGATTCTAGGTATCAAAAGGTAAGGATTCATACTCTTTATCTATGATTTATTTGTGTAAAGATTGAGTTCTTATAAAGTTTATGCTTAGGGTTAAGAGAAGATTGGAATCCAACAAGAGTAGAGAGTTTAGGAGAGACTACTCAAGCACAAGGTAAGTAAATTCCACTCAAAATCCAACTCAAGCTAAAATTTAAGAATTCAAGTGAGTAGAGATTTATTTTAAATATGCATATGTTGTGATTATTGAGAAATTGAGATGAGATGTATGATGTATTATGCTTATTGTTGGATATATTTGAATATGAGAAGTATATGTGATGATTTGATGATGGGTTGAAATTGGAAGAATTGGAGAAATTTTTGTGGAGTGTGTTTGCCATGTAGGTATGTGATGCTATAAGAGAGTTTTTCTCTCATTTTGGATGGTTTGAGAACTAAATAGAATGATAATTGAATTAGGGT
Source organism: Pistacia vera (assembly GCF_008641045.1). Taxonomy (NCBI): domain Eukaryota; kingdom Viridiplantae; phylum Streptophyta; class Magnoliopsida; order Sapindales; family Anacardiaceae; genus Pistacia; species Pistacia vera. Next base: position 431,820 of record NW_022196741.1, on the reverse strand, counting down.
TTGTTTATGCATATGAGTTGTTTGATGAAATGCCTAAGTGAAATCTGCCCTGTCACTGCCGTGACTTTCTAGGTAATTTTTGGGCAACTTACGGTTTGAACTGGGCTGAGACCAAAACACAGAAGTTATAGCCCTGTTTCTAAGCTTTACAACGAGACCAAAACCGTAGCAATCCGAGGTGTATAACTCAAGTTATGCCTTCTTGAGTGTGACCTGCGCAGAATGGCAGTTTTGATGCAATATTGCATTTGTGCATTTCAAAAGTGCATTAAGTAAGAAACTTTAAGCATGAACCATCCTTATGCATTAATTGTGCATTGAGAAGTAGTTTGAGAAAGAGTAAAGAACTTTGTGAATGGGCTACTCTAAAAGTAAAGAGAATGAGAAAATCTAAGAATGGTTGGTGCTTTGTGAACTCCAACCGGAAGTTACGAAAAGTGGGTTGGTGCTTTGTGAACTCCAACCGGAAGTCACGAAGAGTGGGTTGGTGCTTTGTGAACTCCACCCGGCCGTGCCTCCGGTAAGATGAGGCCGTGACATTCAAGTGAGAAAGAATGAGAAAATATGAGAAAGAATAGAGGAAGAGAATGAGTAGAAGTCACGAAGAGTGGGTGGGTGCTTTGTGATCTCCACTCAGCCGTGCCTCCGGTAAGATGAGGCCGTGACATACAACAGAAAGTTAATAGAAAAGAGCTATGTGAAAGAGAAACAGAAAGAGAAAATAAATGAGATGAGAAGAGTGTAAGGAAAGAATTAAGAGAAAGAGTTACGGGGATAGACGAGTAGAGGATTTACTTACTGAGCATTATTTTGTGCTCACCCCGTTGTTTTTCTTTGTGTTTGCAGGATCTAGGTGAGGACGCGGTCGGATGGGCATCGGCAAGCGAGGAGTAATAGCTACACTGTCCACTGTTTTTGATAACTTTTACTTATGATGCCTTACTTTGTATAAAGAAAGATTAAATGTATTAAAAGAAAATTTTGGGCCCATTTACTTTTGCTAATATAAATATATTTACTTGATGTATTTCTATACGTATCCTAGTATGAAGCAGTTATTACAGCAACTTCTAATTTATTATAAATATTTGTTAATAGTATACGCTTAAAGTTGACGATACACATAAAAACATAAATATATATTTTTTTATTTTTTTTATACAACTAAAAATCTTTTGGCCCATGAAGTCAGTTGCAAGAAGATCAACCAGAGCCATGTAGATTAAAAGCCCGGCTTATGAAGCGTTCAACAACCCTACTGAGATCAATGCTCTTGGACTATTCTCTTTGTGTGTGTTTGACAATGCGATCCCTAGGGCGATGTGGAATAGAGTCGTTAGGGAGAAGAAGACCACTATACCATCTTCTTAAATAGCTTGCACTCAACTTGGTTGATACATAGTAGGGAAAGTGGAAATTTGTAAGAAGAAATATATAAATAGGGTTTTGCTACAGTACCAACACTGTATCAGTACATTAATGATATTTATAAACTCATAATGTAAAACTTCTAATTTCTATTTGTTCCATGTCGTACAATAGTCAAAGCCTATATAAATATATATGTGATGCAATATGGAATGGCTGCTGGAATTATGCATCTTGGAATCAAGCAAATTACAGATATTCAACAATAGTTGATTTATTCAGATTTCATGTAATTATAGCTTTGATTACATTTCCTTAAACTGTTCTTTACTTTTTCCATAAATTGAACACATTGTAACACGAATATACACAATACAAATATACAAACTAATTGAGTCTTCTTCCATCTTGCTTCCTTGCATTTTCAGCAACTTAGTTTGCTTCTTTTGCATCTTTCTGCTTAGGTCCTGACATGGTATCAGAGCAAGCTTTTTAATTTTGCTTCCGCTTAGCAAGCCCTCTCTGGCTAGATTTCCAGAGTCTGTGAACCAAGGCACTTGGATTAAGCATGTTTCTTCCCAACGAATCCTTCCTAGCTAGCTTTCTAGAACCTGCAAACAAGGCACTTGTGTTAGTATTCCTTTTACCAAAATTCCCAAAACCTATAGAATTACCAAATTTTAGCCAAAACTTCCCTCATGGATCCAAAAGATAACCTACTAATCATAACTCCACCAACATCAGACCAATCCATACAAAACCAAGACCAAAATTTTGGATTATGTCCAAATTCTGTCCAAACCCAATATGGCCCAAACCCATTTAGGTTCATGGATCAGGCACCTAACCCAACAAGTCAAAATCCCTACCCGGTTTTCCATATTATGCCAAACAACTCCAATCGATCAGAAACATGCAACCCACTCTACTCACGAATGTCTGATGAGTCTGAATTTGTGCTTGTAAAGCAACCTCTTATCAGATCAAAAAATTACGCAACATGGGCACGTGATTTCTGGCGATCCTTGATCACAAAGGATAAAGAAGGGTTCATCGATGAAACCCTTCCAAAACCAATCGAGCCACATCTTCTCAAACACTAGGTCCGCTGTAACACCCTTGTCCGAGCATGGATTAGCAACTCCCTAACCCAGGATATTGCCACCGAACTACCACAAACAGAAAATGCCCAAGAAATGTGGGCAAACATAAAAGAGATGTAAAATCAGCTTGATCTGGACAAGCTAATCACCTTGCAGCAAACTCTTGCCAAGATCAAACAAAACAAACTGCCAGTAACATCGTATTTCAATCGCCTATTGGTGGTGTGGAATGAGTTAGATGCTGTTGAAAAACCCCTTGAAGGGCCAACAAACATCCTTCAACAAATCAAACGAGTGAAAGATCAAGATAGATTGATTCACTTCTTAAAGGGATTAATTAAACGAAAGTTTTCTCCCATTCAAAACCCAAATGTTGGCGACAACACCGACGTTGTCACTCCGCTGCACTGACCAGCTTGTCGTGCAAGATGAGAGCCAGCGTATGAACTCTCATGATGGCCTCCACACTGGTGACACAGTTGTGCTCAACACCACACAGAAGGAATTGTTGCATGAAGGGGTAAAAAGTGAGATGGGAGGTGCAAATGAGAGTTATGAGTGGCTAAGTTTTCAAGGAAATAAGCAAAAGGTGATTTTACATAGGGCCAAATCTGGATCCAACAGCCCAGATTTATTCATGCAATGTAACAGCTCCAAACAACAATTTTTCAATGCACCAAGTGGGCTGGGCTTTACCACATCCAATGGCCCATATCACAATAATGGGTCCACAAGCTCAAGGTCCACTAAATATGAAAACGTGCACAATATTGTGATTATTGCAAAAGAAAAAAATCACACTCATGAGACTTGTTGGAAATTGCATGGACGTCCACCCAGTCCAAAATCTGGAGCTACAACAAATCAAACTAACACAAATTCCCCTTTGGGAATCGGCACCCACGATCAATCCTTAATAGTACCAACAGTTACTCCTAATGATTAATCAGCTTCCCCAAGCTAATACGACATCCTATGTAAGTGCATCTTTCTGTTTAAATTTTATTAAAGACAATATCTGGATAATTGACTCAGGGGCCAATGACCACATTATTTGCAATCCCAAGTATTTTTCCCACACACCTATAAAATCATCCACCCAAATCCGTATGCCGAATGGAACCATGGCCCCAACCACCCAATTGGAAACAGTTCATCTTAATAATGTTTTATTAGTCCTAGCTTTCCGATTTAATCTCGATTCAGTTTCCAAAATATGTCAAGGTAACAGTTGTTGTTTGAAATTCTTTCCTAACATGTGTGAATTTCAGGACATTTTGACTGGGAAACTGATGGGCTCTAGTAAGGTTCATAGTGGTCTTTACTACTGGATCAATGATTATGTGGGAAACTCTCAAAATTTTATGTCTTGTATTACAAATAATAAATTTTCTACTTGTAATACAAATCTCAATAAAAGTTCCTTACTTTTTCACCAAAGACTGGGTCATAGTGCACCTGTTCCTCAACCCCATTGTCCGGTTTGTCCTATTGCAAAACAATATCAAACTAATTTCCCACATAGCATGTCGCATACTAATCGCCTTTTTTTCTTAGTACATATTGATATCTAGGGACCCTATCATACCCATAACCATGATGGCTCTCGGTTCTTCCTCACTATAGTTGACAATTTTTCCCAAGGGACATGGATTTACCTCATGCGTTCCAAAACCCAAACACTTACCAAAATTAGGGCATACATCTCCATGGTCAAAACATAGTTCAATATGTCTGTCCAACGCATTCGAATAGCTAACGCACGTGATTTCTTCTATCACCATTGCTCCTCATTTTTTTTTTTTCATCTCTTGGCATTATCCATGAAAATTCTTATGTCTATACACCTCAGCAGAATGACATAGCTGAATGCAGACACATACATCTCCTAGAAGTAGCCTCGGCTCTCAAACACCAAGCCAACATAACTCTTCCTTTTTGGGGTGAATGTGTGGTCATTGCTACTTACCTGATCAATCAGATGCCCACTAGAGTTCTTAATGGTAAGACACCCTATGAACTTCTCTTTGGTAAACTCTTGGCCATTGGCCATCTTAGGGTTTTTGGTTATTTATTCTATGCTACTAAACTTGGGGCTCATGACAAGTTTGGTCCTCGAGCCACTCGATGTGTTTTTTATGGGATACCCTATGCATCAGAAATGGTATTGTTTGTACGACCCGATAGAAAGCAAGTTCCTGGTTTCCAGAGATGTGGTCTTTCATGAAGATAACTTCCCTTTTCTGGATAATATTGACCCTTCCAGTATTACTTCCCAACAGACACCTTCTTTCCTGGAAGACAACCCATCTCCATCTGGGCCATTTTTCACTATACCTCTTACCATTGATCTGGGTCACTCTCCAATAGCTGCAGACTCGACTCCTGCTCCCACAGATCCTTATACAGAGTCCTCTCCATCAGTAAACTCATCACCTGTACTTCCCGACAGTCATGTTGATCACCCAAATTTGGCCTCATACTAGTCTACACGGTCCACCAGACTGCCCATTAGGATAACTGATTATGTCTGCCCCACTGTTCAGAATGGCTTAAGTACCCTTTACCCTACTTCCAATTATGGCAGTTATGATTGTCTCTCTTCTACACATAGGATCTGTGTCAGTCAGATCTCTATCGATCAAGAGCCCTCTTGTTGTTCAGATGTTGTTCCTCATGCATAGTGGCAGCAACCCATGGTAGATGAACTCAATGCTTTGGCCAAAAATAATACTTGGGACATTGTACCTAGGCCTCTCCACCGGAAACCTATTAGGTGCAAATGGGTTTACAAAGTTAAGCATCAAGTTGATGGGTCCATTGAACGCTACAAAGCTCGCCTTATTGCCAAAGGTTTCACTCAATAGGAAGGGTTTGACTACCAAGAAACTTTTTCCCCTGTTGCTAAACATGTAAACATTCGAGCTTTTTTATCTGTTGTTGCTATTCATGATTGGTTGCTCTACCAGATGGATGTACATAATGCCTTCCTCCATGGCGACCTTCATAAGGAAATTTACATGGATCTCCCATCAAGACTTTGCCGCTAGGGGGAGCATACCGTATGTCAACTATGAAAGTCCCTTTATGACTTGAAGCAAGCATCTTGTTAATGGAATGCAAAAATCGCAGAAGCACTAATTACAGGCATAGGATTTTTACAATCTAAGCATGACTATGCCCTTTTCTCATGGCACAAAGGTACCTCGTTCATTGCTTTAATCATTTATATAGACAACATCCTACTCACAGGGAATGATGAACCTACCATCCGAGCTCTAAAAGAACATCTCAACAGACACTTACGTATAAAGGATCTGGGAGAACGAAAATGTTTCTTAGGTGTTGAGATTGCAAGGTCTCTAGTTGACATATCTCTTAGCTAAGGAAAGTATGTTCTTGAGCTCGAATCAAACTATGGATTATCTGCATGTTAATTAAGCATGATTCTTGTAGAGTAGAACATCAAACTCACAAGTCAACAATATGATGAAGAAATGACATCTTCAAAGATTAATCCTCCACTCAAAGATCCAGCCATCTACCAGAGACTTGTGGGAAGACTAATCTATCTCACCATGACACGGCCAAATTATAATTAAGTTATGTTGTTCACATCCTAAGCCAAATCATGCATGGACCAAAGGAATCCCATATGGAGGCAACAACTAAAGTGCTCAAATATCTGAAAGGTTGCCCAGGTCTAAAACTCCTACCAGGAGACGAAAACTTAGATATAACAGCCTTCTATGACTCAGACTCAGACACATGTCCAATTATAAGAAAATCACTCATTGGTTACTGTATAAAGCTTAGGGGATCCTTAATTTTTTAGAAGACAAAGAAATAGTCAACAATGTCATTATCTTTAGTAGAGGCTAAATACATAGCTATGGCAAAAACCACATGTGAGATCGTCTGGATTCTTGGGTTGCTAAAGGATTTGGAGATACAAATAGGTAAACCTGTCATTTTATATTGTGATAACAAAGTTGCCAATGACATTGCGGCAAATCATGTATTCCATGAAAGGACAAATTAAGCATATCAAGATTGATTGTCACTTTGTTTGAGACAAAATTCAAGAAGGGATTATCAAGACTATGCATATCCAAACTTTAGAGCAACTAGCAGACATTTTCATAAAACCAATGTGTAGTCGACAACATTCATATTTTCTTCACAGGCTTGGGGTTTTTGACATCTATAAACCACAAACTTGAGGGGGAGTGATGCAACATGGAATGACTATTGGATTTATGCATCATGGAATCAAGCAAATTATAGATATTTAGTAATAATTGATTTATTCAGATTTCATGTATTTACAACTTTGATTCCATTTCCTTATATTGTTCTTTAGTTTTTGTATGAATTGAACACATTGTAACACGAATATACGCAATACAAATATACATACTAACTGAGTCTTCTTCCATCTTGCTTCCTTGCATTCTTTAGCAACTTAGTTTGCTTCTTTTGCATATTTCTGCTTAGATTATGACAATATGAAAAAAATTCTTACGTGTTGATTAATTTAAGATTTTCATTTTAAAAAGAAATTATACTTGGAGAAGCAAACACTGAGGTCCATTCCTTCAAACATTTGGCGGAAGCAAAGAGCAGCAATAAGACCTTTGATGCTGCAAGTATTGTTTGAGGCTCCAACAAAAAGCCCTATCATGATTGAACGTACTATAATTCCCAATTCTAATACCTAAATGTGTGTACAATGCAACATATGCCATCTTCACTTTTAATCAAATCAATTCAACAAAATAAAACAATCGACTACATACAAGTCACATCTTTATTTCCCGAGGTTACAAAATTTAAGTTTTAAGGAGGTTACCAAGTGATTAAAACTTATGCAGAATGGATTGCTTGTTCATTTTAGAGCAAATGAGTTGTGAGAGACATAAACAAAACATAAATCAAAGCAAGTAACGAACACACTCATTTTTACATGGTTTGGCAACATGCCTACATCCATGGGACTAAGTCCAGATGAAGCAAATTCACTATGAAATACTTATGAGTTCAAATACAAAGCAAGATAACCAAAGTTGCAAAACACTCCCTGTTTTCTACACAACAACTCTATCTTCTTTGGTTGAACTTTAAGTTCTCACAGTAACCTTCACGAACACAGCATCACCATGTTGAAATTGAGCTCCTCCCAAGTTTCAACAACAAAGACCAATCTTCTCATCAACATGGAATCAAGTTCCAAAGTCGTCACACAAGAACAAGAATGGAAGGTAATTTCAACCCTACCAAAGCATAATAAGAAACCTTAACCAAAACGAAGACCTCAAAGAATATTTAGAGAGGAAAACAATGGTATCCGGATTTCTTTAAGAAGACACCAGAAAAGTATGAATATATAGAGTTCAAGGTGTCAAGGGTTGGGGGACAAAAAAGTTAAAAATTAACTTTTGTGTTTTTCTTTTTGTAAAAGAAAATTGGGACCACAAACAAAAATAAAAAACCTTTGCTTACACAACAAATTAGAGGACAAGTGTAAAAGTACCATAACAGAATATCATAAAGGAATAAAATTGTCCCAAAACAAAACGGGTGCGTTTTGTGCATATCAGAGAAAAATATCTATCAGATACATTGTGACCATACAGACTCTGAAGTGCCCACACTGATAAAGGTGGTCACATTTACAGAGAGTGGCCACATTAACATATAAACTTAAAGATTGCGCAAGACACAAAACAAGATCATAAGAGATGACAAAAACATTTACACAAAAAAATAAATTGTGATAGTTATATAGGTTTGATGGATATGTGATTTAAAAATAATTTTGAAAAACTAAACTTCAGTCCAAATTTTTTATTTCAACGTTAAATTTTTAATATTTTAAAATGTGCTTGATATAATACTTTTTTTTTTCAAATAAAAAACTATAAAGAATAAAAAAAAAATTGAATTTTAATCCTTTTTTTTTTTACTTTATATTAGTTTTTAGGATTGTATCCGAACACGGTTTTTGAAATTATTTTAATTCATTTTTATCCAACCTATTTTCGTAAAAAAAATTTGCATCTCTTATTTTGGAAAACAAAAAACTATATTTGATATTCGATATTAGACAGACTCTTAATTTCTCCATTTTTTCTCTTGCCAATACTATATCAACTATTTTGTTCCTTCTTTTTATATTCTAACCTTATATACATCTTGTAGACTTGGACATTTGACTAACTTGTTAATATATTGCTTCAATGGTTCATTCTATATGTCTAGTTAAAAAAATTTACCATGGCAACAGCAAGATAATGATACTTTTTAGGATTATATCTGAAAACTATTTTAACAACATTTTAATTCCTTTCTTTTAAACTTGTTTTCATAAATTTTTTTGTATTTCTTGTTTTTCAAAGTAAAAAAGTTGTATGTAAGTTCTAATTCTATATTAAACATTATCTATATGTATTGTGTTTGACCAGAGTGATTAACATATTTCTTCGATAACCCATTTGACATGTCTACTAAAAAACATTACCATAGCGATAACACGATAAGGCATCAGTTGGGAACCACTACTCCCTGTTATCTTTGTTTGATCAAGATGGTGGCTATGGCCATGCGTATGTCCGAAGCTCGCAGGCACTGCCGTCAGCTCTTCATTCCTTTTACCCTTTGGAATAACAACATCGTCACCAACATTACACTTCTTACTATATATAAATACTTGCCGCCAAAGAGTCCACCATGAGCATCATAATTGCAGACACAATATTTGGTTTAGAAAATGAAAAACTTATGTCTTGTGTAGTTTCAATGAAGACTTTCTCTTGTTGATGTTCTGTAAACTATTGATATTTGTTTAAAAAACAGGTTAATATCATTTAGGAAGAGCTCGACACGAGCTGAGCCCGAGCTCGACATGAGCCGAGTCCGAGCTCGACATGAGCCCTAATTAGACATTTCTGAAATCAATGGATCAAAGATGTAATTCTGCCTAAAAACAAATCATAAGTCCAATTCTAATAAAGTAATTGGATCACATTGTCATATTACTAATCTTGCTTCATTAATAAGTTATTAAAAAATCTTATCAACTCTCAATGGTAGAAAATCTTTCCATCTACGATAGAGCAAGTCAATACATATATTTCACATATATCGTTTTAGTGAAGACTTTCTCTTAATGATATTTGTTGTCTAGTATACAACATGATATTTGGTTTGGAAAATGAAAACCTTGTGTAGTGTGTTGTTTGAATGAAGATTTCTTGTGTTGATGTTTTGTAAACTACTAATATTTCTTTAAAAAATGGGTTAATATCATTTAGGAAGAGCTCGACATGAGCCGAGCTCGAGCTTGACACAATAAGAGCCCGAGCTCTACTTTTTAATTTCAATAACTTTATGTATTTTCTAAATTTCTTGTGGCATTATTTAACAGTGGGGAGTACAATGTGTCATATGTATTTTCAAGCCATGTTTGTTTATTTTGATCGTGACAACATGCAAGGACAAAGCCATGATATTTATTCAGTGGGGTCAAAACAACTAAGTTAATAAATCGAAGCCTCAAATCTTATAACTTATGCTTTTTAAACAATTTCTACTAACTGAATAAAATTCAACTCATAAACCTATAAAAACTCATCAAATTCAGCTCTAAATATCAAGCAATTAACCAATATATCAAAATTAAACCAAATCAATAAATCTCTATAACTTAGGCTTTTATCAATTCTTTAAGTCTATTCAAAATTAATTCAATAACTAACCAAAATTTATCAAACCCAACTTAAAATAACAACTAATTAACTCATACCTCAACATAAACAGGATTAAATCAAAACCCACATCAAAATCTAGGAATTTCATCTTCCAATTTCAAACTCATTTATTAAACTCAATAAAAATCTATAGCTCATGATCTTTCATCAATCAAGAAAGCTAAAAATAAAAAGAATTTTAAGTAAAATAAAAAAAAAAATTAGCATCATCTTACCTTGTAATACAAAGGTGTAGTCTTTCTTGAGTATCCAACCAAAGGAAAAAGATAATATGAGAGGAAATGAGGAAGAGAGAAAACTTAGAAAAGTGTTAATTAATAATTCATTTTTATGGGGTCAACATAAATTTAAGGAGGGTTAAAATTATAAATTCCATAAAACATAAAGACTTTTTTTAGTTTTTTGAAAAGTTGAGTAGGTTCAATTGAACCCACATGTTTGTATGCGGCTACGTGTCTAACAAGGGCCTTGCTAAATAATTGCTTCTAAGAGAATATCTTTAATATTCTTCCTCACCAACTCAAAAATAGAAATGAAATGAGATTTGTGGCTGATTAGGAAAAAAAAAATTTCTTAATGATCCAAAAGATAAATTATCATGTATGGTGAATTATAATAAAGATATAAAGAAAAAAATAAGATGAGAAAATGATCTTGATCCTGATCCTTATTCAAAAAAACAAAGAAATAAAGGCTTTAAAAAATAAATAAGAGTTTTTATAAATAAGTAAAGGTTCAATTTTAAGATTTAAGTTTAAAAACATTATAAGATTTAAAGGTATATAAGTGAGCCAGTTTGTATATGAAGTATTATACTTATTCTATATATATTCCACATATTTATCAACTTTAGAGAACAATAAATAAAAATCCATTTAATAAAAATCTCAAACCCATTTTTCCATAAAGACATGCCACCAGAACCAACAAAAAAAAATAACATAAGATTTAAGCTGAAGCTTTATGCTTCCTTGCAACTTTTGGCCCATAAAGTTAGTAGCAAGAAGTTCAACCAGAGCCATGTAGATCAGAAGCTCGGCTATTGAAGCATTCAACAACCCTTCTAAGATCAATGCTCTTGGACTGCTCTCTTTGTATGTGTTTGACAATGCGATCCTTAGGGCAATGCCGAACAGAGTCGTTACTATTGAAGTATTCAGTTACATAGTTTAGTTAGAATTGTAGTTAGTTGTGTAACTGTGGTTAGTAAACCAATAGTTGTGTAACTGTGGTTATTTACTTAAGCACTTTACTTAAAAGTACGGATGTAAGGCTGAAAGAGTGTGAAATAAAATCTTCTTCTTGACTTTACTCTGTAGCATCTTCTTCTCTAAATTTCTACTATTTACTCTGTAACATGGTATCAGAGCACAAAGCTTCAATCAAAATTCTTCCGCTTCTTGATCAAGCTTGATTTTTAAACTTTGCTTGAAATTAGATTACTTCTTCGATCAGATTACTTCGTTTTAACCATTAAAATTAGAGATGACGAATACAAATGGAGAAGCATCAATCACAACTGCAATCGACTCAAATTTGCCTATTTTTATTCATCCCTCTAACACACCAGGTTAGGTTTTGATTTCACAACAACTTATTGGTACTGAAAATTATTCGATCTGGAGTAGAGCAATAATTGTGTCTCTGCGAGCTAAAAACAAGTTAGGTTTTGTTAACGATTCTTGTGAGAAATCAATTTTCAATCCTGTTTTACACGCACAATGGGAGCGATGCAATTCGTTAGTATTGGCTTGGATTTTCAATACAGTTTCAAAAGACATTTACAATGGAATTGTGTATTCAACCAGTGCATATTAAGTGTGGCAGGATTCACAGGAAAAATATCACAAGGTAAATGGAACCAGAGTGTTTAGTATTCATCGGGAAATTGTGAATCTTGTCCAAGGAACTAATTCTGTAGCAGTCTATTACAACAAGCTGAAAGCATTATGGGATGAATTAAGTTCATTGATCAGTTTACCACCTCCAGATAGTGCCTCTGCAAAATCTTATCTGGATCACTTAAATCAACACAAAATGTTGTAATTTCTAATGGGACTGAATGATTCTTATTCAATGGTTCAAAGTCAAATACATGTTATGACACCTTTGCCTTCAGTTGAGCAAGCTTTACTCGGTGGTGAATCAAGATGAGAGCCAACAACTTTTGCCAGGTGTCAATGTTAACTCAGAAGTGACAACTGCTCTTTATGCACAAAATGGTCAGAAGAATCAAAATCTGAATCCTAAATACAAAGGGAAGAAACCTTATTATGAGTGTGATTACCGTCATCTGCCTAGCCATAAGAAGGATTCACACTATAAGCTCCATGGATATCCTGATGATTTTCAGTTCACGAAAGGAAAAAGTGGCATAAAATCCAAGCCTTCAACTAATCAAGTGCAGACTTAAACTTCAAATGTAGTCATTGACGTCAATTCTAGCAATAATCTTAGGTCGGTCTTATATCCAGAACAATACTAGTAGCTCTTGCAATTGTTGGGAAAAGAGAATGTTACTGCTCCCACAGCCAATCTGGTAGGTACTTTCACTTCTTTGTACTCTTCTCACGGTATTGAAAATTGGGTAATAGATTCAAGGGCCACATATCACGTGATGTGTGATTTTTATGGCTTGAAATCACCTATTGTTGTTGAGTCATCCATGAGTTATCTTATAAGTCTTCCTAACGGTACCAAAGCCAATATACAACACACTGGTTCTGTTGACTTGAATAATGATATTTGTCTAAACAATGTGTTTCATTTACCTGATTTTAAGTACAATCTTCTTTCAGTTTCAAAATTAATTGCTTCCAATGGTTGTTTAATCACTTTTTATCATAATTTTTGCTTAATTCAAGACCTTTGGAGTGGCAAGTTGAAGGGGGTTGGTAGAAATAGTAAAGGGTTATACTATTTTGTTCCTCTTTCGAAATTAAAATCGACTGTATCAGACTTAGATTTGATAAATAAAATTGTTTGTAGGAAATCATGTTCTAATCAAGATGTAAACCTTGTTTCAGAAATGAATAATGATTACAATGTTTGTTCTTCTTCCATATCTTGTTTATCTGTTGATTCTGAAACTTGTCATCATAGTCTAGGACACACTCCTTACTCAGTGATGGAAGTGATAGATAATAAACTGCATACAACCAAGCTACCTCAACCTCATTGTAGTGTTTGCCCTTTAGCTAAACAGACTAGACGTCCATTTCCCTTAAGTACCTCAACCTCAACTCATAATTTTGACCTTCGACATATGGATTATGGGGTCTATACAAAACACCAACCAATGGGAATGCAGATATTTCCTTACCATTGTCGAAGACCATTCTAGGATCACTTGGGTTTTCCTTATGTAGTTTAAGTCAGATACCTTTAGACCATTAAACAATTCTTGTTAATGGTTCATAATCAATTCCAAATAACACCTAAATGTATTAGAAGAGATAATGGTCTTGAATTTTTTAACAAACCCTATTCTGAGTTGCTAAGTTGTAAAGGGATTCTCCACCAAAGTACATGTGCATACTCACCTCAACAAAATGGTATTGTTGAGAGAAAGCATCGACACATTTTAGAGGTAGCTAGGGCACTCAAAATTCATTCTAAAGTTCCAAACAGTGATTGGGGTTATTGTGTCCTAACTGCAGTGTATCTCATTAATAGATTACCTACTGCAGTTCTTAAAGGTTGTTCACCTTATGAAAAGTTCTTTGGTAAAAAGCCTAGACCGTTTAAAAGTGTTTGGATCATTGGCCTCTTCTTCTATTTTATCCCCTAAAGACAAACTACCTCCAAGGTCCTCTCCAAATGTTTTCTTAGGATATTTTTTGAGTAAAAAAGGTTACATTTTATATGATCTGACATCTCATACAACACATGTTACTAGGGATGTAATTTTCTATGAAAATGCCTTTCCATTTCACTATTCTCAAGCACCCAAATACATTTTCTTACTTGAAACATTTATGGAAGTAGAAATTTCTCCATCACATTCATCATCAGCACCTTTTAATGCTGCAAATGAAGACATATTTCATGATCAAGTCACAGAATCATCTTCTGCTTCCCCAACAGTAGCTTTGCCTATTGATCCAAATCCTTTATCTACTTCTTTAACCCATGAAGCTTCTATTAGAAGATCAACCAGACCATCCAAACCTCCTAGATGGACCTTTGGTTTTCTTTGTCCAACCATTACACAAAAATCCACTACTGCATTGGTTAAATATCCCATTTCCCATTTTATATCCTATAATCGTCTATCTCCTTCCTATCAAGCATGTCTACCTAATTTATTATCACTCACTGAACCTACATCTTTTACCCAATTGCCATTGGTTGTAAATGGGTGTATAAACTGAAATATAGGGCTGATGGTTCTTTGGAAAGGTATAAAGTCCATTTAGTTGTAAAAGGCTATACCCAAAAAGCTCGTATAGATTATGAAGCGACATTTTCACATGTGGTAAAGATGGTGACTGTTAGGGTTGTTTTGGCTTTGGCATCTATGCATGATTGGCCTTTGTATCACATGGATGTGGACAATGCCTTTTTACAAGGAGATTTACATAAAGAAATTTACATGACTTTACCACAAGGGTTTATGAAAACAGGAGATCAAAATTTGGTTGGTAGGTTGCATAAGTCACTTTATGGATTGAAACAAGCCTCTAGAGCTTGGAATCAGAAACTAAATTATGCCCTTATTTCTAGAGGTTTTCAGTAGTCCCATTCTTATTATTCTCTCTTTTTTAAGAGACGTCAAACCAAATTAGTTATCTTGTTGGTTTATGTGGACGATATAGTTATCACAAGGAATGACTTGGATTTTATCAATGATGCCAAAACATTACTTCATTCTCATTTCAAACTGAAGGATTTAGGCTTTTGAGATATTTTTTGGGGTTTGAAGTAGCAAGATCTTCTAAGGGTATCAATATTTGTCAGAAGAAGTATGCCCTTGAATTGATTTCTACATCTGGTCTCTCATCATCCAAACCTGCTATAGTACCTTTGGAGCAACATTCAAAGTTTACCTCTCAAGCTTATAATAAACTCTTCAATATTGGTGATGATCCTCCATTATCTGACTTACTTATAAGTAAACTTTTATATCTTTGTATGACTAGACCAGATCTCAGCTACTCAGTTCATCTCCTTAGTTAGTTTATGCAACAGCCGAAGCAATCTCATATGCAAGCTGCGATGAAGATAGTTAAATATGTGAAATCAGCTCCTGGTATAGGCTTGTTTTTCCCCTTTACTACTCATCTGAATTTGACATCATACAGTGATTCAGATTGGGCCTCTTGCCTTATGACCAGGAAGTCTGTTACTGGTTACTGCATTTTTCTTGGTAATTCACTTTTATCATGGAAATCTAAAAGACACGCTACTGTGTTTAAATCTTCATCTGAAGCTAAATACTGAGCAATGGCTTCTACTGTTTGTGAAATTACTTGGCTTCTTCAGCCATTTTCTAAACTTGGATTTTCAAACTTGGCTCCTGTCACTTTTTATTGTGATAATCAGTCAGCAAACCACATTGCTTCTAATCCTATGTTCCATGAGAGGACCAAACAGATAGATATCAATTGTCATATTGTTCAAACCAAGGTCAAGGCAAGGTTGATTAAACTGACTCATATTCTCACTTCAGAACAGTCAGCTGATCCCTTGACTAAACCTCTTAGTAGCAGAGTTCATAATCATCTTGTAAACAAGTTGGGGGTTTTCAATCTTTATCACCCACCAACTTGAAAAGGAAGGGGGTATTGGGGGGTGGGGGGGAAAGGAGAGGGGGTTGGGTTTATTGAAGTAGAGTAATGCTCCATGTACAAACAACTCTGACAAAGATTTACAAACAACTCTTACAAAGATTTATGTACAAACTGATGTGGCGAAAAATGAATGGAAGAGTGGATACAAAAAGTCAAACTCATCATATTCACTTTTTCATTCATTTTCTGCCACATCAGTTTGTACACAAATCTTTGTAAGATTTGTTTGTACATTTAGCATTATTGATTGAAGTATTCAGTTATATAGTTTAGTTAGAACTGTGGTTAGTAAAAATAGTTGTGTAACTGTGGTTATTTACTTAACCACTTTACTATTTACTTAAAAGCACAGATGTAAGGTTGAAAGAGTGTGAAATAATATCTTCTTCTTGACTTTACTCTGTAGCATTTTCTTCTCTAAATTTATACTCTTTACTTTGCAACAATTACGGAGAAGAAGATCTTTACCATCTTCTTGAATATATTGTACTCAAACTGGTTGATACATTGTAGAGAAAGTGGAAATTTGTAAAAAGAAGTATATAAATATGGTTTTGTTATAGTACAACGTTGTATCAATAAATTAGTATAAAAATTATGAACTCTTAACATAAAACTTGTAACTTCCTTTTAGACCGTGTTGTACTATAGTCAAAGCCTATATAAATATATATGAAAAAAATTCTTAGGCATTGGTTAATTTTTCATTTTCACAATTTTTTGATAATAGGGAACACTATTATCTCACGTCAATAAATAAGATTTGCATTTTAAAAAGAAATTATAACGTGGAGAATGCAACCACCGAGACCCATTCATTTAAACATTTGGTGAAATATTTATGACAATCAAAATCTCAAGCACATTTAGCCATAAGGGACATGCCACCAACACCAAGCAGAACAACAAAATAAGATTTAAGCTGAAGCTTGATGCTTCCTTGCAACTTTTGGTTGGGGTGTTCAAAATTGGGTACCTGAACCGGTTAGGGGTTTGGTTGAACAGAACCGAAAATTCAGTTCAGGCAATAAGCCAAACCGTATTCGAACTGGTTTGGGACTGACCCAGTTTTGAACCAAACCAAAAATTCAGTTCGATAAGCAGGTATGTGCTTTTTGAACCGAATTTCCAGTTTCATACTTCATTCCAGAATTTCGAAGAATTGACTTCTACACTTCCTCAATTTTTCATTTAAGTAGATAAGACAGATCATACACCAAACAAAATATGTTTTATATTGCATCTAGTACAATTCAATGTAATCTGCTGGTGTCTTTTAATAGAAAGAAGCAGTACATAATTTTAATTAGAAGACATGTCAACTGAAGAATAGAAGAAGAAAAAGAAAATGGAGAAGCAAATCTCATATCATCCACTTCAATCTCAACTTTCACACATGGCTTAGTAAGTAGATGAGAGCTTTTAGAACCAATAGCATTCTGTGCGCAAAATATAGAAGGTGTCGCAGATAATGAAGTGCCAGATTTCTTCTTCAGTTGCAGAAGCACCTAAGAACTTGTCGTAAATATGTCCACAGTGCACAGTTCACAAACATAATATTAACAAAAAAAAAAAGGTAGAATGGAACACTGTCCACAGTTCTTCTGAAATTTCAATTTCCAAACATTTAGGTTTTCTATATTATGACAATTGAAAAGTTTCAGTGTTTCACCACCGTTTCTCCTTTTCTCCCTTAGCAATAACATGCAAAACTATATACAAAGTCATCAAATTTGCAGTAACGTTAGCATTCATAATAGAGAATATGAACTTTCAGTTTCAGACCATTATTCTTACCTTAGCGATTGAAGCAAAACCTGGACGGTAGACGGAGGACTGAGGAGACATCGGAGCGCAAGACGGAAGGCGGACAAAAGTAAGAAGTGATAAGAGCAGAGATTCAGAAGAGAACAGAGAAGTAGAGAACTCTGTCAGGAGGTTAGGTTTACAATAATCCCTCATTCTATTCAATACAAAATGGTATTGATTTCAATTTTAATTTTAATTTAGGGTTGAAACCGTTTGGGTACCAGGATTTTTACAATGTCTAACCGGTACCCGAACCGAAAATTTGGGTTTCTTCCTATTACAAATCAAAACCCAATCGAATTTCCGAGTACCCAGTTTTTTCGGTTTGGGTACCGAATTTTTTTGAACAACCCTATCTAAAAATTCAATTTTTATTATACATGGTGAAGTCACATGTTTTGCTATACATAATTTTTTTTGCAAGGGTACCTCTCTTTGACATTTAAGAAGTTACAATAAAATATAACACAATGAAATGTCATGCAACATTTTGTTTCCATTTTATCATATTAATTCTAATTTTATTTCATGGTCCATATGTAATATGTAAAACTTGAGATACAAACTTCATATACATATATAATATTATTGTTTAAAAAATAAACATACAAAATTAATTATTCCACTACGAATGCTCCTAGTGATACAATTGACTCTCAAATACTTTGAATCTTCGAGATAGTAGCACAAAGAAGAATTGAATTCTTTTTCTTTTTCTTTTTTTAAAATTTTCAAGAAACTCTTCGGTGATATAGTGATAACTTAGTATACCTCTTATATAACACGACTTTATTAGATATAAATTTGTAGATTATGTAATGCATATGTTTATTGTACTTTGAGATTTTGTTTTGATTTGTTTTTCAAATGATGAGTCACTATTATATCTACAAGCATACATCGAGGCTTTAACTAGAATTTCCAACTTTGTAAATTTATAAATCCATTATATATGAATATTTCTTTGGAAGATAATCTTTAGATTCAAAATTTGCAATTTCCTTTTATGGGGTTATTTCAATAAATCCCCATAGGTTTTCCTAATCAAGGCAGCCCCCACTCCGTCAAAATTTTAAAGTTACTGATATACAGGTTGTATTGATATTTTCAAAATTTTAAAGGGTATCTTGGACTTTTACACTTCCATTTTCAAATACCAAAACTGGGCAACCACCGCTATAGCATCTTGGACGGCCACTGACGCGACAGCTAGCGGCGACGCAAGCGTGAGCTATTCCTGTCCGTCAGTTATTAGAAGTTTGAAAGTGGGTTTTCTTATTTCTTTGTTCTATGTGTTTGGTGGAGGTTTCGTGAGTATATATGGTGGATTTTAGTGTGGTTTTAGATGGGTTTGAAAGTGATTTTTGTAGTTTGCGGTGATTTAGGGTGCGTTTCATAGTTTTATTGCAATCTCATGGTTGATGGTGGATTTGAAGTTGATGATGGATTTAGTGAGGAATTTGGTGATTGTTTTCTGACGATTTTTGGGTTGATTTTCTGATAATTTTTTGGGTTGATTATGTGGTGGTTCACCGTTGGTGAAGTTATAGTAGTTTACGGTGGTTGAATACTTGAGGTTGATGATGGATTTTGTGGGGGAATTTTGAGTTGTTTTCAAGGGAGTTTTGGGTTGTTTTTCTATTAATGTTTACAGTGGTTGAGTTTTGGGTTGATTTTTCGGCGAAATTTGGATTGATCTTCTGGTAAATGTTGGGTGTTCATGTGGTGGTTTAAGGTGGTTGAAGTTGAAATTTTTTTTTTTCTTTCAATGATCGGAGTGTTTGGAAAGATTACATGTATTTCATTCAATCTTTTGAAACTCTAAAATAAATATCTGAGTAAGAGTTAATAGAAAATTAATTTTATTAATAGGGGTATAAATGTTGATTTAATTCAAATTTGAATGTTAACCTTACTGGGTTAAAATAGACATTTCAATCCACTGATACACTTTTTAATCGAATGATTTAATGATCCATTAAAATTGGGGGTCATCTATGTAATAATGAAACTAGCGGATGTTTCAAATTAAGCGAAACCTATGGGAGCTTAAAATAACCCCCTTTTATAATAATAATAAAAAAAATTTAGTACCCGACTTTAAGGCACCTCAAGAATCACTAAACTGCCCTAAGAAATTTGATCCATATAAATATACATAAATGTAATCTAAATTTCGTATTTTTATTGACTATATAGTGAGCTGTATATTCAGTTTTTGTAAATAAACTATATTGTCATTATATTAGAGTATCTCTAAATAATTCTAATAAAGAGTTTATCCATAGAAACAAGAGTCCAACAGACTCTTTATGCTTTAAATATAAATTAAAGAGTGAGTTTGACTCTCCATGTTTAGAGAGTCAAATTTCACTCTCTATCCTAATTTTAAATAATAAATTGCAAGTTTCTATGCATTTTATTTATGATTTATTTCTCATATTAAGTTTCTTTCTTGAAAAAACATATTCTCTCTCTTAAAATTTAAAGAGTCTATTGGATTTAAATAAAAAATTTATTCTTTATATTTAAAAATCAATGAAGATATTCTTTATTTATATGAAAGATGCTCTTTAAAATAAAGAGTACCATTAGAGATGTTTTTAGTGAGTGTGTACAATAAGTCATTAGTTTAGATAAGTCAATATGCAATACTTTTAATAAATAGAATAGTTGAGGTATAAAGGCATGAATATACACGAACATTTCATTCTCTCTCTCTTATTTGTCTTCTCTATAGAACTTCTTTCTTTGTTCTTATTGTAAGATGGTATCAGAGCTTCGATCCTGACCCATTCCATCAAATTTTCGCAAATTTTTTTCCTCTTTAAAATCAACATTCAAATCCAAGTGATCCTTTATTGATTGTTTCTTGAATAATTCCTTTTTTTTAGAAGATTTCTTGAACTAATCTTGATCGAAGATGAATGAAGTTGAGGGTAATAGTGTTTGAGGAGCGATAATGGTGACGGACTATACCAATCCACTCTATTTGCATCCTTTCGACACTTCTGGTAGTCAAATTATTGGACAAACTTTGATTGGAACAGACAATTATGGGCTTGGGAGTTGCGCAATGCAAATTGCTCTTTTGGCCAAAAATAAGATAGGGTTTATCGATGGATCCTTTATGCATCCTTCAGAAGCTATTCATGCTCAGCAATGTGATTGATGTGATGCAACAATTAGGTCTTGGATTATGAACACCATTGCAACAGATTTAGTTGCTAAGGTCATTTATGGAGAAAATGCAGCCACAGTTTGGAAAGATCTTCAAGAGAACTATAACAAGATAAATGGATCGTAACTCTAGTCAATCATGAAGGAGATTGCTACAATCCAACAAGGTACGTCCATGATTCCTACTTACTATACAAGACTGAAGATTCTTTAGGATGGATATGCTTCAATGCTTCTGCCTGCTAGCTCCGCTTGTCCTGTTTCTAAAGTCACCAAAGAGCATGAACAAACCCAAAAGCTTATTCAGTTTCTTATAGGTCTAAATGAGAGTTATTCGACAGTCTGAAGTTCTATCTTGTTGATGAATCCATTACTGACAATTAATATTGCTTATTAAATGCTCAATCAAGAAGAGAAACAATGAGGAATTACAAGCACTATCAACAATCAACATGAAGTTTCAACTTTTTTTTACTCATAAGGCTCCAAATAACCAAACTCAAAGCACCAAACAGAAGAAATCTATGGAGTCTGAATATTGTCATTTGACAAATCAGATAGTCAATTATTGTTGGAAGCTACATGGATACCCTGAAGGTCGACAAAGAAATAAGCTAAAGAAAGGATCTAATTACAAGACTCTCGTTGCCAACCACAATGAATTTGATGTGCATTATAATCAACAACAAAATTTTGCCTCTGTTAGCAAGCCTTTGAACATCTTTATTTACTCCAGCTCAGTACTAAGAAATACTCAAACTTCTTGGGAAAGAAGGTTCAAGCATCACCAACAGTTTGACTAAAGAGAATCAGGAGATTATTGCAAATGTGGCAGGTAATATAATTTCTCTTCTTGGAACAATTTTAAATGATGAATGGATACTTGATACAAGAGCCAAAGACCATATGACTTTTGTATTCCAAAGTTTTGAAAATGTTTCTCCATACAACTCTCTCAACAAACACCAATCACTCATACTGGTGACATATCCCTTTCATCTAGAGTTAAACTAAAACAAGTTCTTTTTGTTCCCAATTTTCATTATAACTTGTTGTTTTTATCTATATTATGTAAGGACAACAATGTTATTGTCCTATTTTTTCCTCATTTTTGCCTATTTTAAGGCCTATGGAGTGGATTGATGATAGCGATTGGTAAAGAGTATCATGGGCTCTACTATGTGGTCAAGACACAAGATAATAATTTGTCTTACTCTGTTGTAGATAATAAATCAGATTGTAAATCAAGTCAGAATGCTTGTGCTAGTGTTACTGATTCTATTTGGCTTCATAGATTAGGACATACATCTTTTTCTAGAATAAAGTTGATTCCATCTCTTAAGAACATTTTTGTAAAGGATTCAACTCAACATTGTAAAATTTTCCAATGGCTAAACAATGTAGGAAGTCTTTTTCAAAAAGTCTATCTCATTTTGATAAAATCTTTGATCTTTTGCATATTGATATATGGGGTCCTTATAAGGAACCTACATATGATGGTTTTAAGTTTTTCCTTGCATTGGTGGATGATCATTCAAGGGCAACTTGGACATTTTTAATGGTTACAAAATCTAATACTTTTCATGTTTTCAAAAAATTTATTGTGATGGTTCAAAATCAGTTTTCCGTTACACCTAAGAAAATTAGGACAAATAATGGATCTTAATTCTTTAGCAAAGATTTTGAAAATTTCTTTAAGTTCTCTAGGCATTATTCATGAAAGTTCATGTCTTTATACACCCCAACAAAATAGGGTTGTAGAAAAAAAACATAGGCACATATTAAATATTGCAAGAGCACTTAAATTTCAATCTCACGTTCCCATTCATTTTTGGGAAGACTGCATTTTAACTACCACATACATCCTTAATAGGGTTCCAACACCTCTTCTTAAAATAAATCTCCATATGAAATGCTTTTTCATAAAACACTAGATTTGACAAACATGAGAGTGCTCAGGTGCCTTTGTTATGCTATGATTTTGCCTAAATCAGATAAGTTTAGTCCAAGGGCTTTACTTTGCATTTTTTTGGGGTATCCTACTTTTCAAAAGGGATATAAATTGTTTGATATTACTAGAAATAAAATTTTTGTCAGCAAAGATGTTGATTTTTTTTAGCACATTTTTTCATATTCTGATTCCAAGCTACATACAAAGTATGCAGCTTCATTTCCTAGTGCAGAGACTATATTTGATTCATATCCTATTGGATTCATGCCCAATTTTGTGCACAATACAGATTCCAATCCTTCATCTGAACCAGTACATAGTTCACCAACTTTTTCTTCTTCTTCAGGTAGTAATTCTTCTTCCTCTCATAATTATATTCCATCAACTGATATTATTTCTCAATCTATGCAACCTCTTCCATCAAGAAAATCCACTAGACCCATTAGACCTCCTATATGGCATAAAGATTATGCTATAACCACAAATACCAAATATCCCATTTCTAATTGTGTTTCCTACTCTTGTTTATCTCCAAAATATTAGTGTCTTCTTTCCTCTTTATCAACTCACACATAAACCTCAAACATATCATCAAGCTATCCAACACCATGATTGGAAAGTTGCTATGGAAAATGAACTTCAAGCTTTGAACTCCAATAGAACTTGGGAATTGGTTCCTCTACCACTAGGTTAGAAAGCAATAAGGTGCAAAAGGGTTTACAAAATTAAATTCAAAGCTGATGGAACTATAGAAAGGTACAAGGCTTGGCTTGTAGCTAAGGGCTACACTCAACAGGAAGGTATAGATTATACTAAAACCTTTTCTCATATTGTTAAGATTGTTACTATTAGGACTGTTTTTGGTTCTTGTTGCTACGAATCATTGGCCTTTGTTCCAAATGGATGTGTTTAATGCATTTTTACAAGGAGATTTACAAGAGAAAATTTATATGAGACTCTTGAACATACTGGTCAGCATAAGAATACAGTTTGTAGATTGTTAAAATCCTTGTATGAATTGAAACAAGCATCATAAGTTCACCAATGCTTTGCTTCAAAATGGCTTTCAACAATCCAAAAATGACTATTCACTATTCACCAAGAAGAAAGGTTCTAGCTTTGTTATATTTCTACTATATGTAGATGATATCCTTCTAATGGGAAACAATATTGCAACCATTGATGAAGTAAAAAGGTATCACAATTTTAAATTCAAAATCAAAGATCTTGGCCATATGCAATAGTTTTTAGGGATGGAAGTCAGCGGATCTAGCAAAGGCATTGTCATCAATCAGCATAAGTTTTCTTTAGAGATAATTTCAGAAGCTGGTCTTTCTACTACTAACCCAGCAGATACACCATCTGAGCAGAATCTAAAATTAACTTTAGTTGAACTTGACAAACTTTCGGGGGCAAATCAAAATGATCATTTATTGGATGATTTTTCTTCCTACGAGAGGTTAGTTGGTAAACTATTATATCTCTGTATGACTCATCCTAACATTTCCTATTTTGTGCAAAGGTTAAGTGAGCATATGCACATGCCCAAGCAATCTCACATGACAGCTGCTATGAGAGTCTTAAAATACATAAAAACAAAATCCTAGTTTGGGGATTTTATTCTCTTCTAACAAGAAATTGCACCTTGAAGCATATTGTGATGCTGATTAGGCATATTGTCCAATCGCTAGCATTAACTGGTTTTTTGCATCAAATTTAGAGACTTTTTAGTTTCATGGAAGACAAAAAAACAATCCACTGTTTCTCGGTCGTCTTGTGAAGCTAAATACCGAGCTATGACATCCACTTCTTGTGAGCTGACTTGGATAATTAGTCTGCTTAAAGATTTGAGAATAGACAATCTTCCACCAACTCTCTTGTATTGTGACAATAAAGCAACCCTTCATATTGCAGCAAACCTAGTCTATGATGAGCAGACCAAACATTTGGAAATTGATTGTCACCTTATTTGTGAGAAAAGTCCAGCCAATATCATAAAGACTGCTCATCTTTCAACTGCTGACCAACTAGATGATCTCTTCACTAAAGGCTTGTGCAAACGTCAACATCAACACTTCATATCCAAGCTTGGACTCTTTGATATACATCAGTGTCCAACTTGAGGGGGGTATTGACTAGAGTAATACTACACATACATCATTTTCATACAACATTTCTCATACAACATTATGTGACAAGATATGATTGACTAATTTAAAATTAAAATTAAACTTTCACTCAATCACATCTTGCCATATAATATTGTATGAGAAATGTTGTATGGGAATGATGTATGTGTAGTATTATTCTATTGACTATATAGTTAGCTTTATATTTAGTTTATGTGAATAAACTCTGCTGTCGTTATGTTAGTAATGTGTATATAAGTCATTAGTTTAGAAAAGTCCATGTGCAGTACATTTAATAAATAGAATAGTTGAGGTGTAAAGGCACTCTACAACATTATTGAATATACACGAACATTTCATTCTCTCTCTTCTCTGTCTTCTTTGTAGAAGTTCTTTATTTGTTCTTGTTTGTAATAATTTCTTTGATCTTAACATATGATATATTTAATGAAATCTACTACAATTATAAATTATGCATCCAACTTTACTCTAGTAAAATCAAAGCATACTTCCAATCTATTATTACAATTATTAATCACCGACCTCCCATAACAAAGGAGAGTTTGATTATAGTTAAAAAAAAAAAATGTGTAACGAGTGTGCTTGATTTAGGATTAGCTCATTTGCCACTTTGAGAAGAGTAATACTAGTCTTACAAAGAAGCATATAAAGAGTTATACAAAGAGTCAAATCCAGCCCTTGAAATTCATGATTGTCTATTTCTCTCTCTCTTTTTCCCTTCTTTCAAGGGTTGGATTTGACTCTTTGTATGCCTCTTTATAAGGCTAGTATTACTCCTTTGAGAAATAGATAAATTTCAAGTGTTTCGGTTATTTTCAAAAAGTATTAGATACTGACCTGGAATTATAGAAAACCTCTAAAAATATCATTAAACCCCCAAAAATATCAAAAGGCTCTCTGATTAAGAAGGTTCTTAACACTTTCAGAAAATCATTGTGATGCTTGAGACTTAGCTATTACTCAGTAGGACGAACAAAATAAACTTTGATTTTAGAGCGATCCAAGGAAAATATTAACCATAATTGCCCAAATATTTTACCACCATTGTAAGAAAGTATAAAAGTTAAACATCCATGTATTTGATCTCATAAGGTTTAATTTAAAGAATCTTTGAAATGAAATCAAAAGCTGACCAAAAATAATACTGAAAAATAAACATTAAGTACTGCAGAAATGGAGTAGCATATATTCTGAAGAAAAGCTGAAAGCAAATAAATGAAGATAACAAGAAAAAAAGGCCCTCTTCAAGTGAGCAGATATGTTGCTTCATCAATTCCAGCTTGTATATAGAGGATGAGCTAAATCTTCGACAGGACTCTGGGTATTCTGTAATTTTGATCATTTTCATCTGTTATGAAAATACAAGTGTAAGAAATGGTAATATAATCAATGTAATTACATGAAATCAAACATTTTCTTCCGTGGATTTAATAATTTTCTATCCATGTTAATGATTGTGATGTTTTTTTTATAGAGATGGGAATTGGGCCCGGGCCCAAAACCCGGTCCTTGGGAGGACCAGACAGACCCAAGGGAGGAGGGACCAGGCCCTCTCCTCCAAGGCCTAGGTCTGTTAATATTTAAAACCCCCCAAATTACATAAACCTCTAGTAAATACATAATAAATTTAGGGGTTGGAAAACCTTTACAAAAAAATAAAAAAAAAACAAATTTTCAGGCCCATGGGACTGATCCCGGGACTGGTCCTAAGATCGGTCTAGGCCCTAGGAAAACTCATGAGCCCAGGACTGGTCTTTCAAGATTTGGGCCCGCTCCCTCAAGATCCCAAATTAGGGTTGGTCCTCGAAGGCCTAGGCCTGGGACTGACTGGTCCGAGCCTTGCCCTCCTCTAATTTTTTATGAATGTTGATTCTTTTTTTTTTTTTTTTTTTTTGAAAAAAAAGAAGGGAAATTAATTACCATAAACTTATCAATTTTCATAAAAAGACATAAATTATAATCAAATACTATCCTATTTAATAATTGTATTACCCATTAATAATATTTTTATAATATTATTTAAACAATATCTTATTATAATATGTGTAAAAGAATTACTGTGAAATTGCCATGAAAGACGCAACTGTAACCTAATATTAACATGACATATGCACATACTTTATGAAACGAGAAAAAGATAAAAGGAATTAGAAGAAAGTTACACAAACCAAAGCTTAATTGATTTAAAAAGCCAAAAAAGGTAAATTTTGCAAAAGGAATATTGCCAAGTCGTTGTCATTTTTATTAATTTTAAACTCTTTATCTCTTTAAATAGAATATTATTATAAAGTCATTTTCATCTCTATTATTTTTTATATTATCTCTCTATTTCTCCCTACCTTACTTGCTAGAGTTATATTTAGTAAATAATTAGAAAAAAAGAATGAGAAAGAGAGATTGTGATCGTGATCGTGATCGTGATCATGATCGTGATCGAGTTATTAAAATTTTGAGTTAATTAATTAATTAAATTAATTGTTCAAAGATCTTCAATATGTGTCATTGGGACACCACTAACGTTTGTCAATGTGGCTTCCTATTAATTAAATTTAAAAAGTCCAATTTTTGTCACATCTTCAAAGATTTTGATATTATTTTTTTCTTTTTTCTTTAATTTTGGGTTAACTACCTGGTCAAAGGAGGTTTTTTTTTTTTTTTTTTTTTTTTGGGTATCTCATATAAAATATATCCAAAAAGTCTAAACACGTGAATTGATCACACAACACACCAAACACACAACATATAAATATATTATATATATATATATATAATAATATATTATATTATTATATAGATATATATATATATCAAGTTATGATATTTTTATATAAGATTTTGTCGTGAATTCATCAAATATATTATATCAACCAAGTTATGATATTTTTATATAAGATTTTGTATAGTGTTTTGAAGATATTCATGTATTTTTCGTATATCTATTAAATTTTAAGAGTTTATCTTTGATTTTATAAGATTATTATGATAAATTTTTAATAAAATATTTATTAATAGTAACTTTTTTAAAGAGTAAACGACTTTTTACCATTAGGATTTGCCTTAACGATACTTTTCTATCCAAAAAAGTTTTAAAATATCATTTTTTTTTTCACCCAAAGTTAATGTTCCATTACTACCAAAAGTCAATTCCAATAGCGAAAACTCTTTCTGTCACCACCATTTGGACTTCCGATCTCCTCTCTACAAAATCCTAGTTAGTAAATATACGTATAAAACACGTATTTACGTATTTTGATAATAGCTGCCGAATTATTGGAATATCGCGAATTATTGCCAAAAAAAAAAAAAAATCAAATCTGATCCAAACCAGTAACAGATCTATAACTGTAAACACAAATCAATGACCCAAATCAAACTTCCCGTGTCAAAACACAGACCCCCACATTCAATAACAGATCCAAACTAGTAAAAAAAAAAAAAAAAAAAACTCTCTTTACTGAGAAAGACAAAAAAAACAAAACTAACACACGAGTGTTTTGAGTCACAATGGAGCTATAAAAAAAGGCAAGAAAGAAAAAAGAAAAGAGTGAATAGATGGATGGGAGAAGGAAGAAGGAAGGTGGAGGATGGATGGGTTGGAATTGGAGAGATTAAAATAAAGAAATGAGATAACGTGTTGGTGATCTGAGAAATGAGAATATAAAGCCGCAGAAGATTCAAGAAACTGAGTCTTTGTCAGAGAAACAGTGTCGTTTGGTGTCGTTTAGAATTTAGAAGAAGAAAGACTATAAAAACAAATCTAGATTGTTGTTGATTCTCTTTCACATTTTACTGTTCTACTTAAAAATAAAAGAATAAAACTATTAGTCTATTACCGCATGTCCGCATTGACTTCACTGTTTCATTTAAAAATAAAAATTTACCATTTTCAATATTATTGACCGATGTCGATTAACAATATTTATTTATTAACAAAATAAATATACGTTTTTTTAAATTAAAATCATGGGTTATTATTCTTAACAATATAAAATAGAATTTGAGTATATTACTCAAGAGTCCTGAGTAAGAATCCCTACGACTATTAATAAAGGATAATCACTGAAGATTTATCTAACCGTTAACTTCATGGTCTCGAAAAATTCGTTGAGATATGCGTAAACTAGTTTGGAGTCTTAACGAATTTTGGTTTTGTTATGACTTATGTGTTTGGTTTGACACTATAGTTGAATTTTGACTAAATATTGTGTTTGAGTTTGGAGACTATAATTTGAATATCAGTTATATATTGAGTATTTGTGTTATTGATTAATTGAATACTTTGCATTTGAAATGCTATATTGATTTTAACTAGGTAGTCTATAAAAGTATTAAAACTAAGATTGATATTGCCGTATTTTTCAAAACATATTATTGACAATGCATCATATTAAACCCGTATATACTCGTACCGTATTTTTCCTGTATCCGAATTTTTTAGCCGAATTTTTATAAACGTATTTTTCACCGTTTGTCATATTATACCCGTAAAATTCCCGTACCATTTTTTTGCCGTACCCGTATTTACTAACTAGGTACAAAATCTCTTTCACACGGGTATCTTATTTCTCGTCGATTATCGATCACCGCAGAGCTAAAGTTTCCTATTCTTGTCTGATTTCTGATTGATTTCGACAGCGAATATTCAATCGATCATCACCATTCGATTCACCGGCCTCCACTCTACAAAAACCCTCTTACCCTAACTCCTGGTAACTCGTCGAATGTTAGTTGAGAAAGTAAAGTGTATTTTGGGTACTAATGGAATATAAATATTAGATAAGAAAGTGGTATTTTGAAACTTTTTGGGTGAAAAAGTGTCGTTGTGGGAAAAACTCGTTCAGTCTTTAAAAAAAAAATAAAAAATAAAAAAATAAAAATTGATGGGAATAATAAACTTGTAACAACAAATTTTGATGGTTATGTAAATCTCTAATAGATCGATAAACATTAAGCCTTCTAATATTTTTGAAAACTGTTAAATACGTTCAAGAATCATTACAACTCTTTGTAAAACTGTCAATATTTTTTTAATATGGGGTATTTAATAGACTTAAATTCGAAATATATATGGAGACGCTTGAATTTTATCAATCTTTTATATATATCATTCATGAAATAAACCCAAATCATAATCTTATAATTTATAGAATCAAGAAAGTCCAAATAAATTGACATCATCAAAAATATAAGTCAATTAAGTTATGATATTCTTATGTTTTATAAGTATATTCCGTATGAGATAAGATAAATGCGTTTCATGGTTGGTTTCATGTTCAACCTTTCAACATAATTTAATATTTTTTGCTATTTATGCAAACTGGAAAAGTCAAAGATTATGTATCTGATTTTGAAGGGTTGTACTTGTGTCATAGTTTAAAAATTAGAGTTACGTGTCAGGAGATATTTTGAATAAACTATTAACATTTTTTTTAAACGACAAGAAATAGTTGTAAATTTTTGTCAAACGGTTAACCGTTTTAGAACTGTTATAATTTGTGTCAAATGGTTAACTTATACCAAACAAATTTCAGTCATATGCCCATCTCAGACTCAATAGAGACGGATTCTCCTAAGACATTTTGATTGTAAGGGAATGGTGCTAACTTATGCAATAAGATTAGACTATTTCCATAATCTAAATATTGTTTATTGAAAAAAAAAAAAAAGAAAAAAAACCAACCAAACCACACAATGGTAACTTGAAAGGACTTTCATCACCACATAACATATTTTAGTTAGTAAACTACTCACTTTAGTTAACCTTAATGTGTAATTATATTTCTTGTAATTAATCTAACAAATTATGTCATAATTTATTAGTTAGATTAGGTCAATTTTTCCTTTTTATATATAAACTAATGTTTCGTTACAATACAATGGTTTTGAAGAAAAAGTTAAATACAGTAAATTAAACCTCGATTAAATAATATTTTTGGTCAATCNCTATGAGAACTATTGAACTAATGGAAGATCAGAGATCTTTTCTCAATGGCTTTCTTGGAAATATTTTCATGGCCAAATCCTACAATGTCTCAAAGAATATTAACTGGGTTGAATATTCATGTCCCCAGTGTTCATCTCTTCTTGGAGCTTACCCTTGTAGTAGTGGTGATGCTCCTATAGATTGTGGCGTTCGACTCTTTAAGTGTTACCTTTCCACTTGTTTGCCAGTCGGTGGATCAGGTGACATGTTTCGGTAAGCTATTGTTGATTTACATTGTGACTGACACCTGTGATCTCATATGAGAACAAATAAGAAAGAATAAGTCTTTTCTTTTAGTCGCTGGCATGTAAATGAGTTTTCTCTTTGTCACCAGGAATTATACCCTGGAAAGAATGTTCACAAATCAGCTTCTTGAAAGTGCCCAAGATGAATTATCATTTCGGACACTGGTAAGGGATTTGAACACCAAATCTACCATGCTACAAATTGTTCTCATAAATCCCAGTTCTTGGTGCTGTACTGGTTATTGCTTGGGTGAGGACAGCTCCATGGAACCAGTGCTCAAGTTAGATCTACACCCAATTATTAAGTTGTTGTTTTCTGATTGCAGCAGCAATTCTGAATCTCAATCAAGGTTAGTTTTTATTGACTTGTAGTTTGCGCTTCATATTTTTCAAGTGATTGAACTGAATTCTCCATTCTCTGGATCTGATTAGCAAAGTGATCTTCCTCTCTCCTTCTGGGGTACAGGTTGCATGTATATACTGACCTCTCTGAGATACTAGAGCATTGGACACTTTTTAGTTACAATTTTATATAGTCTGGCAATAAAATTTACTAGATGTTATTTACCTGATATTTTATCATGTCTTTTTTCGAAATTCATGTTCTGCTTGGAACAATTTTAGTTTATTGTTCAATATTTAGTTTATGTCTGAATTAGTAAAAACATGATAAAGATTCATCTGTGTTTGAAAGGCTAACAAAAGCCTGCCTCTATTTTTCCCATCATAAGCAATCAGTATATGTGGTATGTCTCGGTAGAGTGATCGTATCTGTTACAGTCCATCTGTACTCGACTGATTTTCTATTAATTACTTTCAAGCTAAGGAATTGAGTTCTGTGCAGGATGTTAGAAGAATGGCTAACAAAGAAACTAGCTGATGAAGTTTTCATGTGTAGACGTCAAATAGAAGAGTTGATTGAAGTTCTTACATCTGTAAAGGATGTTCTTCCTCCTTCATGTTCTTCCATCCAAGGTTTACCATTGTCATCGATGCGGAGGTAATGATTATCTGTTGGGTTAGCTATGACCTTCTACGGAAGCCCAGTTTGATAAATTGAAGGGGATTTGAAATTTTTAATGTAAAGCAAAATGTAGTTTTCCCTGTTTGGGGAAATATTAGATACTATAATTTAATTTTCTGTGATGATGCTGGACAGGCTGAACCTGTTTAAGAGGTGTAGAAGAAATTATAAATCTTGTTTTTTGTAAGACCGCTTAATTGGCCCTCCATCTTGTAAATGTGTTCTGAAAAATTAACGTTTTGAAAAAGAATCTCCAAATCCTGAAAGTCTACTGTAGTTGACAATGCCCTAGTAACCCATTAAATATTAATTAGTAACCCAATGAAATATATAATAGAGTTAATTAAGGAAAAATTGATAATTAACCAATCTATGTTTACTGTTTCGGTTTCAATTAGTTCATTAACTCATTCAGCATCTACTTTTACTAGTCTTATAAGACTTTATTTATCAAATTAATGTTGAAATTATTTAATAGCACTTCATCACAAAATCATTATCAATTAAAATTTTAAAATCATTGAAATATAGACTTAAGGTTAAATGCATAAGATTAAACTACAGTAGGCAAAGAAGAATTTCAGATAGCAATCTTTTACTTTCGTTTGAAAAGCAAAGTTGTATCATTTGTGTTAAGGCTTGTGTGAGTTGTGTCAAATCAAACGAAGAAGGGGAAAAGTAAAGGTAAGGGTTGGTTAAAAAAAGAAAATTAAAATCAGTTTTCTATTATCTTGTGGACAACAACTGCATCGTTTCACTGGTTGGTTTCCTTATTTTTTTTCTTGGATTAATTGCCACTCACGTATACAAGAACCTAAAACAAAAAGACTATTCTTACAATACATGATATACATCCAAAAAGAAAACGAAAAACATTTATACTAATGTAAAATTTATTTTATATATAATCATAGTTTAGTTGTGTCAAAATCAGTCATCAATCACAGCAAGACATCAGTCACCAATTAAGATCCAACAACAACAAGAGTCAAAGAAATACAAGCTATCATCAACTCACCTTGATAATCAACATCCATCTTAACTTAGCTATCAAGTTAAAATCTGGATTGTGTGTTACAACAGGATCAAGAGCAGTCTGTCAAGTAATCATCACCTTGAAGTTGGCTAAATAACATCCTATAAAAAAGGAGAACGAATGCATAAAAAGGCTAGGCATACGTTCGAGTTGAAGCTATTATTTTTTCTCTGTAAACAAAGCATTACTCCATCTTTGTACGTCTCACAGGCGATATTAAAAAAACAATCAGAGAATAATAAAATATCAGTGGACATAAGACTTGCTTACAGCATCCGAACCACTCTAAAAATATCTCTTGTCAATCTTTTATTTATATTTCCTTAAACATATATCATCTTTGCATCATAAATACTCCCACAAAAACTCACGTGTTGATTCGTAGCAATTTGCATGTGTTTATTTCATTGTTGTCAAAATCATACATCAACAAGTCTAATTAAGAAGAAAAGATGAAATATGCTCGACTTTCATTCTCTTTCACTTGAACCTTTCATCATAGGCTTCAAAACTCAAGATATAAAAGGCTGTGTTTGTTTCATTTTTTCATATCCTATCCTATCCAATCCTACCCAAAATACATATTTGTTTCAATATTCTCAAAATCAAATCATACTCTATTCAACTCAAAATATTTAGAGTTTTTTAACCCTTTAGGTTTGTTAATTTAACTAAATACCCCCAAAAATAAAAGTTTATAAATAGAAAAAAATACCTTTACCCACCCATATATTCCCGATAGCCGGCCACCACCTCCGAAATCTGCCGAATTGGTGGTCCTATGTAAAACATGGAGGGAATTCTAGGTATTTAAGCATTGAGTTGGAACTTGCACTAATAAATGAGAAAGTACAAGAGTTGAGTTGGTGCAACAATTAATGGAAGGAAATTCAAGCGTTGGAATTGGAACTTGTAAAAAAAAAAAAGGTTGCATTAGTTGAATATCAGATAAAGGCCATGTTAGAAGCTAACAAGTCTTACAAGGAATGATTCTTATGTTGTTTTGTTTTCGTTTATGTTTGATGTTAAAAGATTTTGACATTTTAGTTTCAATTCAAAGCTAATTATAATTTCTTGTCTTTATATGTTTGAAATATAATTTGGGGTGAACCTTTCCTTTCCACTCCCCCTCCACATTTTTTCTTCATTCTTGGCCGACATTCCCTTTCTCTTTTGAGTTGTTGTGTGGTTGCTTTTATTTTGTTGATGATGGAAGAAGGGTAGTGTTCGGGTTTGACCATGGTTTTGGTGTGGTGGTGTCCTTTGGTTTGGTCGTGAGTTGGCTGGAGTTGGTTGGCCAATGGTGTTGTTCTCATTGGTGGTCATTCTTTTTCCCTTTCCCTTTCACTCCTTTCCTTATATGTAAGAAAACAAAAAACATGGAGGGAATTCTAGGTATTCAAGCATTGAGTTGGAACTTGCACTAATAAATGAGAAAGTACAAGAGTTGAGTTGGTGTAACAATTAATGGAAGGAAATTCAAGCGTTGGAATTGGAACTTGTTAAAAAAAAAAAAGGTTGCATTAGTTGAATATCAGATAAAGGCCATGTTAGAAGCTAATAAGTCTTCCAAGGAATGATTCTTATGTTGTTTTGTTTTTGTTTATGTTTAATGTTGAAAGATTTTGATGTTTTAGTTTCAATTCAAAGCTAATAACAGTTTCTTGTCTTTATATGTTTGAGTATAATTTGGGGTGAACCTTTCCTTTCCACTCCCCCTCCACATTTTTTCTTCATTCTTGGCCGACCTTTCCTTTCTCTAATCCCTTGAGTTGTTGTATGGTTGTTTTTGCTTTGTTGATGATGGAATAAAGGTAGTGTTCGGGTTTGATCATGATTTCCGGTGTTTGGTCGTTGGAGTTGATTTACTAGAGTCAGATTGCCTATGTGGTGGTGCCCTTTGGTTTGGCCGTGAGTTGGTTGGCCGGTGTTGTCTTTCCCATTAGTGGTCATCCTTTTTTTCTCTCACTTCAATAGTTTGAATCCTCCCCTGCACCCCTTATATGTAACAAAACAAAAACATGGAGGAAATTCTAGGTATTCAAGCGTTGAGTTAGAACTTGCACTAATAAATGAGAAAGTACAAGAGTTGAGTTGGTGTAACAATTAATGGAAGGAAATTCAAGCATTGGAATTGAAACTTGCCAAAAAAAGGGTTGCATTAGTTGAATATCAAATAAAGGGCTTGTTAGAAGCTAATAAGTCTTTCAAAGAATGATTCTTATGTTGTTTTATTTTCGTTTATGTTTGATGTTGAAAGATTTTGATGTTTTAGTTTCAATTCAAAGCTAATAACAGTTTCTTGTCTTTATATGTTTGAGTATAATTTGGGGTGAACCTTTCCTTTCCACTCCCCCTCCACATTTTTTCTTCATTCTTGGCCGACCTTTCCTTTCTCTAATCCCTTGAGTTGTTGTATGGTTGTTTTTGCTTTGTTGATGATGGAATAAAGGTAGTGTTCGGGTTTGATCATGATTTCCGGTGTTTGGTCGTTGGAGTTGATTTACTAGAGTCAGATTGCTTGTGTGGTGGTGCCCTTTGGTTTGGTCATCAGTTGGTTGGCCGGTGTTGTCTTTCCCATTAGTGGTCATCCTTTTTTTCTCTCACTTCAATAGTTTGAATCCCCCCCTGCACCCCTTATATGTACCAAAACAAAAACATGGAGGAAATCCTAGGTATTCAAGCGTTGAGTTGGAACTTGCACTAATAAATGAGAAAGTACAAGAGTCGAGTTGATGTAACCCTAGTTAGTAAGTACGGGTACGGCAAAAAAACAGTACGGGAATTTGATGGGTATAATACGGCAAATGGTGAAAAATACGTTTATAAAAATTCGGCCATAAAATTCGGATACGGAAAAAATACGGTACGGGTATATACAGGTTTAATACGGTGCATTGTCAATAATACGTTTTGAAAAATACGGTAATATCAATCTTAGTTTTAACACTTTTATGGACTACTTGGTTAAAATCAATATAGCATTTCAAATGCAAAGTATTCAATTAACCAATAACACAAATACTCAATATATAACTGATATTCAAATTATAGTCTCCAGACTCAAACACAATATTTAGTCAAAATTCAACTATAGTGTCAAACCAAACACATAAGTCATAACAAAACCAAAATTCGTTGAGATATGCGTAAACTAGTTTTGAGTTTGCGCGTATCTCAACAAATTTTTTGAGACTATGAAATTAACGGTTAGATAAATCTTCAGTGATTATCCTTTATTAGTAGTCGTAGGGATTCTTACTCAGGACTCTTGAGTAATATACTCAAATTCTATTTTATATTATTAAGAACAATAACCCAGGATTTTAATTTAAAAAAAACGTATATTTATTTTGTTAATAAATAAATATTGTTAATTGACATCTGTCAATAATAGTGAAAATGGTAAATTTTTATTTTTAAATGAAACAGTGAAGTCAATGTAGACATGCGGTAATAGATTAATAGTTTTATACTTTTATTTTTAAGTAGAACAGTAAAAAGTGAAAGAGAATCAACAACAATCTAGATTTGTTTTTATAGTCTTTCTTCTTATAAATTCTAAATGACACCAAACGCCACTGTTTCTCTGACAAAGACCCAGTTTCTTGAATCTTTCGCGGCTTTATATTCTCATTTCTCAGATCACCAACGCGTTATCATCATTTCTTTATTTTAATCTCTCCAATTCCAACCCATCCATCCTCCACCTTCCTTCTTCCTTCTCCCATCCATCCATTCACTCTTTTCTTTTTTCTTTCTTGCGTTTTTTTATAGCTCCGTTGTGACTCAAACACTCGTGGGTTGGTTTTTTTTTGTTTTTTTTGTCTTTCTCAGTAAAGAGAGTTTCTTTTTTTTTTTCTGTTTTTTACTGGTTTGGATCTGTTACTGAATGTGGGGGTCTGTGTTTTGACACGGGAAGTTTGATTTGGGTCATTGATTTGTGTTTTAATAGTCATAGATCTGTTACTGGTTTGTATCAGTTTTTTTTGGGCAACAATTCGCGAATAATCTGCAATTATTCACAAATTATACGAATATTCCAATAATTCGCGAATAATTCGGCAGCCATTATCAAAATACGTAAATACGCGTATAAAACGCGTATTTACTAACTAGGGGTGTAACAATTAATGAAAGGAAATTCAAGCATTGGAATTAGAACTTGCCAAAAAAAGGGTTGCATTAGTTGAATATCAAATAAAGGGCTTGTTAGAAGCTAATAAGTCTTCCAAGGAATGATTTTTATGTTGTTCATTTAAGTTTGATGTTGAAAAATTTTGATGTTTCTGTTTCAATTTCAATTCAAAGCTAATAATAATTTCTTGTTTTTATATGTTAGAGATATAATTTGGGTGAACCTTCCCCACACATGCCCGCGCCACCCTCCTCCCCCCCCCAAAAAAAAACATTGTGTGGTTGCTTTTGTTTTGTTGATCATAGAATAAGGGTAGTTTTTTGGTTTGCCTATGGTTTCAAGTGCTTTGTCGTCGGAATTGCATTGCTAGTGTGGTGGTGCCCCTTGGTTTGGCCAGTGTTGTCTTTCCTATTGGTGGTCATCCTTTTTCCCTCTCACTTCAATAGTTTAAATCTCCCTCCCACTCTATTCCTTATATGTCAAAAAGCAAAAACATGGAGGGAATTTTAGGTATTCACGCGGTGAGTTGGAACTTGCATCAATAAATAAGAAAGTACAAGAGTCGAGTTGTTGCAACAATTAATAGATGGAAACTTAAGTGTTGGAATTGGAACTTGCCAAAAAAAGGGTTGCATTAGTTGAATATCAAATGAAGGGCCTGTTAGAAGTTAATAAGTCTTCCAAGGAATGATTCTTATGTTATTTTGTTTTTGTTTATGTCTAATGTTGAAAGATTTTGATGTTTCAATTTTAATTCAAAGCTAATAACAATTTTTTGTCTTTATATGTTTGAGATATAATTTGGGGTGAACCTTTCCTTTCCACTCCCCCTCCACATTTTTTCTTCATTCTTGGCCGGCCTTCCCTTTCTCCCTTGAGTTGTTGTGTGGTTGCTTTGGCTTTTTTGATGATGGAAGAAGGGTAGTGCTCGAGTTTGGCTGTGGTTTCCAGTGTTTGGTCACTGGAGTTGGTTTGCTGGAGTTAGATTGTCGGTGTGGTGGTGTCCCTTGGTTTGGCTGTGAGTTGGTTGGCTGGTGGTGTCTTTCCCGTTGGTGGTCATCAGCGTTGAGTTGGAACTTGCACTAATAAATGATAAAGTATAAGAGTCGAGTTGGTGCAACAATTAATGGAAGGAAATTAAAGCGTTAGAATTGGAACTTGCCAAAAACAGGGTTGTATTAGTTGAATATCGGATAAAGGCTATGTTAGAAGCTAATAAGTCTTCCAAGCAATGATTCTTATCTTGTTTTGTTTTCGTTGATGTTTGATGTTTTAAATTCAATTAAAAGCTAATAATAATTTCTTGTCTTTATATGTTTGAGATATAATATGGGGTGAACCTTTTCGTTTCACTTCCCCTCCACAATTTTTCTTCATTCGTGACCAACCTTCCCTTTCTCCAATCCCTTGAGTTGTTGTGTGATTGCTTTTGCTTTGTTGATGATGGAAGAAGGGTAGTGTTTGGGTTTGGCTGAGTTGGTTGGCAGGTGGTATCTTTTCCGTTGGTGGTCATCCTTTTTCCCTCTCACTTTTATAGTTTGAATCTCCCTCTCACTCCACTCCTTATATATAACAAAGCAAAAACATGGAGGGAATTCTAATTATTCAATCGTTGAGTTGGAACTTGCACTAATAAATAAGAAAGTACAAGAGTTGAGTTGGTGTAACAATTAATGGAAGAAAATTCAAGCGTTGGAATTGGAACTTGCCAAAAAAAGGGCTGCATTAGTTGAATATCAAATAAAAGTTATGTTAGAAGCTAATAAGTCTTCCAAGGAATGATTCTTATGTTGTTTTGTTTTTGTTTATGTTTAATGTTGAAAGATTTTGATGTTTCAGTTTCAAATCAAACTAATAACAATTTCTTGTCTTTATATATTTGAGATATAATTTGGGATGAACCTTGCCTTTCCATTTCCCCTCCACATTTATTTTCATTCATGGTCGATCGACCCTTTCTCCCTTGATTTGTTGTGTGGTTGTTTTTGCTTTGTTGATGATGGAAGAAGTTATCTACCACGTTTCCTAATCCTATTATTTCTTTTCTATAATGCAATCTAATCTTTTAACTAGACCTAGCAAAATGGGTGGGTGGGTCGGGTATGGGTCGGGTCATCATGGGCACAGGTCCAATACGGATCGAAGTATACGAGTCCAAAATATTGGACCCGTACCCTGCTCTATGCGGACTCACGGGTGCCCGTTTTTTCTCTCTCCAAGTTTTAGTTTTTATAGTTTCACCCCCAAAATTCCTGCAGTTTTAATTTTTTACATTTACACCCCCTAAATCAATTACTCTAAATTCAATTCAATTTAGAATATAAACAAATAGGAACCAAAATAAACAAATAACACATAAACAAACAATAACATATAATACAAAACTACAAATACTAACCAAAATAAACAAATACATAATCACTAATACACAATTACACATAAACAAACAAAATAAGTCAATAAACTATAAATACCAACTAAAATAAACAAATACATAATCCAATATTCAACAAAAAACATTCTTAGGGCAGCAAATGTTCATCCCACAATGGGGGTGATAAAGTCTCTTGATTCCACAGTCGTGAGATTAGTTAATGACACATCAAGATCATCATCCGAATCATCATTCACCTCATCATCTACAAAACAATGATCAACTATAAATATTAATAAATGTAAATAATAAAATATATGAGATATTATGTTAACATGTTACCTATAAACTCATATCCATATAGCCAAGTTCGAGTGCATATCAAAGATTCTGCATTTTTTGGTCGAAGTGAGCTTCGATATTTGTTGAGCACTTTACTACCAATACTAAAAGTGGACTCCGAGGCAACGAATGTTATTGGTATTGCCATGATATCACGAGTCATAATGGCAAGTATCGGATAACGATCACAATTGTTCTTCCAATGATCAAGGATATCCAAATTTTGATATTTGACGCGATCAAACCTCATCTCTTCCAAATAAAGATCTAATTTAGATTTCTTAGTGGAAATGAAAACACTCTCATAGTTGTCAAAATCCTGCATCATTTAAACAATTAAGTGTCAAAAGTTAAAATTAAACAATAAACAATACTTTATTTATCATAAGAATATAAAAACTAAAAAGTATAGTGACTTAAAGAAAAATGATCTACACGCCTACTAAGAGAAGAACCACTCGCAGGAGAAACAACTGAAGGTGAGGCAGGAACTTCTTTAGAACATTGAGCCTCGTAAGCTTGAAAAAACTTTTGCAAGTTATTCTTAACAACCTCCAACTTCCGTGTGGCAATAGTTGAATCATAAACTTTGTTGAAAGCATACTCCACAAACTGAAACTTGAGACGTGGGTCAAGAATAGTTGCAATCGTCAACACAAAACTATAAGAATCCTAATATTTTGTAAATTTTGGGATCATTTGTTCCGCCATGCTCCTAACAACTTCATCCTCACTCATCCTCTCTTCAATTAAACGCAATTGAATTTCCCACACACATTTTAGGTACAAGTTTGTTGTAAGATATTTAGAACCCGAGAATAAAGTTTTAATATCATAAAATGGTTCCAAAAACTTGCATATCCTCGCCCCCTATCCCATTCTTCATCTGATGGACAAAATTTATAACTGAGATCTAATTTGATAAAGCCACAAACATAAGGTGATATATTAACGATGTTTCAAGCATTAAAAATGTCGAATTCCATCTAGTAGAAACATCCAATCTCAACCCCATTGAGCTTTTCACTCCATTTGTACAGCAAGTTCTCCAAATTTGATTCTTCTAGCCTCAGTTGCTTTAATATATTTTACACTATTTTGAATCTTATTTAAAGCGACACTAGTAGCTTTTAACCCTTCTGAATAATAAGATTCAAGATATGTGTAGAACATCGCACATGGAAAAATTCACCTCTACATAACAAAGCATTTTGCACACAAAGCTGGTTCCTCAAGATATCTTCCATCCTATCATTACTACTTGCATTATCCAAAGTAATTGAGAAAACCTTCTTTTCAATTCCCCACTCTCGCAAGAAATTCATAATATTGTCTACCAAAACAACCCTTCAGTGTGGAGGAGGAATATGGCAAAAGTTCAGTATTTTACTTTGTAACTCCCAATCCTCATCTATATAATGAGCTGTCAAAGAAATATATCCATCAGTTGTACCAGAAGTCCAAACATCAGAAGTTAAGCATATTCTACTAGTAAGCCTCCCTAATTCAAGCTTAGTTTTTTTCTTCATTCTTTCATATATTTTTAAACAATCCGCCTTAGCGGTGTTCCTAGAATAATGCATAAGCTCCTTACACACATACGAAAAGACTCTCCTAGTTCCTTGATTCTCCACATATGAATATGGATAATTATGTGGAATAATTGATAAGGGCATATATTCACGATAAGTCTCTTGACTAATCTTTCTACTTTACAATCTATGATCATGATCAATCAATAATTGACCTACATCATGGTTGGCACGTTTTGGACAATTTCCCATATGACGCTTCAAATTTTTAGTCCCATGTGTGGCACTACCATATGCATAAGATTTATTGCATGCTTTACACCTAGCCCTCTCATTCTTATTCTCATCAACATATGTCTCAAAATAATTCCAAACTTCTAATGTTTTACGTTTATTTCTAGAACTAGTTATAGGAATACTAGAATTAGAAGGAGGTGGCATTATCCTAGAAGCATCGTCGCTTGCTCTCACGTTAACCATATCTGTATCTATAGTTTCAGAATTCGCCATGTCAATGCTTGA
Source organism: Pistacia vera (assembly GCF_008641045.1). Classification (NCBI taxonomy): domain Eukaryota; kingdom Viridiplantae; phylum Streptophyta; class Magnoliopsida; order Sapindales; family Anacardiaceae; genus Pistacia; species Pistacia vera. Next base: position 389,502 of record NW_022196741.1, on the reverse strand, counting down.
GACTATAATATATATATGTATATTAGATTGATAGGGTGATGTTACAATAATATTAGATAAATATGAGAAAATACAGAAATATTTCAGTACGTTAATAGATTCTAGAAAGAGAATTTTAAGATTCATACATAGCTTTCCTAAATCAAATATAATCATTACTCTAAATTATCAATAAAAAATAGAAAGAACTAAAGTAGGCATATACACTAGTCCAAGATAAGCAACAACTGAGTTGAAATTGAGACCACATATAAGCTATTAGGAAACCTCACATCTCAACCCTTGATGAAGATAAGTAAAGAATTCAAACATCAACTCACGCCCTTGGCCATTAGTTACCAATATGTGAACTAAAAAGAGGCAGATAAACGAGGAAAACATACTCTACACAATAATTCAGCTCTAGCATGAAAAAGGTTTTTTTTTCACATCCATAATACATCCAAAAGCCACAAACACTCTACTTCAAAGTAACAAATACTCGTAGGGTTTGTCAATTCTTTAGCCTATGACACTAGCTATCAGCAACAAAATACAATTAAAAGAAAAACTACTCAGTAAAAACATGATGAAATAGAAAGTCTAACACACAACTTTCAGATAATTTCACATCAAAATATGTGCTTCTACAGCATCTAAATGCCTAAGAAATGTAATCTCATTAGTAATGCAAAAACAACAGAACAGCTAAATGCACAAATTTCATAAAAAATTAGGGCTACAAGAACAGAATCTCAAAGACTATTGAAACAGAGCACCATTTTGAAAGCCACCATTCCGAGATGCTTATAGAAAATATGTTAATATAATGCCCTGGTTAACCAGACAAAGACCTTAGGGGCCACATGTAAGAATGTTAAGCAAAATATTGTACAGTAAGCATAAAAGTCAAGAGCTATAGTAATAAAATATCACACAAAATATTTGCTTTCCTACTGAAGCACTTGACTTAAGAAAATGTCATTATCTCTAGGGAGTCCCCCAATATTTTTATTATGCCTAGGATACAAAATTCTTAATTAGGGGACTGGAGTTCAGCCTGTCGATTGACAGTTCCATGTGAATCCATCCTAAATCCACAGAATGTACAAACAAGAAACTGAGACACAAATAATCCTGGTAGACAATTTACAAGAAAGAACAAAGTAGGCAGTTATTAAATTGGCATATTAATTGGCATGTTTCAGTCCACTTCTCTTTCACAAGCTATCAAATTGGCATATTAATTTACAAGAAAGAACAAATGAGGCAGTTATTAAAAAGTCTCGAGCTACTTTAAAGAGTCAATCAAGCACCAGTACACAACTAAATCCATGACAAAAGAAATCATTTCTCTTATTATGCAGATATCAACAGCGGAGATGCAAGAATGAAGGAATAAAAAACTGAGTCATTATTGTAATTAGAAGTACGTAACTGGTCATTTTGTAAAAAGAGATAAATTTGATTACTGAAATTTGATCAACTTTAAGAATTCATAGAAGAGAATGAAACTGAAGAGAACTAAAAAGAAGAGCCTATAATCTAAGTTCATGCTCTTGTTGTAACAGTATCGCATCGAACAATGAGGATTTAAGGTAACATTAAGAAAAACAAATCTTGAAACCCAACTCACCGATCTTTGACTGCAATGGTGGGGAGGAGAGCCGCAAGTCTTACGACGGAGAGAGACAAGAGATGATGAGCTGACGCCCGATGACGACAGAGAGAGGAGATGACGAGGATGGTGAGGGAGATTGGCGACGGTGGGACTGGAAATGGGATCACGGTTCACGGATGAGAGATTGAGAGTTGAGAGAATGAATGAGTCATGTGAGGTTAACTGATGAGTGATGACTGATGAGTGAACAGAGTGATGAGAGATTGAGAGAATGAATGAGTCAGGTGAGGTCTACTGATGAGAGATTCAGAGGCGATAAAGAATGTTATTTTGTTTTAGAGTTAGGGACTTAGGGTTAGGGATTTCAGATTTGCAAAAAACGGGTACCTGCGGGTTTACCCATATAACTCGTTAATAATACAGGTCGGGTACGGGTTAGAAAAAAAGGTGTCCAACATATTAAACCCATACCCTATGTTTTTTACCTAGGCGCGAGCCGACCCGTGGGTCCAGACCCGTTTTGCTAGGTCTACTTTTAGCCAACTCATCTTCCCAATCTAATATTGGCACATCCCCTCCCCAAGTTTGCTTACCCGCCTCATCACCTTGGCACATCACCCCTATTATCATGTCACCTTGTCATATCACCTCCCTTGCCACCTCATCACATCACATCAGCACCTCTAACACCCAAATTCTAATTGATTCCAACTCTTTCCCTTCCTTTGTCTCTTGCCCTAATGTTCCTAAGGAATGTGTTAACAATGGTCTTTCCAAGGATGAAGGAGGGAAAAAGAAGAATTTTATCAAGGTTAAGCTTGTCAAAAATCCTAATGGAACCATTTTGTGTGATGATAACACCTTGTGTGAGGAGGGGGAGATCGTTTGGGTGGCTAGACTTTCCATTATTGAGGAGGTCGGCCATGACTTGAAGAAGTTCTCTCCTTTGTATGATGGTATAGGAATAAAAGACAGAATAGCCAATGGGGATTATTGGCCTTTGATAGGAAATGGCTTTAAGGAGAATGTGGAAAAAGGGAATCTTGTGTGTTCTAAGGAAAAGTTTAGCAAGAAATCTTTTTGGAGGGGGTTCCCAAATTGATTGGAACAAACTTTGTCTCTAAACGGTCCAAATCAAAGTTGGAGTTTTTTGAGTTGGAGTATGTGGGTGAGAGGAGGAAGGTGAGAGTTTCCCTTCCTAAAGAAGTTATGAGAGATGGATTTAAGGGAAAAGAGAATGCGATGGGTTCTAATCTTGTCGAGAAGAACTAGTTTGATATGCTTAATGATAGTTTAACCTTGCATATTGAAGGCGAGGAAACTGGTAGTGGTCCTTATGAGATTGAGGTGGGCATTGGTGGGTCATCTGAGGATATAAATGGAAGAGCCAAAGTGGAAGATAAAAGGAATCAAGGGGGGATGGTGAGTGAGAACGTAGGGGTAGAAGAGACTAAGAGGGTTGGGAAAGTCATTGTTAATTTATGAGTTTTGAATAAGAAATGTGAGGGTTTGAAGGATTGTGAGGTTGAACTTTTGAAAGAGAGTTGGGGTGGATTTGATGGATAGCCAAGGGAATATCATTACTCCTTTGATGCATAGTTTGGATTCTCGATTAAAGGAAGTGGAGATGAGATTAGTCTCACCGGACTTGGTTACTTTTGGGATGCTTAAAAGAGCTGACGAGAAAGAGGAGGAGAATAAAGTCCAAAGTATGAGCAAAACCTTTAGGAAGAAATTAGCCAAGAAGGCTAAAGCACTTGGTAAATCTTCCTCCCCTTAATGATAAATTTTGGAGTTTGGAATATTAAGGGTCTAAATTCCCCTATAAAGCATAAAGAGGTATGTAATTTTATCATTTCTAATAATATTTCTTTGTTTGGTGTTCTTGAGACAGAAGTTAAAGAAAGTAATCATGAGGTTATGGTTAAGAAAGTGTTTTGTGATTGCTGGGTTGTTAACAACTATTGTAGTTTGGATGGTAGTTGAATATGGGTTGGATGGGATCCAAATAAGGTGGATATCTTCGTAACTGGGTCTTCTATCAAGCTATTCATCGTGTAGTCCAAAAGGTAGGGGAAGATTCTAAGTTTGTGTGCTCCATGGTGTATAGGTTACACTTTCGTAGAAAGGAGTCTTTGGGAGGAGTTAGTCCTTTGAAAGGGAAAGGGAGGGGGGAAAAGACTTTTCCAATGCTCGTGGGCTGTACTAGGTGACTTTAATGCCATTAGGTGACTTGGCCAATACCCGTGGGTTGTACTAGGTGACTTTAATGCCATTAGGAAGCCTAGTGAGAAGTATGGTGAAGATAGCAGATGGAGGTCGAAGTGCTTGGATATGGATAGGATGTACTTAGATGCTAATCTTGATGACTGAGGAATATGGGGTGTTTCTTTACATGGAGTAATTGGACTGAGGAAAGCAGAGGAATTGTGTGCAAGCTTGATAGAGTTCTTGTCAATGATCAATGGGCCTTTTCTTTTCCTAATTTTGGAGATCCCCTTTTAAGTTCTTCAACTTTTGGGCTAATGACTCTAGGTTCTTGGAAATTGTAAAGTCAGTTTGGAAAGAAAATATAGATGGCAACCCATCTACCGGCTAGTGACTAATCTTAGGAAGCTTAAAGGAGAACTTAGGATGCTTGATCGTAAGGAATATTGGTGTATCTCGTAAAGAGTTAAAGAGGCTAGGGATTTGCTCTTGGAAGTTCAAAATGAATTGGTCGTCGATCCTTTCAATAGTAACCTTATTAAGGAAAAGAATGATAAAACACTTAAATTCAAAAGGTTGAGTTTGCCTAAAGAGAGCCTTGCTAAACAAAAAACGACGGTTAATTGGTTTAGGGAAGGAGACCATAACACGGCTTTCTTCCACAAAACTGTCAATGGGAAAAGAAATAGGAATAAGATTTTCTCTTTGGTTCTTGAGAATGGTGATGTGACTAGAGACAATGCTAGAATCAAGGAAGAGTTTGTGGCATTATACCAAAATCTTTCATGGGAGAAAGAGCCTAAAAGAAAATTTGAAGGCTTTGACGAGCTTATAACTCCTTGTATAAGGGACGAAGAGAAGATGTTCATGGAAGCCGATATGACTAGGGAAGAGATTAAAAGAACTATTTTTAAGCTTGATAATGATAAAGCACCGGGCCCCGATGGATATGGTGCCTATTTTTTGAAAAGAGCTTGGAGTATAGTGGGAGAGGATGTTATAGAGGCTATCTAAGGTTTCTTTAGATTTGGGGAGATCCTAAAGGAAATTAATTGTACAACTATAACCCTCGTGCCAAAATGTGAGAACCCATCCACTTGTCATGACTTTAGACCAATTTTTTGTTGCAACACGATTTATAAATGCATCTCAAAGATCATTGCAAATAGAATCAAGGATGCCATTCCGGGTTTTATTGATTGAGCCCAAGTTGCTTTTGTTAAAGGTAGGAAGATTGATGATAACATTTTTTTTGTTTTGCCAAGAGTTGGTACGCAACTATAAGAGGAAATTAACTAAGAGTAAGAAATGTGCCATGAAAATTGATTAGATGAAAGCTTACGAATCGGTGAATTGGGACTTCATCATTGAAATCCTTAACAGGCATGGTTTCCCGCCTAAAATTGTTCATTGGATTGAGATTTGCATTAAAACGCCTATGTTTTTTATTGCCATTAATGGGGAGTTTGGAGTTTTTTGCTAGCTCTAGAGGGTTGAGGCAAGGGGACCCAATCTCACCGTATCTTTTTGTGATGGTTATAGAAGATCTCTCTCGGATCCTTGGGAAAGTGGCTAAGGACCTTAGGTTCAAATTCCACCCAAGGTGTAGTGCGAAAAACATTATACATATTTGCTTTGCAGATGATCTCATGATTTTTTGTAATAAGGACACGATTTATATTGTATTAATCAAGCAAGCTTTATGAACTTTCAAGGATTGGTCGGGGTTGGAGGCTAACACTAGTAAGAGCAACATATTTTGTTCCGGAGTCTCAAGGAGGAAAGAGAATTTTTTGCGAGTTATCAGTTTTAGAGCAGGAAATCTCCCGATCCAGTATTTGGATGTCCTTCTTATTATAAGTAAGTTTAAGTATGTTAATTGCAAAGTTCTTATTGACAAAATCCTTCCAAGGGTTAATTCTTGGAAAAGTAAGTTTTTGTCTTACGCAGGACGAGTCATTCTCATCAAAGCTATCTTGTGGAGAATCCAAGTTTTTTGGCCCTCAACTTTCATCCTTCCCTCGAGATGCACAAGGAGATTGAGGTTTCCTTTAGGGCTTTCTTATGGTCCAGATTCGATCTGAAGAAACTAAAGCAAAGATTGCTTGGGAAGATGTATGTGTTTCAAAGGAGGGGGGTCTAGGCATTATAAGAACTAAGGAATGAAAAAAGGTGGCCATGATGAGGCATATTCGGAACATTGCCCAAATTAATCCTTCCGTGGATGGGTTTCTTGGATCAAAACTTATCTTTTTTAGAGCAAAATTTTTGGGAAAATTCCCATTCCCCGTGATGTTCTTGGGCTTGGAGGAGCATTGTTAAGCTTAGAGGAGAGGCTAGGTTGAGAATCAAGTGTGAGGTCGATGATGGGAGACATATTCGGCTTTGGCATGATAATTGGCACAATCTGGGCTCGCTTGCCCTCAAATATCGTCCTCGGATTATTTATGAATCCGTATTATCAAATGATACTCGAGTTAGTGAGATTTGCAATCAAGATGAGTGGAAATGGCCGGTGGCAAACTCTTGTGCTGTGTTGGAAATGAAAATGTTGGTTAATTTTAATCCCACTATAAGGGAGGATAGAATTGTTTAGATCAAGTCTATGACCAAGGGTTTCTCTATTAATTCGACATGGAATAAAATAAAGTTGAGGAAAGCTAAGATAGATTGGTCCCATCTTGTGTGGTTCCTCAAATCCATTCCACGACATGCTATGATTCTTTGGATGACTATGAAAGGGAAACTCAACAAAAAGGATAAGCTTGAGAGGTATGGCATTTTTCAAAACTCATGTTGTTGTTTTTGTAATTCGGCCCAATAAACCTTAGATCATCTCTTTTTCTCCTACCCTTTCTCCAAGTCTATTTGGAGTCGGATCCTTGCTATTAGCTCTATAGGCTATAGGGCGGTGCCATGGAATGCTTATATTCATGGCTTATCCTTAAATTGGAAGAGAAATAAGTTCAAGTATTTTTTGGCAAAATTGTGTCTTAATGCCATTGTCTATTGGATTTGGAAAGAGAGAAACAGTAAGGTGTTTGGAGGAGAGTGTAAAGATGCGCTAACCATTCACAATACCATTAGGTTAATGGTGAGGGTTAAGGTCATGGAGCTTAGGAAGATGAAGAGGACCACGGGAAATAGAAGGCTTGTACAAATTTGGGGGTTACCAATGTCTATTTTTTACAAGTGATCACTCTGGGTTTTGTGGTCTTGGTGGTGGTAAGGTCTTAGGACAAACTTGTTATTGAGGCTATTTGTCGAGCACTTGGAGGGCTATGTAAGTAAGGGTGTTTACTTTGGCTCTAAAGAGTTGGGTTGGCCAAGGCAAGCCCTGGGGGAGGTTTCCATGCTTTTGGGAGGGGTGGAAGCCTAGAAGGTGGGCGTTGGCTTTCTTTGGTTTTGTTCCTAACCCGGGACATGTTCCGAGGTAGGAAGAGTTGTTTTTTGTGTTTTTCATAATCTTGTATGGGTTATTTTTTGCATCCTAACCCAGGGGATTGCCCTGAGGTAGGTTGACCGTCTTTTATACATTTTTTTTATTTTTCTAATGAAAGCTTACCTACCCCAAAAAAAAAAAAAAAAAAAAATCTGCCGAAATAACACATGACTAACTGGATGTGGTGGTCGTGCGTGACCAACCAAATCCAACCGATCGTGCGCCATTCCGGCAACTTTGGCCACCCTCTGGCAATGGTGGCCAACTCCCGGCATTTAATGAGTGAGTGTGGGTGTTTTTGTTAATTCTTAATGTTTTATTGTAGGGGGTGTTAAGCTAAATTAACAAATGTAGGGGATTAAAAAATAAGCTAGATATTTTCAGAAAAAGTTTTCCAAAAATTTACCAAAGACATTTTCAAATTTAAATCCTGTTCTCGTAATAATAACCCAACTCAACTTTTTCAAAAATATTACTCAAAATACTCTACCAAAAACTTAGCTTGGGTGGCCAAACCATGTTTTACCTAGCTCGGGTATATATATGAACCTCGGGCCCAGGCCTAAAATCTGGTCCAAGTTCTGCCATTAAAGTCCGGGCCGGGGACATTATATAAGAGTTGTAAAATTATTATAAACCCCTATATATAAACATAATTATTAAAACCCTCTAAAAAGTTACGAAACCCCCTACAATTATAGCTACATTCTTCAATGTAAAAGATTAATAACCCCTATAAAATTACCTCTAGGCTCCGTTTATACAATTACAATTATAGATTAATTTATTTATGAAATCAAAACCTCAAAGCTATTATAATCAAGTACTTTTAAATCCGTCTTGACAGAAGAAAAAATCTTATTTCATTCCTATAAAAAAAAACACCCAGTATCACAATTTCTCATTGAAGAAACTTGTGATATCTAGGCCTCAAAACTCTTACAATCAAGCAATCAATTCTAAATCTCCTATTGACCAAAAAAAAAAAAAAAATTGGTTTCATTTCCATTAAAAAAACAAAGAAACACCAGTAGTATCACAAATTCTGGTTTGATTAATTTTGTCTCATGCTTTATTATTAATTCTTATTGTTTCAAATTTAATTTTAATTTTAATAACAAAAAATTAAAACTTAAACTTTGAAATAAAAGAATGACGAAAGAAGAAGAATTTTGTTTTTTATTACAATTATATCCTCAGCCAACTTAAAGATGGGGTTAAAGACAAAAATAGTGAAGGCTAAAAATCACTTTCCTTAATCTACCCTCATTTTCTCCATTGTGTATACTTTTAGTTAAGTCATTAACACAACTGTGATTATATTATGGAGAAGTGATTTTTAGTCTCCATAATTTTCCACTCTTTAACCCTATCATCAAGTTTAAGAGGGGATATAAATGTAATTAAGAAACTTTCTTTTTCTTCTTTCATACTTTTACTTCAAACCTTTATGTTTGACTTTATTAATAATTAAATCAAAATAAGCACAAAATTAATCAAACCAAATGGAAATTTGTAATATCAGGTGTTTTCTTTTAATAGGAATAAGATCAGATTTTTCTTTTAGCGAGATGAGATTTAGAAGTAATTACTTAATTGTAAGAGCTTTGAAGAAAGCTGAGATCCGGGCGTCTTCTTTTTAGTGAGAATAAAACTAGAGATTTTATTAATTTAAAAGTGATTACTTGATTATAAGAGCTTTGAGGTTATGACTTCGTAAACAAATTAATCCATAAATATATGATTACGTTATTGATTGATTTAGTCTTATACTCTATTATTAACTTTAATTTATTTAAATTAATTTTTTGTTTTTAATAATTGCAAAAATAAAACTTTAAAGCAAAAGTATAGAAGAAGAAGATAAATAATTTTTTTTTATTATAATTATATTTTGAAAAAAAAAATAATGGGACAAAAAATTACATTCATTATACATGACGAAAAAATCATATAAAGTAACCATGAGTTGTTAAAGTGGGCAAGGCCTAGGCCTGGGCCCTCAAGGTGCGGTCCTAAGAATGGGTTCAGAGCTGCGTAGGCTCGGTCCCTCCTCCCTTGGGCTTAGTTCGGTCCCTGGTATTGGGCCGGATTTTGGGCTCGGGCTTTTTTCCCACCTCTAAATATTAATAATAATAAGTATCTATCCAAAAGTTTGTTTACCAAATTTATCACCATGCAAGCACAGCAACTCCATTCTGGAAACAGTACACGTCGTTCATTACCTTCATGTGCGAGAGACGTGTCACCAAACCAAACACTGTAAGATCTTGAATTAATATAATGCTCAATCTTATCTGAAATACTCTCATAGGAGAAACCTATTGACTGCCAAAAACTGCCACGTATCCCTTTACTGATAACGTGGCAGCTCATGAACTAATATACATGCCATGTGTAATGAAAGGGTGCCCATGCCCATTAATCTATGTTTTACCTTGCCATATACATATAGTATATAAATAAACCCATGTCATGTTTTGAAGCATAACCCAGCTTAGTTACTTGGAAGTGAGAATTCAATCCGGAGGTTTCTGTTTACTATACATAGCTTTTTAGTTATTACTTCGTGCTTATTGCCTTGGAAATGGCGCATTATCAGAACCAATATGGAGCTGTTCCACATACAGACGAGTATGGCAACCCAGTTCGTCAGATTGATGAACATGGGAACCCAGTTTATCAGTCTAGCGCCACTACTGGCGAGTATGGAACTGCCGGGTTCGATAACACGACCGCAACCGGCACCGGCATGCGGGGTCATGGTACTGCACCAGTGGCTGGCACCCACCTAGGTACGGGATACCGTGACCAAAGGCATCATGGCCTTCAACGTTCTGGAAGCTCTAGTAGCTCTAGCTCCGTGAGTCAATACTCTTTATCTTTAGTTTAATTGATTTTTATTGTGCTGATCTTTTTATTAATTGGCACTGCACATATAGAGCATAGGCAGCGCTTTAACTAAGAAGTCAACATCTTCTCTTTTTCCTTTTATCTTTTTGTTGTTGAACAATTTTTTTTTTTTTTTTTTTTTTTTTTAATGAATAATATGCAGTCTGAGGATGATGGACATGGTGGGAGAAGGAAGAAGGGTCTGAAGGACAAGATAAAGGAAAAGTTGCCAGGCGGTGGGCACAAAGATGAAAGATATCAAGCCACCACAACCACCACTCCTGGTGGTTACGATGTGAGTGGAGAGGGGCAGCACCATCAGCATGAGAAGACAGGAATGATGGAGAAGATCAAGGAAAAGCTTCCTGGACGCCATCACTAGGTCCAGCTATCTTCGTTATATACAGCTTCTATATAAAAAGAGTGACATTGTGAAGGAATCGCTGTGTTGTTAGCCAACAAGTGATCCACTATGGTGTAATAAGCCTTAAAAATGTACTCGTGTGGTGTGGGCAGCTAGTCTTTTGTTGTATTTTGTTTTGTATTATGTACTGTTAGTGCATGTTATGGTTAATAAACATGTTATGTCAAGTATATGTAACCAGCATTACTATACCTTTGTCTGCATTAATGCTTGAGAATCCATAGAATATAAACTGAAAGGTATAAAATATAAATTTAATCCTTAAAAGTGTAAAACTATGGATTTAAATTACCTATTTTATATTTTCATTTAATGCTAGTCATTAAAAAAAAAAAAAAAATAGAGTCGTTTAATCTTAAAACTACGAAATCGCTCTTATTTGTTGTTGTATAGGCACCAAGACTGGACCGTGATATCTACATATGGTGGGTTTAAGTAGGATGGGTCTCAGCAGTCTCCTATATCAATGGACCCAATACTGGGGTAAGAGCTGACTGGGATCTTGGGCATGACAAAAATTAGTCAAATGGGTCTTCGTCTTGCCGGTTGCCACTACCATCAACAATTTCTACAACAGATAATGGCATAGTAAGATCATTACATTCGTCCACATTTGTATAAAACTACTAGATCAATGCAACGATCATTCAATCCAGGAACATTTAGTAATGCTTCAAGCAAAATCCAATTAAAAAATACAGGTTAATTGGTTATTTTTTTTTTTTAAACAAGAAGTCAGGATCCAACTTGTGCATATCTTTATTAATTCCTGTAAGTGATTAGTAAAACATCCCATCATCAGAATCAATTGCGTATGCGTATTTCTGTAAATATCTCTATTAATTCCTTAATTAGTACAACATCCCATCATCATAATCAACTATATAGGTGTATTTCTGTAAATATGACTAGCACAATAGGATTATCTCTATTAATTCTTCTGCAAATATGACTAGCACAATAGGTCTATCTCTATTAATTCGTAGGTGATTAGTACAACATCCTATCATCAGAATCAACTGTGTAGGTGTATTTCTGTAAATATAACTAGCACAATAGGTCACCATTATAATCACCAACTGTGTAGGTGTATTTCTGTAAATATAACTAGCACAATAGGTCACCATTATAATCACCTGTTTAAATTTTAAAAGCCAAAACAATTCGAACTTGAAACTTGACTAGCACAATAGGTCACCATTATAATCACCTGTTTAAATTTTAAGAGCCAAAACGATTCGAACCTAAAACTGTCCGTCTTAACCACACACTCAACCACTGGTCCTACCATTTGAGCTACAGCTACCAAGGGTGGGTTAATTGGCTTTCCATTTACACGGCAGTTTATTAACAGATACCACAGCAAAACTATCTATTGTTATGGAATCAGCCAGCATGGAAAATCTTGTAATCTTAAACCGCCAAAGGACAGTTCGGGGGGAAAACGTAATACCACAACCTCTACAGAGCGCCGTGTCACTGTCATCAACATATATGTATGGCCACGTGTTAATCAGTTATGTCGATCTGTACTTGCCAATATATTATACGTTAAGGATCATTTTAACTCCAGTTAGGAAGCAGACACTTACCTGAATTAAATTCAGTCTTGCGATTTTGTTTTATAAATTCTTGCTAATCACCTTGAGCATGGCACACTTCCAGAAGCATCAGTACAGTTCAGTTCCACACACAGATGAAGATGGCAACCCAATTTATCGTACTGAAACTACTGACAGCGTTGGTTCAATACCACCATGGCGGCCGACTTGCAGGGTCACGGAGGGGATCAACACGACCAAGGGCATCGTCGGGTTCAACTTTCAGGAAGCTCAAGCTCTAACTCCAGCTCTGTAAGTAAAACTCCTACACATCTATCTGATTTGTTCTTCGAACTGTCACTAACTTGAGCTACAAGGCAGAGCAGTATATTAATTTTAGCAGTAAGTGTAGCTTAAATAAACAATTCTTGAAGTTTTTGAACTGATTTCTTTTGGTGAATAATAAGCAGTCTGAGGAAATTGGAAGTGGTGGGATAAGGAAGAAGGGTATGAAAGATAAGATAAAAATGAAGCCGCCTGGTGGCATAATCACTACTCCTGGAGGTCACAATGTGATGAGGGAGGGGCGACGGCAGCACCATGACAAGGAAGGAATGGTGGAGATGATCAAGGAGAAGTTTCCTGAACAATCTCAATAGGTGTCTTCGAAATATGCAGCTTCTGAATGATCGACCATTCATAGTTTCATTTCAGGGACAAATCTTCGGTTGAGATAATCTATGTAGATATAATCTCTAACCATTATTGGCTTTCTTTTACCTCAGAAAGCTTTATGTTTGTAGGGAAGTCTTCTATGGTTCATGATGCCCAATGGGTAGACAGTCTGGTATAATATTTTAGTATCCTGTATTAAAACTATCAGTATATCTCAGCTTGGCGGAGCACAGCAGATAAATAAGTTCAATAGCAAAAGACTTGAGGACCACACACGTTTTCTTAAGTCAATTAGAAGGAAGCCATCAACCATCAAACATGACTTTGCAGCATAAAGACAGGGACTTGAATCTTCATTCTTAGAGGATGAAACTTGATCGGGTAGAAACGAAGAGGCACGTAGATGAAGAGTCGGCAACAATGTTATCCACAGTAACTTTCATCTAGCTTCGGCCAACTTGTACAAAATTTTTTTTTTTTTTGCCTTTTAGATCCTCTTTTTCCTAGTATTTGTGGTCATGAGATCAACAAAATCTTTCCTTGTAACCTCATGGTGGCAACTAACACCCAGATCCTTCCTCGTCAGATCCTCCATGTAATGTGCCTTTATGGTCACATTTTAACTAATGATTTTTCCTTGTGGAGGTAAAATGAACTGGCTTAGTCACTCATTTCTGGTTTGTTACTCTCAACTTAATAGTCCATGAAGCACCAAATCAAATATTGATTTGATCCAAAATTCAAGCTTATTGCTTCAGTTGACTTCTAAGTCACCGCTTGCATGATGGTGAGACTTCAATAGCACCAGTGTTTTGCCAAACAACTACAACATAGCAAATCAAAGGGAGTGAGGTTATTGTGAGAGATAACACCTCAAGCAACATTCAAATCCCACCTTTAGTCACCAAAAATTACGACTGGAACATTTACCATCTCGGAAATGGTGGAATCTCATGCTATCTTTCACAATAATCTCAATCCCTGTGACTTGAGATGCACCACATATAAACATGTGGCAATCTTCACATGTTCTCCATAATTCTTACGGTGCAGCCAATAACTATTGTTAGCACTTCAAATGCCAAAGCCAGCTTCTAACTGTGAGTCATTAATATACACTTTCTCCTCATCAAAATTAATGTACACTTCTCCTGATCAGCCACATCATAAGGCACAAAACCGAGGTTTAGCTACTATCCATGAGCCTTTAATCTGTTCAAAATGTCTTCTAACACCTCATGAAATAACTGTAAAATTTCCATGAGCACCCAAATATCATTGAACTATAACACATTCCTTCTCCCTTCGAAAACCTTAAATGCATCCTCTAAACTCCCACATTTTGAGCTCCTGAAAATAATGTTCCCATGCATTCCTACCGTCGTCTTAGTTTTTAACAGGTGAAATATAGAAACTACTTTCTTTGGACAGTTCTTTTTTGTGGTTATTCCTCACAAGGACGCTTGAAAGCAATTTGGTTGTGTGGTCGTATGAGGAGAGAAAGTACTGACCCTGTTTCTTTTACCTTTTTTGCGCTTTTTAAGGCCTATAGTGAGGTTTTTGATGTGATTTTGGGCTGGCAATTACATACTCAGACCGTTTTGGTTAGTGGTTTTGTGTCTGATCTATATGTTGGTAATCCTATGATTGATATAAATATGAAATGTGAGTTTTTGGATTGTGAGTGTAAGATGTTTGATGAAATGTCTGAGGAAGACGTGAGTTGATAATTGCATATGCCAAGGTGGGATATGGAATCTACTGGTATATTGTTTGATGGGTTACCTTTGAAGGATACTGTATCGTGGCCTGCAATGGTTACCAGCTATGAACATAATGCTAAGCCTATATTCATAGGCCTAAATCTTGATCTCTCAGCTATACCACTAATCCAGTTAGCATACTTAAAGTCACCCAGTTGAGCACACACTGAAATAACACCATCCAAAGTAACTTCATCAGTTTCAACACCAGTATTTTGCGTGCTCTCAAAATGTTCGGAGGCCTAAATCCTGATCTCTCAGCTATATCACTAATCCAGTTAGCATACTTGAAGGCACCCAGTTGAGCACACACTGAAATAACGCCATCCAAAGTAACTTCATCAGTTTCAATACCGGTATTTTGCGTGCTCTCAAAATGTTCTGTCGCATCTCTAGGCTTAGCATTCCGTGCATAGTTGGTAACCATTGCAAGCCAAGCCACTATAANTGGAATCTACTGGTATATTGTTTGATGGGTTACCTTTGAAGGATACTGTATCGTGGCCTGCAATGGTTACCAGCTATGAACATAATGCTAAGCCTATATTCATAGGCCTAAATCTTGATCTCTCAGCTATACCACTAATCCAGTTAGCATACTTAAAGTCACCCAGTTGAGCACACACTGAAATAACACCATCCAAAGTAACTTCATCAGTTTCAACACCAGTATTTTGCGTGCTCTCAAAATGTTCGGAGGCCTAAATCCTGATCTCTCAGCTATATCACTAATCCAGTTAGCATACTTGAAGGCACCCAGTTGAGCACACACTGAAATAACGCCATCCAAAGTAACTTCATCAGTTTCAATACCGGTATTTTGCGTGCTCTCAAAATGTTCTGTCGCATCTCTAGGCTTAGCATTCCGTGCATAGTTGGTAACCATTGCAAGCCAAGCCACTATAACCCCATCAAATAATATAACAGCAGATTCCATATCCCACCTTGGCATATGCAATTATTAACTCACATCTTTCTCAGGTATTTCATCAAACATCTTACACCCACAATCCAAAAACTCACATTTCACATTTATAACAATCATGGTATTACCAACATATAGAGCACACACAAAATCACCAATCAAAATGGTCTGAACATATAATTTCCAGCCCAAAATCACATTAAGAACCTCACTACATGCATTTAAAAGCGCATAAAGCGTAAAAGAAATAGGTCAATACCTTCTCTCCTCGGACACCACACAACCAAATCGCTTACAAGCATCAAGCATCCTTGTGAGCAATAACCACAATTGAGAGCCACCCAAATAAAGTAGTTTCTATATTTCATCTATTAAAACTAAAACGACGGTAGGAATCCATGCGAACATTAATTTTAGGGAGCATGGGGATGAGTTTGGTCGAGGGCAGGGCAGAAGCAAATGCAGCCCAGGTCAAATTTTTTGAAAAAGAACCATGAGACTTGGCTGAGTTTAATAAAACTTGAAAACAAAAAAAAAAAAACAAACAATGGTTTTATATTTGATGTAGACTATTATTTGAAGAATAATCCCGTGTCTACTGACCAAAAACCATACAAGTATTAACTGACGTGACTGGCCTCTTTTATTGTCACGTCAGTTTCTCCCAAAAATTAAAAAAAAAAATTTAAAATTTTAATTATTAATACTTGGATTAGTACAATTTGATTAGTGCACATAACATTACTGTTATTTGAATAACATTAATACGATATCTTTCCATAATTAAAAACCTATTAATTTTATAACTCATATATTAAAAATAATTAACTTATTTTATATACATTTACATTAATTTTATTTAAAAAATTTATCATGTTTATTATTACGTATCAAATAAAAATTCATAATTCTTCCTTGATTATTACAATTTATATGTCAATCTTCACTAAAAAAATAATTATTTTTTCTCCAATAAAAAGAAAGTATATTACCACTTTTTAGTTTATTTATCAAATTAATTTACATGATTAAGATATATTTTCTTTTTTAATTTAGCTCTTGTTTCAAAAAAAATTTCCAACCTGCCAAAAGTAAATTCCTAATTTCACCTCTGAGGTTTTATTTTTTTAACTAAAGCGAGATAGTTTACACATATCTCAATTTCTCAATTAATTATCAAGAGAGGCTAACGCAGCATCACACTACTATCGTCCCCAACTTAAATTATCAATGCATCCATCTAAACCGGAGACCGTTCACTTATCCACGCAATCCCAATTGGTCTTAACCATATGAGCTAAAACACAGTTCAAAGTCTGTGACACAACTGAGCTTTTATAAATTAAATCTAAATGAAAAAGGCATATCTATACTGAAAGGCTAACAAGACGCCTTATATGTACATAATGTACAGCGCTTCATGTAAGCAGCGGTAACATAAATAGAAAACTACATCACACTATAGAAAATTGAGCTCTCATTCTAGTCTACATAATTTTGGACACAATGTTCAACACTACAGTTCTGGTTGAAATGGGATCTGCTTGATGGTTAAAAGTACCTTAAAATGCATCTAATGTGAGTGACTCTTAGACTTCTGTAAGACTTCTCTCAGTACTGTAGCTATTCTCTCTGCCATGTGCTCTTCTAAAAACATTTCTTTGACCCTCTTGTATCCTCTCTTCCCCATTGTAAGTCTCCGCTCGACATGAGTTGCAAGCTTCACAATGTTTTTAGCAAGAGGAGTGATCCCTTCTTTTCCAGCAGGATGCAGCAAACCAGTTGTTTCATTCACTACAATCTCTGTGGTGCCGCCAGCTGCTGTTCCCTGATATATCATAGGTTTTGGTTACAAGTCATATTTGTAATATCATAAACAAGCTCTCACTAATAGAACCTTAACAGAACACTACATAAATACACCAAGGAAAGTTCACTACATACCAGTACTGGTAACTGAAATGCCATGGCTTCAATGGTTATCCTCCCAAAGCATTCTCCTCGTGCCTGCGTGAAGTACAGGTGAGGGAAAGGCTCATAAAAATCCTATAAAAATACATTATAGAGAAATAAAAATGTCCAAAACAAGAACATTAATTAATTAACAAGAATAGAATCCAATAAAATGAAAAATTAAGATAATCATATACTGGTGCACCTAAAATAGGAGACACACAAAATCCATAAGCCACTGACCACAGATAAGAAAGAAGCCTTCATATGTGTTGTTATTACCTGTTCGGAGGACATGAAGTGGTTCACACAATAAACTTGGAATTCTTTTGTTAAATGTTTAAACTTATTGAAGCGAACAACCCTGTAATTTTTTTACAGCCCAAAAGTCTTGCTACTCAGATGCACAATCATGTTCTCTGAGTGTTCATGAATTTTGAATTATATTTTCGATTCTTTTTCGTATCATATGATTTCAAAATTGCTACAATGCCAATTCCTTCTAGCACATTGGAAATCTGAATACAAATCATACATGAGGGACTTTATCAAGTAACATAACACAAAATCCTCCTACCACCACAGCAAATACAGGGTGAGCCATTAACCAAGGCACAACTTACTTGTTGCCTGATATACATCCACATATATTGAATGAAAGTAAACATAAAATCACCTTTTATTAATATAATTCATAGTTTATAGATTCTTATTAAAAAAAAAAAAATTAAAGCATCAACAGGCACAGTAAACAAGAAACACACGGTTTCAAATAAATATCGAAGACAAAGAAGCTAGTAATTAGCTAATAATAATTTGGGGCAGATTTAACAATGAAATAAAGAAGGATACAGACACAAACAAAAGCACCTGTGAATTCTGAACTAGAACATCGATCGCAGCAAGATAAGGGGCCACTGTCAAAGTTTTATTCACAAAATGAACTCGATCTTGAATTTTCTTCTGTGCTACAAAGTTCCTTATTTCTGACTCAAACTTGGTCTGTGCATTCATGTCACTTCCTACAATCACTGCATGCATTGATGGCACCTGTAGCTTCTTTCCTTTTATCAATTCCAAGCTCTCATAAAAGGAACGAAGAAATAGATCCTGTCCCTTTCCACGTGAAACACCTGGGATTAAAAAGAACTTCAGTACTGTTTAATATAAACATAACTATTATTTTAATTTTTTAATAACACAAATATATAAATATATAACAGCATAAGAATTTAACCAGCACCCTTGGAGCAGTATCTTTATGATTGAAGGGAATGATAAGCAAGGTGGTGAATGTTTTTAGTGATAATGCATGACGACAGCAAGAAAAGGAAAATCAGAACCAAAAAGTGAACTGAAAACTAATTTTAGCATCCTCTTCAATTGGGCACATGCCACAAACACAAGGCAGTGATAATGTGTACAACTGAAAGAGTTGCAGTGGTTTGACAAACTCAACTAGCTCAATCAGAGCAAACAATCAATTTTAAGTGATGTAGTAACATGATCTAAATAAATGAAGATCATGTCTACAACTGAAAGAGCTGCAGTGGTGCGGCAAACTCTACTAGCTCAATCAGAGTGGACAATCAATTTTAAGTAAAGAAGTAACTTGATCTAAATAAATGAAGATGCAGCAGCAACAATATGGTCTCAGTAGCAAGGATCATACTATTTATTATGGCAAAAAGTAAATCTTCATTTCGCACTCCAAGAGATTCCCGGACATGCTCACGTAAAACTCTTTTTGCAATGCTGTCTTCAGCAGCTTCCATAAGTTCCTTGCTATTTCCAAGATGAACAACATAGGTCTCAGGCATTTTAATCCTGCACAGTCAAATTTGGAAAGGATATTTCAGTAAAGAACTCAGCCAAATGTCTAGGAAAAGATAAATAACACGGTAGAGTGAATGAGTGATTACATATTTGCATTTCAGGTTATAGTTTCTCAACACATTCAATCAACGGAATAGGCAGATCCTTGATTTCAGAAAATCTATGTGTGCGTTTGTTTCCTTTTTTTCAAAATACTCTATTCCTATTCTGAAAAAAATGCATATTTGTTTCCTTATTCTCAAAATCATATCCTATAATATTCAACCATTTAAAACCCCCATAGGTTTGTTAATTTAACTAAACACCCCCAACAAAAAAGTTTTATAAATTAAAAAAAAAAGACCGCCACCCACCCACATTTGTCAAATTCCGGCAACCACCGTCGGAAGGTAGCCAGAATCTGGCATAATAGTGCACTACCGGCTGGATCTAGCTGGTAGTGCACCGATCTGGCCTTTTCACAGCCAAGGCCACATCTGGCCATCAATGACGGCTAATATATGGCCATCGTTGACCATCAACAACGACCATATCTTTGGCCGTCAAATCCGACCGTAGATCTGGCATTTTCCGACCAGATTCGTGGTAGATCTACCCAGAAAATGTCATAGTAGCGCACGACCGGCCACCAGATTCCGGCCAGATTCCGACGGTGGTGGCCGGAATCTAGCAACTGTGGGTGGGTGAGAGTGTTTTTGTCAATTTATAAACTTTTTATTATTAAGGGTGTTTAGCTAAATTAACAAACCTAGAGGTTTTTTTTGTTAATTTTCAAATCCTACCTCGTAATAATAACCTAAATCAACTTAACAATAATATTTCAAAAATACTGCTCAAAATAATAAAACACACACACCCTATGATTTCTAGCTAAGATTAGCATTCAAGAATGCACTCCGATAATATTGTATTTAAACTAGCAGGATATTTTCAATTCAAGGCTAATTGTTATAAAAACTTTAACAAAAAGATCAAAAGGCCTGAAAGTAACTAAAAAACACCATTTAATTGGACAACAAAGTTAAAGTTAACAGTGAAATAGGGCAATTACTCTAATAACACTGACAGTAGAGTTGAGTGACATGTCATAACACTGAATATACTGTAACAACCCTAAAATAAATTATATTCCTACTTTGCCCTTCAACAAGAACAAAAAATCACATATAACAAGTTCCTCCTTCGTCAAACATCTTCTGAAAACCCATCTTCCACCTTCTGTTAGTCCATCGATTATCAAATCAAATTTGTGTGACCTTGACTTCTTGTTCTAAATCTATTTAAGTTCTTATTAACATGGATTAGAATCATAAACAGAAATAGAAGCTCCACTACAGATACTTGATTAGATTTAGGTATAGATAAAAGGATTTAAGGCACAAAATCATTAATAGAATTCCGCTCAATTCTCTAAATCCCATCACACCAGCTGCTCACGCTGTTCAGTCTTCCCTCATTACTGCTACACACACTTAACACTCTCTGTCTCACTTTTTTTTTCACTCATCTTGATTCATGATGAAAATTTTCCCAATTTTGACTGCCGCATAACTTTTAGTTTTATAAAAACAGGTTTAATATTGCATGTACCTTTCTTAGAGTTTGTTAAACAACAGGTAATACGTCTCAGATTTTATCATTAGCTTTAGTGCTATGTCTATATATTAATGATACTTATTATTTTATTTTCAGTCATCTTTCCTTCAATGGCCTTAATCACTACTAGACTTATTATAATATCATCATTTTCTGGGATAAGTTTTCCCTTGGGATTATTGCTCGATATTGCATTGCTTATGTATTTATTGTCAATGCCGCATTGACGGTTCATTACAATATGGTCAAATTGTATGCATCTGCCAATTTCATAGTAATTAATGTAAATCTTTTTCTTTGTTCAGTAGTTTCATATTCTTAGCTGATAGTAACAGTGGCACTTGGGTTTTATGTTTTTAGCAGGGAGAGAATGATCATGAAATTTATGAATCTGAGCAAACAGTGGGTCACACAGGTGAATTTACATTTTAACTTTCATTTATAGTAAGGAATTTCGGATGTCACCTGGAGCTCATATTATTTCATTCCGTTTTCAATTGAATTGGGTGTTCATTCCATCATGAGAACAAAACAATAATTCAATATATGACCATAACAGAGCTAACACCAGTGGGTAAAATAAAATATGTAAATAACTGTATCCTTGAAAGTAAAGGATGCAAATATGCAGTTTTCTTAGAGGATAATACCAAGGTTGCTGTTAAAAATTTGCTTAACAACAGGTATTAATTACATTGATTGTTTCTAAAGTTAGTTTTAACACATGTTTTAGTATTGCATGTAGTTTTCTTAAAATTTGAAGAGGCTTTTTTTATTTTATGGTGAGAAGTTGAGAAAAAGTTTTAAGGTTGAAGTGGAAGCAATTGGAAATTGGTCCACCACAGCTTAAAAAGTTGACTTATTGATCGAGCATTCAAGGGGTATTAGTTTGACCTTAGTTTCCTTACAGTTACTAAGTTACAAAACTATCCTAATTTACTGTTAACTTTAACTTTTTTGTTCAGTTTAAAGGCCCTTTTTTGTTAGTTTGTGGTCCTTCTGCTAAAGTTTTTTAATCAATTGGCCGTAGATTGATAATACCCCTGAAACTGACTGTATATGAAGGTTCGAAAGGGACATAACTGAAAGAATACTTTATTGTCTTGGCAACAATATGCTAAGAATTGCAGTGCAAATTAAAAAATACAGTGCATGACCAAAGTATCCAACATTTCATGCCCTTCTTAAATTTCCAAATTAAGAGATTTGTTGCACTTGAGCCTAATAACCTAGAAACTCTACACGTTTATAATTGAGAAATGTCTTCAAATGAAAACAAAAAAGAAATAATATTCTAAAGCTACTAAGAACATATGGCATGAGGGGGAATTTGTAAAGGCAACAAGATGGTAAACAAGAAAATTTTAGAAGTTTACCTCAACCGCTCCCGAGTCCTATTCTTCCAGTATTCTGCTGTAACATGCGAATCAATCATTGCACCAGCAACAAAAGGAAGGTGCTTGACATAATCCGGTTTGAAGTAATGCCCTCGCATCTCATGGATCCACCACAATACCTTTGGAAGAACGCGAGGAACAGCTTCCTTGAGAACAGCATCCAGCCATTTTCCAGCAACAGCAGTGTTCAAAACAACTAAATCTGCTTTTAGAGCCATACCCACAGCTTCTTGACCTTTTGCAGAGATGACCTAACAGTACTTATAAGGAATAATTAGAAACTAGGAAAAGATTTTAAATCATTTCGACCACTCATGAACAAGAGACAGTATGCTGAGCAATCATAAATGGGGCAAAATCTAAAATCATAAAATAACAATAAAAATAATTATTACCTAGACATATGATGCAAACTCTAAGCATGCTAAACCAAAGACTGCTTAAAGGATCGAAGGGCATACACACAGACACAGAGAGAAGGAGAGAGACTAGAACAACATTAACACAACAAAAGTGCTGCGGCAGTATTTACTATCGTGGATTAAAATAACCACATTTACAATAAATAGAAGTGATGTCACGTGTAAGATTAGTATCCACATCAGAAGGTAGTAAAAAATGAGAGGCTTAGCATCAGTAGGCCATTCACTTCAACATGATGCTGACGTTGCTGACTCACAGGAAAAGTTCACCACACAACTAGGGGTACCTACTTTTCCAAAAGTCAGATATCTGAGAAAATAAAGTAATTTACAAGCTCAGACCATACTTCTTAGCATAAAAGTTGTGTCTTTCCATTTCAGCTATCATAAAAAGATATCAGGGTGATAAGTTTAAACATAACTAGATATTTTGAAATAGCCAAATTGAGAACCAAAAGAATGGTAAATTTTCGTTCGAACTAGGAGTGGTTTTACTCGACTATATCTATACTAAAATGTCTGTCACTAGTCAACCTAAAACAATAATGGGTATGGGTCTATTCAGTTGATCTATATAGAATTGATATAGGGGTATCATAATTCATAAGTAAAGTGTTCATCTATAGATCCTAGAAAAGATGAAAATAAGGATGCATTGAGCTCACTTTCCTCTCCCAAGTGCAAGCCCCTTGAACTTCCCTCAAAAATAATATCCTACTTTAAGAAGAAAAGAGAAGACTCCAATCGGTAAACCACATCAGCATTTTACTTCTATTAGAAATGTTTTCTAGCTCTTCACACTTAAAAAAATTAATGAGATAGCATAGCAACATCATCGACAACAAAAATAATATTCAGAATAGAGAATTCTATTTCTCAGCTTTGAGAGTTAAATGTAATTTCTGAAAATATAGCATCAAGAACCACTTAAATACTGGATTAAATCAAAGAAGTAATAATAAAAAACCATAAAAATCAATTAAACAAAGTACAGATGTTAAATGCATAGTTAAGATATTTAAATTCTAACCTGTACCCCTCGGTCCAACATCTTATGTTCCAAACTGTATATCACCTCGTCTTCTTCAGATGGCTTCTGAATTGTCATCCAATAAACCTCAGTACCAACACCCCTTAATAGAAATGCTAGTTCCATCAGCAACAACGGACCACCTGAAAAAATATTACGAAAAACATAGGACATATACCAAAAAGGAAGTTTAAGGGAAAAATAAAAGAAAGGGGAAGATTTTCTCGTCAAATACTTCTAACATGGAAAAGTAAATTTAAGGAACCATTTTAAACATTTGTTACATATACTTCATGAAAATATATTCAGCCACATAAGCATTTATTACAAATGGCCAAAATGTTTAAAGAACTAAGATAGCATGCCAAGGGCTTACTAGGTACAAGGGTGTAATGTTACCCCACCCCGTCAGCTATTGGATTGCCCGCCTGGGCCATCCAATAGCTGGCAAGAGGGGGCAAAGTAAACGCCCTGCAACATACCATTCCCTTACTAGGTACAGGGGTGTAATGTTACCCCATCATGTCAGCCATTGGATTGCCCCTATTACTTTTTGGAGGAAGCAACCCAATAGCTGGCAACAGGGGGTAAAATAACCGCCATGCAACGTACCATTCCCCGACACCCCCTTGCTACAAACAAATGTTTGGTACACTGTTTTTTCAAACATATAACAACTTTATGGAAAGTCGCAACAACCTTTTGACGGTTACAAAAACATCAAAATTCTTTAAATGGCACATACTACAACAGTAACATTCTAAGAAAGATTCTTGTTGAATACGACAAAATATAGCAACTCTAGTTAGTCAATTTTGGGAATACAGATATAGCATTAAATGAGACTGTCCACATTCTGGAAGGATCAATTTATTCCGCATCCCAGAACTAGGGTTTTGACGACCTGTATTTGGTGAAAAAGGCATACAGCCTATATACATTAATACAGACAACCCAATATTGTGAACTTCCTAACATTACATTTGGACACACAGATGATAAACAACATGGACCCAAATTTTAATTGTCCAAATAAGAAGGAATAGATACTATGTGCTTGTTCATAATCTTCGAATTACCTCCTAAAATCTCAGAACTGAAAAAAATTGTACTTGAGAATACCGATGCACCAGCTCAAGATCATGAATTACTGGAATTTCACAGAGTTGATCAGATGGAATAATCTTAAAATCATGCAAGTTAGTTTTATTATGAAACTCAATATAGAGGGAGGACCCATTAATGTAACCACACGTGTTTCCCCAGTTTTACAAGAAATGAACTCACTTGTTTCATGCATACTATCTTAAGTGGATGAGCTAAGCCATAACCAACTTGAATTTATGTTTCCCGATCAATAACCAATGCATATTCCTTGAACATATTTTCATTAATCACTTATATTTAACTGACAATAGTTCTACTGTCTTTGCATGAATAAAACAGCTCAATTCAAGTCACGAATTTATGCATGACATTCTGTTAGCTCCACTAAACCATATCAATACTCCACTTCACTCAAGAGATAGCAAAAGCCTGTCTACAGTTATGTATAAAAATCGTCTATAAATCCTCTCCTAACAAATTATGCATAAAACACAGAACCAACATGCCAAACAGGTGTGCTTTATAGCGCTGAGGCTATAAAAACAATGTAAATCTTATTAAATGAAAATTAATAAACACTGATTAAACAGTTAGTTACTTGATAAACTACATAATTAGAAAACAATCTTTGAAAAATGAAAGTGATAGTGAACTGAATGATGATAAGAGATGAAAAGCTACCAGAAAGTGATAGCTCGTGAGAAACCAAGAGAACGAGTTTGGACTTCATGAAACTGAGGGGGCTAGGTTTAGCAGAGATTTGCGGAACTGAGTTAACTCGTTTCTCGGCAAGTTCCAGGTGGTGATCGCAGGGATCGAAGGCAGCTCTGATAAAGAAGGCAATCACCGTCGAGATGGAGAGCATGATAAGCAGAGCCAGAAGCCATCGTTTCTGCAACGGGACCCACCACCCAGCCGAGTGCTTCGCCATCTCTTCTTCTTCTTGTTGTTCCGGTTGCAACAGGAGCTTGAGTTGAGTTAGAGAAGTTTGTCTTTACCAGTATCGGCATTTTAGGGTTTCGATTAGTGCCTTTGGGATGTGGTGGTGAATTGTGTACATTTGGCTTTGTGAGCTGTGACACTTGTTAAGAAGAGGTTCGCGCAGACTGCTGTAGCCGAAGTCGGTTACAATTTCAAATTCAAATTGATTGTTGGCTGTAGCGTAACTTGGATTTGATCAAATGAAATCGTGAAATGAAAATCAAAATGTTAATACTAAGATCGTTTGCTGTTGAGAAGCAAGTAATACCCAGATTAGGTACAATCATATTTGCTGTGGTAAGAGGCCATACGAAAAGTGAAAAAAATATGACAGGTAAATAAATAAATAATAATACCTATCTTAATGGAGAAGAAAGTGAAAAAAAAAAATATACTTAATAAATATCATCACTAATTTTAAGAAATTTCTTCATTTAAACAAACTTAATAATACCTATCGTATTGGGCTACTATTGACTAAACGAACTCCTATGTTTAAACCAAAATGTAGTTTAAATTTATATTTCTTAATTTAACATTAATTTAAATGATATTTATTCATTTAAACAAGTGTTTCATCTTAGTTATTGTAATTTATTCATTTAAACCACATTTTAATTTTCAAGTGGAGTTATCGTATTACTAGTTTAGGATATATCTTTTTATTCATATGTATTCTTTCCGGAGTAATATGGGCTAATGGGGTATAAGGATCATATTGGAATAGACCAATGGAAACGTGGGCATTTATTATATAAACTATATTTGGGATTTAATTAATGGATAATGTAGCATAAAATAGTCGAGAGAGTGAAAGTATATAATCAAATTTATTAAGAATTTAATATCTCAATTAATGAATAATTTACTGATAATAATATATGATTAAAATGATTTTTTGAGTAATATATTTAAAAATCTTTATTAATAATTAGTATATTATTTAAGAGATATAGATTTAGAATCGCTATTCAATTATTAATATGGATAACTATTAAAACTTTTATTGACTAATAATTTTAGAATCTAAAGAAATTAATTGTTAAATAATCCTAAAAAATAAAAAAAAACAACAACAGCGGAAGTTACAACTTACAACACGATAGTTCCATTTATGCACTCGCCGGCATACGAGGGTAATTGAGTCATTAAGATTACCGGCAGTTTAATTGATCTACACTCCCGCTGTTCCAGCTCCAGCAAAGAAAGGTTTCGCATTCAGGTAACACACGAAATGTCACAGTTTCCTGCGGCAAAATTTGTTGTTTGAAAACAGTTTTACTTGTTACATTTCATAGCGACGTGTTTCAGCTGCACACGGCAAACAGACTCAGTTTTTCCGATTGCCGAAAATAAATTGTTGGCTTTATTTCTACGCCGTATTATTGAAATTTTAAGTAGAAATTTTGTCCATCGAAGCGAAAGCGATGCGGAGTGTGAAATGCTTTCTAACCGTGCGTTTAGTGAATAACTTATGGGTAATACTCACAGGTAAGACTGCCTTTTAATCATGTAGATTATTTCATTTTGCCCTGTGGTTGTGTTTATGATTAATTGTTTTCGTTCAGCTGTTGTTATAATGGGATTCCGAGCTGTTGCAGTTGTAGTGCCGAGATCCAATTGCTACGCTCTCGATAATTCTAGTCGTATTGTTGATTTTGTATCCTAAATTACTGAAAAGTGTCAAAGCCAAGCATCCTGAAATTCATCCTTTGTTAGTTTCTTGTATGCTGCTATATGATTCACGTAAATTTCGGTTAAATGTTTGATGAGGTTGTTTTCACTTAAGTTGTCAATCAGAGTAGCTGGATCGGACAGTATTTTGAGTATGGAGATAAGGTAATGTCCTCACCTAACTTTTGTAACAATGATGGGCATATATTCTTTTCAAATTAGCTGAGTGTCAAGAGAGAATTACATCTTAAGCTTCTCATGCTACAGGGTGGTGATTTGGTGGTTCGATTTTGCAAAGATGTAGAGAATAGATCACAAGCGGTAGTCTTGAACACCATATTCTCAAGTGCTAAGCTATTCTGCTTTTTCTTCCTTGCTATTAATTACCTATGCTAAGTTGGAACAAATTACTTTTATACATGTACTTAAACAATGTCAATTGTTTAGTGGACACCACCATTTAATTGGGAAAGGAAGATATTTATGATTGCTCGCAAAGTATTTCTAGGCATTATGTAGTTGAGTTTTCTACAACTTGAGACATGCATGGCATAGCCTGACTGTTTCATTTTAACTACTTTAATAGGTGCTTGGGAACTGATAAACTATATGGAGAACAACTGCATTTGCATTTTATTGGTCTCATCAACCCTTTTTTTTTTAAGCATAGAAGTCTCAAGAAGTTAACCGCTTGTGCAACTAAAACGATGTTGAGAAGTTCTCTCTCCATTTCTTCCTTCTTTCCATTTTGTTTTTGCAAAGAAGTTCTCTCTTTGTTTCTCTATCTCTCGCATTCGCTCTTAAAGAAGAAAAATTGTCAATATGAAGCTAAACAATACACCTAAGAGTGGAGTATGCACTCAGACAATGTCATTCAGAAATTTGGTCAACGTGACCCTAAAGCCAGAACTCAGATTCAGTATCCACAAGTTATAAATAAAACTGATATATATACTAACAAGTAATTGAAAATATAGATTTGAGTTTTTTATTTGTCTATTTCCATCATAATGGTGATGGTAATTGTTTATATTAGGTATGACATTGCCATTATGTGGCAAAGGGTTTTTATTGATGTTTGATGAGAGCATTACTAGATGCTCAATATGGCAAAAAATGATTGAATGGGACTGTTTTGATAGCAGTGGATATTGTCTTCACTGTGAGAGAATTTTGCACTCTGCAGTTATGTACATTAATAATGCTTTATTTAGGTTTAAGAATTTCTACATTTTGATCTATTACTGAACAATGTTAAAGCTGTTTGTTCTATTAAGTTTCAATGCATTCAAAAATCATTTCAGTTCTCTGTTTACATTATACATACTCTCAAGTGATGTGAAAAAAATTTACATTGTGTTAACATGCTCAGAATTTTGCAGGAGGGATACATAGATTTTGGCCGATTTAATAAGTTCAACCATTTTGTTCCTGGTTCAGGCTACGTTGACTTTGTTCAAGTAAAGCCCCGTTCAAACACAATTGTTGTGCTTAGTATTATTCATACATAGTTGGCCTTTTCTGTGCGGTTTGATTTCCTTTTGCATAATGGGTAGGAAAGCCCAGATTGTTAAAGGCTCTCTCTCTCGTTGTGTTGGTGGGGATTAGTAACATCATGATAAGATCTAAGACTCAAAACACTAATAAGAAGTATTTTGAATCCATTGAAGAAGAGAAAAAGTCAAAAAGTGAAAGAATATGCTAAATAGGAAGATAAATTTGGCTTGTTTTGCATTGTTAAAACAGAAAGAGAAGGCTTTTTGGGTAAATCGCAATTCTCTTGGTGCATTTGAGATCCATTTTTCTGCCAATCCAAGAGAGGAGCTAATATCCAGAATCTCATGAGCATGATAGTCTAAGTATGATACCTGAAGTGCAAGAAACTAATTGTTACACAATGAAATCGTTAATGATGGAGTTATATGATTGTTCTTATTATATTAAAAGGTTCAATCTACAAGTATTTTGCAATTATTTTGTGTTCACGCACAACCCCCCTGCGAATGTGTGTGGAAAGAAAAAATTGCTTTTAGAACTAGTTTCAAATTGTCCCTCTTCTCTTCCGTCCATCTCTCATTCAATTTCTGCACAAGACTGGGAAGTCATTCCTTCAGTCCCTGGGAATTCAAGATTTTTGATTTGTCTGCTCACTGTGGGTTATCAGAGAGTTTCAAACTATTGCCAAACTCTAAACTAAAATTTGGACATTTCTATGTTATTACCTGTAAAATTAAAAATTTTCTAAGTCATACTTACTATGAGATTTGTGGACTGCAATATATTTAAATTTCCTTGTGTTTCTAGGGGTTTTACAATGGTGACCTTTCGAAGTGTGAGCGAAGTTATGACAAGATGGGACGTACAGCTCAGGTTTGTTGTTAAGAATTGTGGGAATCACATAGCTTTATTGTTTCTTCAAGTTCATTAGTGGTTTTGACATTTTTTATTGTACATCATTGTTCTGATATATGCAATTGATGTACCTTTTGGTATGTAATTTCAGGTAAATGTTATTTGCGGGAATTGTTTAAGCGGACAATGTAAAGGTTGGTAGATCTTCATTTTGAGTTTCAACATCATGTTCATGTGCATGGAGTTTGATACGGGTGGAGCTAGAAATTGTCATTTACAGGGGTCATGGCATAAAAATGGAATAACTGTGAAGGGCATGTGAGCCAAAGGGGGTATAAAAAAGTATTATTTAAAAGGTTAAATGTATAAAGAAATCTTCTTCTTCTTGGGGGCTGGGGGCTGGTTCTCTCTGGCCTGTATATGACCGGATGCCACCCTTCCGTGACAATTTGGCATCTTGTGAATTTCTCTTTGATTTAACTGAGCTCTATCTTCCATTCTTTGGAGCAGTCAAATAATGTATAAAGGAAATGTGGAAAGCATTGTAACAACAGGAAGAAAATATCTCAGTAAAAGGTTATACTTGATCTTTCAACTTGTTAAAGAAAAAACTATGGAAAAATTCAAATGAATAATTAGATTGAAAGAGAATTTGGTGAACTTATGTTCTGAACAAAGCATCATTTTCTTTGTTCAACTTGACACGCATCCACTCTGTCTTCATTGGTTGGGGACTGGCTATGTGAAGAGATAGGACTTCAAACAACGAATCTGATTATATGAAATTACAAGATTGAAATCTACAAATATATGAATTCCTTTCATTTTCTTTTGCTGGTCTTCCATTATCCTGATAAATGCTAACAAATCTTTTTGTTTAACCTAGACCCTGCTGATTTATTTTTTCGAATTTTTTTTTTTTAAGCTGAAAACTGATTCGTTGCACTCTTACAATATTTTTAAATTCTCACGTCTTTGGTGTCTTTGTAAGTTGAAGTAACTTAAGACCTATGTTGTTATCTTTTTTCTTTATCTCAGGTGGACTTGGATGCATTTGCAATGTTACTTATGATGAGCCAAAGTGCAGGTCATCTTTGCAACAACTTATGTTATATTACATCCATTTTTTTAGTTTTTAGAATGTAGATTACAATTCATTGGTTATATAAATGAAGTTATTACTTCTATGATATCAATGTTAGAAATTGGAGTTATTTGCTGAAGATGCATTAGTGAGGAAATAGAGACCCTCTTTATATTGAAACGTTTGAGAGCTTCATAGAAAATTTGAAACTTCATAATAAATTTTTGTAAGTGCAGTTATATAGATGGGTCTCTTGGTATACATTTGACAACATGGATTTTTCTTCCTTGGAATTTGGATTGTGTACTTACGAAAGTGAAAAATGTGGAGCACGAGATGGTTTTGACATTTTTCATGGATTATTATGTTTCATATTTCTGCTCGGACTTTTAGTATATTAGATTAAGGGTATTGAAATTACATAAAGATTAATATGATTTATTTTTAAGCCTTGTAGCAGTGAAGTGGTTTGGAATGCTAGAGATCTGGGTTATGAAATATAACGGATGAGAATTGTTGCTTTTAGGGAAAACTAGAAAAAAAGAAAAGCTAGTCTCAGTATTTATAAATTTAATTGATAAAGATTCTTCTATAATTTTGAGAAAATTGCTGACTTATTTGTTATTTATTTTCCAAGAAATTGGAAAGTCTAATGTTTTAACTTATTTAAATGTTTCTTATTTCAACTGTTGCAGAGTATTTGTTGAACTTGCAATTCCATGTGAGAAACCAGGTCCCCGGGTATTTGAGGGCTTCACTGTTGGCTTTCATCCACGATCATGGGAAATTGTAAGAAATTATATAAACCTCACTTATATATGTTAGTTTGTTCAGAGAACAGGAAAAAAATTTATGAAGGAATTACTTGAACTTTTGAAGGTTTACAATGGCATGACTCAACTGGGTTTTGAAAGGGCTCGTGATGATTTCAGGTATGTGATCTGTATTATGATTATTGTCTATATTTTATTCTTTGACTGAAATTTATTTTATTTTGATGTCTCACCATGCAGCTTTAAGACTGAACAGACCCATGTGGCCCTATATATAACTGCTATTGCTTCTGTTTCCACTTTGGTGGAAAAACCTAGTTTTAAGGTACCCTATTTCCTGTTAGTCTAGTGGAAGTGAAATCTTTTACCACTGAATAAATTTGCTTAATCTTTTCATCTCTGTTTATTTGTGTGTGTTCTCAGGTTTTTCCAGAAAAGGGTCTCAAGGTCAGCCTATCCGGCTCAGCGGCAATGGGGAGCCATCCTACAACTTTGTCACCCACAATACTGATTGTGAATTGGAGATGTAGGGGTGTTACTTCTTGCTGTGATGTTGATATGCCTCTTCATCTATTATCTTTTGAATCTCACTTTTAACTTTTGCAGGTGAGAGGGCTAGTGATAGTCTGTATGACGTTAATATCACCATACCAGTCAAGGGCTATGACCCCATTCAGTTTGTTCTTACAAAAATGTGTGGTAAGTTCATATTTGATTCACTGGGCTAAGTTGCTCTCTCTCATTCTGCTCATCCTGCTGGTACACTTTGTGAACAGTTGTTCTTTGTACTTGGATGTGAACGTTCTTTTGCAGTTATGTGATTCTGTTTGCTATAGAACTTGCCCCTTTATATCTATTTGTAATGTCCCCCTAAATATCCGCCAAATCTGAACGAGTTCCTAAATAATGTCAGATATTTTCCTGAATTGTGTCACAGATGGATATTTCTATAAATAAGCAATAAGAAAAGATGATAGAGAGAAAAATATTTGTTAGGTTAGGTGTTAGTACCAAACCTTGTGTTGTTGCCTTCAACTTAAGTTAAGTTTCTGGTTGATTTTTCATGTTATGTTCTAATTTTTTTGAACTAAATTATTGTAACTTTGCAGAATATAGGCAGGATCAAGAAGCGGATCCTATGCGGGGATGGGCTATTTTTGGAGTGATCTCTTGCATGTATGGCAACTCTCATTCATGTTGTGCCATAGAAGAATTTAGAGCATGTTTCAGATTATTCAAAGTGAAATAATTGCCATATGATGCTAGCATCTAAATCATTTGCAGTGTGGTCT
The DNA here is from genome assembly GCF_008641045.1 of Pistacia vera. NCBI lineage: Eukaryota > Viridiplantae > Streptophyta > Magnoliopsida > Sapindales > Anacardiaceae > Pistacia > Pistacia vera. The sequence goes on along the minus strand of NW_022196741.1, from coordinate 356,535 downwards.
ACCTTTATTGTGTTTGCCAACTCATAGATTGCCAAATATAAAAGTAGGGAAGGACAAAACTTTGTGAAATGTTAACAGGAGATAATGTAGGAAATGGTCAATATGAGACTTTTGGGGTGTAAAGTTGCCAATTCCTGGTTGAAAACTGTCATATGGTTCTCTTTACTAGTAATAAAGATAAAAGTGTACCTTAACTAGTTCATTATGTAGGCTTTCAGCGGTTTCATATTTAATTAGAATGGTGTTGAGTTCTATTCATTGAACTTAAGAGTAAATTCCTATAAATCTAAATTTCTTTGATTGTTAAGATTTAAAGTATAGGAATTATTTAACCTCATCCATGTTTTTATCATCTTTGAATAAAATTTCCTCTACAACTTATAGATAAATGCAATTGTGTGTTTTTTGTTTCAATGATATTTTAACTTTAAAATTGGATGAATGGTCATGGAGCAGATTCATCATCTCATCAGCCATATTCTGTTGTGGCGGTTTCATTTACAAGACACGAGCAGAGCAACTGGTAGGTGTTTTGAATTGTCTCTCTTTCTTCTCTATTCTTTTAGTTCATTTATTTATCTGTCATAGTTTATAAACATTTATGTCTACTTATCTACTTAAATTTGATTGTATGCAGCGTGGGATTGATGCATTGCCAGGCATGACAATTCTTTCTGCATGCTTAGAAACTGTGAGTAATCATTTTTTGCCTAAGTTGACATTAATTTGATTTGAGAATCGAAGGTCTGTTTGGACAAACTAATATGACCAAATATGATATTGTCAAGACCTACTGTTGATTTGAGAAAAAGCTATGCCATAGCCTTGATAAGAAAAAAAATGTGAAATATGATTTCGTATCATATGAGTAAAATCCTCATTCTTATACGTAGTTGCTAAGATGGTGGTTATTTATTTTTGGTTCAAATTATTATATGATCATTTTAAGCTCCCCAAAGTGTTCAACTAAATGTTAAAAGGACCTTGCTAAGCGAGGCAACTGATCTCAATCAGTTCTCAACTGCCCAAGTGCCCATTCTGACTTCTCCATTTGGAATACAATTTTCTGTCTCAAGTGCAATCTAACACTTGGTTGAATTTTGGGATGTTATAATAGGCGAGTGGAGCAGGACAAAGTTACTCACGACCAGAAGACTTTAACGGTTCCTTTACCAATCAGGCCTCCTGGGAACGGCCTCCTGCATCTGCTCAAGCAACATGGAGATCAAATGAAAGTAAATATGGGTCAATTTGAACTTACTCACCTTGCTATTTTTAAGGTCTGCAAATTGACATAGAGCCAAAAAAAGGAAATGAACATTTCAGTCAACTCTCGTGAAGTAAATTTACACGTAGGAACCTGAATCTCATATACATAAATGTTTTATTAGGCTTTTTTTTTTTTTTTTTTTTTTAATAATTCGTTTATCTTGTTTTTTTGATCTTGTAAGCAGAGTAGCCACAATTTGTGATCCAACTTTTTCGAATATTTTTTTCAAACATCCGAATATGAAGTAAGCTATCTCTTATATATAATTTTTACTTCAAAATTAATAGAAAGAATGCATCTGCTTCAATTCATTCCGCATTAACCTTTGGCAAGAAGCTGGTGAAATTTTGGCTTTTATGGGTGCCTTCCCTAAAATTATTGTCACTGGGAATGCTACCAGTTTGGGAAGTCCTTTCATAAGAGGCTACATTTGTGTTAGAGATACAGTGATTGGATGGGAAAAAAGAAAAAAAAAAAACACACACATATATATATATACACTAATCACTTCGAACTCCAGGTAAAAACTCTAGTAAATAGTAGTCAATTTTATTAACAATCCATAATTGTGAGAACTTACTCAGAGAACTTTATTAAATCATCCTTTTATTCTTTTATCATAAAAAAAACTCAAATTTAAAAGATTATGTCTCTTTACTCTTTTATTATCAAATTATCTACCAGTGGATAATAATCTATTATATAAAGCCTTTAGTATAACCTATTTAGGGAGAAATTCAATCATGTAAATTCCATACGTACCTTATCTAGTTCCTGTAGACGAATTGTCGGCTGACAATCAGCGTCTAGAAGTCTTGAAAATTATTTGAGCCAACAGGATTCACATGAATATATAGATTTTACCATGATTACTGTTGAGTTGCCCATGTTACAAACATCGACAAGGAAGTGAGGGACACCGGACACGGACAGGGACAAGCAAAGCAAACGAATTCCAATGTTTTGATTGAGATACAGTGACCAGTCAAATCATGCTACGTTGCATGAACCTACCATAAAAAAAGCTAGTTTTGAGTATTTTAAAGCATCGCGGGTTGCCGCGTGCACGGGCAGCAGAATTTGTTTAAAAAGAAATATGGCTCATGGGTCCATGGGTCATGGCTGCTACCAACTTGCCACATTAAAAAATAAGAGTAAACAACATGATCTCACCCGTAGTTTAACCAAATTTTGAATTGATACCTTTAGTTTCATTTATTCTAAATTCTCACCTTTAAAATAAGATCGTTTCATTTATTTTAACAGTGAAAGGTTAAAATGATCATTTACTCCACCTCCACCCTACCACCATCACCTCCTCCTCCAACATCGAAGCCTCTATCGTGGCCACAAGAACCACTAACTCCACCTCCTCCTTCTACTCCACCACCACCATCAATATCACCTCCAGCCCCGCCACAAAAACCGCCCCCAACTCCAAAGCCTCCACCTTTACCTAAACCACCTCCAACATCTCCTCCTCCTCCACCACCAAAGCCTCCACCTCCACCTACTACCTCTTCTATCACCTTCAGCTTAAATGAAATCTCACATTTCCATTGCGCAACACTAGGGAAACCCCTTTCCTGATCTTAAAGCAAAGCCGAAAGGCTTTTAATAAAATTAAAAAAAAAAAAAAAAAGGAACTCCACCTCCCCTTTTTTTTTCGTGATCTTCCAATTAGAATTTTGCGAAAAAAATAAATCATTTTCCCAAACAAACAAATTAGAATTCAAATTCAACCAAACTCTAATTCAAAAAAAATAACTCAATCAAACTCCAATTCAATCAAAAACCAAAGCAACACCACCGCAGGGGGCAAGGTTTGATCGATATGCTTAATGGTGGCGGTTTGCGATGATGTGGAGTCATGCGACGTCATGATAGAGAGAAGACTTGGGTGATGGGCGATGTCAGATGGTGTTGGGGTTTTGGTGGGGATGGCGAGAAGCAGCTAGTGGTGTTAGGTGGGGCGATCAGCACCGGGGGTTGGCCAGGTGGTTGTGTGTTGGCTGGAGGCGACCACCTGGCTTGAGGCACTTTGACAACACTGACAACTTTCACGCTGTGATCGGGCCATTTAGGCCTTAGTCATCATCCGAGGACCCTCACCTTTGTTCGCTAGTATGAATGACCAAAGTGGCCTAAGAGGCTACAACGGCGCTACGGGGTAGAAACCAGGAAGATGAAAGGGATTTTTTTATTTTTTTATTTTCATGGGTTTAAGGTAATTCACCTCTAAATTTTGGTATTTTAGATTAAAATAAAGGGGCATTCAAGTGATTTCATTAATTTATTATGGGTATATAAAATAAATATGACGGCATTCTCTGTTTTTTACTTATCTACTCAATTTTTTATTGCTAAATAATCAAAATTCAAAAGGTTCAAGGGCAATTCAATAATTGCAATATCTACATATATGTCAAAACCCAACCGTGGCTAACAATGTTATTTTAATGGTGGGAATCTGGAATAAATGAAACAAACGGAACCAGCTTGTCATTTTGCTGAAGCTCGGGTGGGACCATGTAATTTACTCTAAAAATAATAGTCACTAGTTTGTGTCGGTGTGTGGAGTGTGGACAGCCTAAAGTTGGAGCATCTACTGTTAATATTCTCTTAATAAAAATTGAAAGAGCGTAATGCAGGTCCCTCCTTGCATTTGAAGGATTAGATTTTAAAATTTTAGAAACTTTAGGGAGTAGTTGTCCAACTCTAGCTATAACTTTATGTCTTTATAATCTTATTGGTTTAATTAGATTAACCTAATATTCTCATGGCCTGCTTTGGGTAGATTCTCCCTACACCCAAATTAAATATAAAGCACGATAAAGCTAGCTGAGATAGCGAAAATTAAACAGCCGGGTCAAACAGTGACACCCATGAACAAAAAATAAGAACCCCAATTGATTGTGTGGAAAACGAGAAAATGTTAATAAAAGNAAAAAAAAAAAAAAAAAAAAAAAAACTCCACCTCCCCTTCTTTTTTTTGTGATCTTCTAATTGGAATTTTGCGGAAAAAACATAAATCACTCTCCCAAACAAACAAATTATAATTCAAATTCAACCAAACTCTAATTCAAAAAACAACCAACTCAATCAAACTCCAATTCAATCAAAAACCAAAGCAACACAACTCCAAGTGTTGCGCGATTGGCATGTGACAGGTGGCGAGGTTTGATCGGTATGCTTGATGGTGGCGGTTTGCGATGACGTGGAGTCATGTGACGTCGCGATAGAGAGAAGACTTGGGTGATGGGTGGCAATAGATGGTGTCGAGGTTTTGGTGGGGATGGCGAGAAGCAACTAGTGGTGTTAGGTGGGGCGGTCAGCACTAAGGGCTGGCCAAGTGGTTATGCATTGGTTGGAGGCGACCACTTGGCTTGAGGCACTTCAACGAAACTGACGATTTTCACGTTGCGATTAGGCCGTTAAATCCTTAGTCATCATCCGAGGACCCTCACCTTTGTTCACTAGTATGAATGGCCAAAGTGGCCTAAGAGGCTACAGCGGCGCTACGGGGTAGAAACCAGGAAGATGAAAGAGATTTTTTTTTTTATTATTATTTTCATGGGTTTAAGGTAATTCACCTCTAAATTTTGGCATTTTAGATTAAAATAAAGGGGCATTCAAGTGATTTCATTAATTTGTTATGGGTATATAAAATAAATATAGGGGCATTCTCGGTTTTTTACTTGTCCACTCAATTTTTTATTGTTAAATAATCAAAAGTCAAAAGGTTCAAGGGCAATTCAGTAATTGCAATCTCTACACGTGTGTCAAAACCCAACAGTGGCTAAATGTTATTTTTAAGGGTGGTAATCTGGAATAAATGAAACCAGCGGTACCAACTTGCTATGTTGCTGAACCTCGGGTGGGAACATGTTGTTTACTCTAAAAATAATAGTCACCAGTTTGTGTCGGTGTGTGGAGTGTGGACAGCCTAAAGTTGGAGCATCTACTGTTTATTTTCTCTTAATAAAAATTGAAAGAGCGTAATGCAGGTCCCTCCTTGCATTTGAAGGATTTGATTTTAAAATTTTAGAAACTTTAGGGAGTAGTTGTCCAACTCTAGCTATAACTTTATGTCTTTATAATCTTATTGGTTTAATTAGATTAACCTAATATTCTCATGGCCTGCTTTGGGTAGATTCTCCCTACACCCAAATTAAATATAAAGCACGATAAAGCTAGCTGAGATAGCGAAAATTAAACACCCGGGTCAAACAGTGACACCCACGAACAAAAAATAAGAACCCCAATTGATTGTGTGGAAAACGAGAAAATGTTAATAAAAGAAGAGACAGATGGCATTGGCCATTAGGATAATTCTGCAATATTAAACTAATGGTGTTGAAGCTTTTTTAGAGCCAATTCAGTGAAAGATATGAACTTTTCAAAAAGCCATGTAAATAATCAAGGCAGCATCATAGTAGCTTTCACACAGTCAGTCTTTGAAGGCGCTATTTTAAGTAGAAATTTAATGGACAGTGGCTCCGGGTCCGAGGTCGTCGGTTTTTCCACGGAGCAGGTGAGTCTACTCCAACTTCGGCCTCTACGCTTGTCTTTATCTAAAGGACTCGATCAAATTAAAAAAAGTACAAGGGTTGACCAATCTCGAGGCTTCTTCAAGTAAATACCTGGTTTAATGGTTATATGAGCTCTGATGTTAACTAATATATAATTCTTATTGACCCAATGAAAGATACTTGGCTGTTGGCACAAGGCTGCAAATTAATTGGTGTTTTCCCATCGGTTGATGTAAAAATTTACACCCAATTAGATATACTTGATTGAAAACATTATAACCACGTAAAATGTATGTGTAATTCAATGAATTAACAATGAAATAATACAATAATGATTAGACAAAAGATTAATACAAAAGAATAAAGGAATCAGAGATTTTTTTAAGTGCTTCGACTGTTTGTAATGTAAGACTTACGTTCATTGTTATATTATTAAATGTGTCAAAACAATAATTTGACTCACAACGAGTTTTCAGTTTACTTTCTACGGCACCCACGCTTGTTTTTATCTAAAAGACTCGACAAATTAAAAATAGTGCAAGGTTGACCAGTCTGAAGACTTCTTCCAAGTAATTACCTGGGTTATATGAGCTAAGAGGTTAACTAATTTATTGTTTATTGACATAATCAAAGATACGCATCATGAAGGATAAATTAATTGGTATTTTCCATCTAGAATACTACAATGATAATACTACATTGACAAAATATTCTCATAAACATGACATGACAACTCGTAATTAGTTAGTTTGTAATAAGTTTCGTTTGATCAATTATGATTTGATCAATTTAAAACTGTCACGTCGTGTTTGTGAGAAAAAATTAGTGAGAATCGTACCACAATTGGTGGACAACTCAAAATGCATTAATAAAAGTGAGACCTGCAACAATAGTGATGGAATAACAAATTTACATACGCGAATATGCAAGAAATCTAAATGCACTTTACAAAATGTATACTTTCTAGCTGGGCATCATCAATAAATTCTAAGTTGAAAAAAACTCCATTCTATATGATGAGTATGTTAAAAAAGATTCTGAACGAAAAACAATAAAAATCTTCTGATTGTGCGTCAAATTCAAGTCATTTTTATTGTCCCACTAAATATATTGAGCAAGCAGCAGCATATATGCCTTCTGTAATGTAAAATCTATGTCCTTCAAGCTAAGAAAAAGTATAAGTTTGTGGTTTGCACGCAAGGGCTAACCTGCCTCTGTCTTCACGTAAATAATCGGAATAGAGTTTAATACTCAATAGTGATACGTAAAGCCTGGGTTTACTGAAATGAATTCCTTGGAACCTGACATAAAATTTATGGCAAAACCCTGAAAATGGTTTAAGCTTAGATCACTAGTTTTCAAGATAAATTCAAGTGTACTACCATATATAAACAGTGAACTCCTTTCCATCCCAAAAGTGTACTACACCGTTATCGGCCAAAATGAGATGCTGGCCAACTGTCTGCCACGGTGAATTAGTCAGCCTACAAGGGTACAATGCTACCAACTACACCGATTTGTTGGTTTCTTGTAATTTATGTGAAGCTGTTGTTAAGTTATCAACTCCAACTTTGTTTCCTTTTTTTCCTTTCATGTCTACAGTTCCTCCTCTATAAATATTCATAACCCATATTAGCTCTTATCATACCCACAGTACTTTAATTTTCTCACTGTTCAAGTTTTCTTCTCTGGTTTTGTGTCTCTCGAAAGTGAAAGTCACAAAAAACACTCAAAACAATGGCTCACTTGATGAGCTTCCTCATTGCTTTTTCTCTCATTGCCTTTGCCCCTTTTTGCCTCTGTGACAAGGCGAAAGATGGGCATCTCTACCCCCAGTTTTATGATCACTCATGTCCTAAAGCTCAACAGATAGTGAAGTCCGTTGTGGCTAAGGCTGTTGCAAAAGAAACCCGCATGGCTGCTTCTTTGCTGAGGCTCCATTTCCATGACTGTTTTGTAAAGGTCTGCCACCTCCCCAAAACTCTCATTTCATTTTCTTAAATTCATTCATAAAAATTTCTCAACTTCATTTCCCATGATTGAATTATACTTCACACTGTGTGGTCTATTTTTATAGGGGTGTGATGCATCACTATTGTTAGATAGCAGTGGCACCATAATTAGTGAGAAAAGGTCCAATCCTAACCGGAATTCAGCTAGGGGATTTGAAGTCCTGGATGAGATCAAGTCTGCTCTTGAGAAGGAATGTCCTCAGACTGTATCCTGTGCTGATCTTTTGGCTCTAGCTGCCAGAGATTCCACTGTCCTGGTAAGTCTTAATGTTTTAGCCTTGTTACTTAACCAAAGTGGCCTTGCAATATGGCCAAATCTCACCAATTTTTGCATGTCCAGACTGGTGGTCCTAGCTGGGAAGTTCCATTAGGAAGAAGAGACTCCAGAGATGCAAGCTTGAGTGGCTCTAACAATAACATTCCTGCTCCAAACAACACATTCCAAACCATTCTCACCAAGTTCAAGTTGAAAGGACTTGATGTTGTTGATCTTGTAGCGCTGTCTGGTAAACTAGCTAACTGCAGTCAACTCTTATTTGTGTTTCTGGAAACGAGGCACCTTTGAGTAATTTCTAAAATTTTTTATGCAGGGAGTCATACAATCGGAGATTCCCGTTGCACAAGCTTCAGGCAGAGACTGTACAACCAATCAGGCAACGGGCAACCTGATAACACTCTTGACAAATCATATGCTGCTCAATTGCGACCCCGATGCCCAAGATCTGGTGGTGATCAGAACCTTTTCTTCTTGGACTTTGTTAGCCCAACAAAGTTTGATAACGCCTATTACAAGAATATATTGGCTTCAAAGGGCCTATTAAACTCTGATCAAGTTCTCTTAACCAAGAATGAAGCATCAATGGAGTTAGTGAAGAAATATGCAGAGAACAATAAGCTTTTCTTTAAGCAATTTGCCAAGTCCATGATTAAGATGGGTAATATCACTCCATTGACCGGTTCCAAGGGAGAGATCAGAAAGCACTGCAGGAAGGTTAACAAATAAATAACTTGGCCAATATCATCACTGTGAGTTTGACACCAATAAAGGAAAAACAAGTTTGTTATGTGCATTATCATCTACCATTATCTGTTTTATGTTCTTTCTATTCCTTCAATTGGGAAATTCCATCTGTCATTTTTGATTGTACCTATTACCAGTGTTCTCTGAACTTGTAATGTATTCCGTTGATTTTGACCTTGTGCTAAATAAAGCCCCTGCTACACAATATAACTGAGTCTGCTGTAAAGGAACTGAATTGATCTCATAATTATTAAATCTGAACAGGCTCCCTTAAAATTATATAGGCAAGACTGGATGGTAAAGTATTCGGGCATTGAATTGGATGTTCTTTAGATAAAAATTTGATAAACCCTGTTTCACCAATATAATTCGAGCAATTCATAGCTTCCCAGTTAAACAAAATGGCAACATTACCCAGAAGCAGCTTATGCTTAAATTTGCCTGTCCACAAGGTTCCTAAACATGATTTCCTGTCATGAAGGTTGCATCATGAAAGCAGAATGTTAGAAATGTTTACTTTTTTCTTAAACACGTCTCATTGTTGCCATTTTGGGTAACTGGTAATTTTGTAAACAATAAAGAATTTACACCTAAACGGGGAGGACCTAAACATAAGGACCCTAGCAAAAAGCAAAGGCAAACATTACACAAAAGAGAAAGCAAGGATGTACAATCGTTTACAAAAGTCAAAAGCACTACACCCCCACGAGGATTAGGCTCCAAACAAGCAAAAAAACTAAGAGCGGTTGCACGTTTATACGCATCTCAACTAATCTTCAGACTTCAATAGTTATCCCTATTAGTAATCGATGAAAGGTTCGAACTTAAGATCTCTTGAGAAATATACCCAAAAATCATTATTGAAGCACTCGACCATCCAGATATAGTTTCATTTCCTTAACTTTGTTCCTCACTAGTCTTTACATAATGCATTGTACAAACTAAAAAATAATTTACAAGAATGAAATTGGATGAAATATGGAATTCAACCCGTGATGAAATGCTGGAATCAAGGCTCAGTCACATCCAAATCTCCAATCACAGAAATCACTCCTAGAATCTTTCTAATCACATTCAATCACATAATTGTATTTCCTTACTTCTATTTACATTTTTTTTTTATGAATAGGGTTATGTCCAAAGTGTAATACACAATACAAAAAATACTTCTAAAATTCTTTCTCTTTCTTGGCAATCTAGGCAGTGTCTTCTTACTTCTTTTGCCTTCTCTTTTATCCTTCAAGCTCCGACAAAATTATAATTTATTTGTTAGTTCCTAATCCTTCTCCTTCTATAATTTTTTTTTTCTATTACTTTAAAGATTGTACAAATTTATACAAAAAAAAAAAAAATCAAATAAATTATTAATATAAATTTGATAAATAAAAAAAGAATTAAGGTTTATGACTTCTTTAAATAATTAATTATAATAGATGAAAAAATAGGCATTATTCTTTTTTCGTTCATATAAAATCAAAGCCCAACCAGAAGGACCGGGCCAAGCTCACAGTATAAACAACCCAAGGTTCAAGGGCATAAACGTAAAAGACTAATCAATCCTCTTCTCCGTAGGGTTTATGCGAGTTCAGTAATTCTTCAACGCCATGAATGCACTCATTTCCCTTCCTTCCAATCCGATATTAATGTAAAAGGAGTCTCCATTTTGAAATTCAAACCTTAAAAATGAGGTACTTACGCTTCATTTCCTCACATTTATCCCAAAATTTCAAATCCGTCCCTCAGAACCCTCGAAGTTTTACTACCAATGCTAATCTCCAAATCACTCCGATTTTTGCTCGAAAGTACTGTACTCCCACCCAAAAACCGTCCGAAAAAGTGTCCGCAATAGTGGACGAACTCTCGGAGCTTACACTCCTGGAAGTCTCAGACCTTTCCGAAGTCCTTCGGGAAAAAATGGGAATCAAGGAGATGCCGAACATGTTCGTGATGATGCCCGGGATGGGATTCTCTGTGAAGGGCGCCGCGAAAGGCGGAGGTGGCCCCGGGAAGGCTGAGGAGAAAGCGGAGAAAACTGTTTTTGATGTGAAGCTTGAAGGTTTTGATGCGGCTGCTAAGATTAAGGTGATTAAAGAAGTGAGAGGTTTTACAGATTTGGGGCTGAAAGAGGCTAAGGATTTAGTGGAGAAAGCTCCAACCTTATTGAAGAAAGGCGTCACGAAAGAAGAGGCCGACAAGATTATTGCTAAATTGAAGGAGATTGGCGCCAAAGTGTCCTTGGAGTGAGGTAGGTAGGGTTAAGTAGTTTAACATGTTTGTTTTATACGTTTGTGTTGCTCTGCAAATAAGTGAATTTCGTTCCATTCTTGAAAAGTTCATGAAATTGTGTTTCAATTATGGACTCTGGAATTTATATGCTTTAATGATCTAAAGATGCCCTATTATTGAAATAGTAACACGTTGGAATGTAGCTGCTTGTTAAATTCATCTTTGTGTTTGTTTTACCAGATGAATCTTCAATGTATGTTGTATGATAATTGCTTGCTTTGGCTGTGATTTTAATTTTTAGCACCCTGCAGATTTGAGATTAATCTAGGCTATATTAAGATTTTGATTATACCTTATTGATGACTAATACTTTATAATGATTGTTTGATGGATATAGTATGTAAGGTTGAAGAGGGTTTGAAGCTCTGTAATGTGGTAACGTAAGAGAGCTGTTTTCAAGAACTACACTCATTTTGTGAGATAATATCTGATAGCAGTTCAGTATATTTGTAGAGAGGATAGTCAGTTTTTAAACAGCTCCTACTATGTTCCTGATTGATTAAAAGATGGAACGGGGACCTTTTAATCCAAGAATTAATGGGGCTGTGTGGAAGAGGGGAAGGGAATATCCCATAGTTTAAGGCAAGTAACTTGAAGTTCCAGTTAACTATTCCTTAGTTAGGAATCTTAAGCAAGTCCTGTTATGTAAGTTCAAGCGAGAGAATCAATGAGGACCATTGTAGCTGTTTATGTTGTAAGTTTGCTCTTTTTGCATAATGACAGTGGCAGAGAAGCAAAAATTTTGTAGTCAAAATTAACAATTGCAACTTTTATTGGTGATGCACAATAATCTATTTCAGGCAATGGAGAAAAGACAAGAAGGGAATGGATTCTAGGGGTTGGTGATGGCATAATCCACTATTCTAGACCTGAATTTTGTACTATATAGATTTGTTTAAAGGCCAAAAATTAAGAAAAGAACCGTGAAGAAGGCAATAATTTCTCTTAGTCATATGCTTTAGTTATTGCTGAATAGAGCTGCAGCATGGTAGGAAACTAAAAGAGGAAAGTTGTGGATAGTAGACAGAAGACAGTGCAAGTATCGAATAGTTACAAGTATTACAGTCTATTCCCAACTAAGCCTTCAGTATGCCATCAGTGTTGGAGTTGAAAAAAATAAATAATGAGTGTGATATCTATAAGATAATTAGACACTCATTTTTGTGAAGAAGGCAATAATTTCTCTTAGTCATATTTTCTTTCATTTTTGTGATTATTTTCTTATACATGTTGGGGAAGTGGGGATATATTTTGTTGAAACACTACCACATTTCTTATAATGCAGTAATAACATTAAGGCTATAAATTTTACTGACTCATGTTATCATTGGTGATGTTGGTTTTCATACTTGTGAAGTAATGGTTTGCATTTTTTTTACCTAATACTATTTTGTTTTTGTTGTCAGCCTACTTCCAAATGGGAAGAAGAATGGAGAATGTTAAGCTCAAGGCTTTTGTGCTCCGGTGCTTGTTATAATCAGAATAGATAATATTGATCTATCATGCTGGGATGTTGCAAGTCATGGAGATCAATGTAGATTTTGTCATAATTCAGAACATTCATTCATAAAACTAATTCACTTGTTTTTCTGAGTTAGAAGAAGCAGATCTGAGCAGAAGTTAGATTTTCATTTTTCTAAAACCAGCTGTATCCATAATTATTTATGCTTCCAAACACCTTTTGTAGAATTGAATTCTGATGACAGGTTCAGTTTATAAAAGAATCTGAATGAATTGTGACTCGTAGCTGTGCAATAGTTTGAGTCCACTGCTACTTTTAACAACTTTGCAATCTCTCACAACTCTTAACCCCAAAATGATAACTGAAAATTGGGAAGGGAATAGGAGGCAGGAGATGTTTTTGGTGTCTAACCGATCGAATCACACCCAGCTATTCCAAGTTGGTGAATGTAATTGAAATGTGGTTGTAATTTAGGGGTGTAAGTAACATTAACTCTATAATGTGTATTGTGCGAACTGACAATAATACCCTTTTGCTGTTAAAAGTAAAACTAATGTTTGAATTTACCGATGGGTGGGAGAATGTTATTTTTTCAAAGTTTATGGGTAGAAAAGTAATTACGGTAAACTTTGGGTAGGAAAATTATTTCACTCTTAAAACAACTGAGGATATGGATTCAATTTGGGTCACCCCTCTTTTATAACTTTCACAAGAGGTCACTTACTGAGATTTTATGTCAAACCATTTCGACTCAATCTGAGTGAGTAGAATCTCCAGTTCTCCACACTCATTTTAGTTTTGAACGAAATCTCTCAAAGTTGTAATTTCTTTATTTGTCAACAATTATGTAAATATATATCACTTATATAGGGGCATATTTGTACGATATGTGGCATAAGCGTGTTTTTTTTTTTTTTTTCTTTAATAGAGTGTGTTTAAGTCAGTTTCTATGCATTACAGCTAATCTTCAAGACCTTTAAACTATCAATTAAGTGAGAGTTACAGTGGTTATCTTTATAAGGAGTTATGGGAACTTAAACTCGAAATATCATATTAGATTCTTACGTTTTTTACGAATTTCGAAGGAAAACGTCGTCAAAATATACATATATAAGGTAGTCAGTGATATTTTCCAACAATAACACTACGGATACCGAAATATTAGAACCGAATTTTTGTACCGGCTTACGTGTAACGCGTCTTTCCATTTTTTTACAATTTTTTTCTAGTAAACGGTTGTCCATTAAATTTGGACGGTCATTCACTCACATGGACGTCCGTCCATATTATATGGACGAGCGTCCATATTCGAGGGACAGGCGTCCATATGTCCCTATTAAAATAAAATTAAAAAATTTATAAAACCTTAAGGACGGGCCGTCCATTAATTTTAAATGGGCGTCCACAAATAATGGACGCCTGTCCTTCACCCACATATGAAGAAAAAAAAATTATTTGGGGATGGCCATCCACCATCGTGGACGGCCGTCCCTTAATTTTGGACGGGCGTCCGCAATAAAGGGACGCCCGTCCATACTTTAAAAAAAAAAAAAAAATTGTAAACTTTTTCGTCTTCATTCCCCATCTCCTCTCTTTTTCTTCTGTCTTCATTCCCCATTACCTCTCTTCTTCTTGTCCACTTTACGCTTCCAGCAGATAATCCATAACATAAAAGCAATCATCAACATTAACTGCAGATTATATAGGCACACTCTGTCAACTACAAAATTTGCAATGATTGTTTGATGGATATAGTATGTAAGGTTGAAGAGGGTTTGAAGCTCTGTAATGTGGTAACGTAAGAGAGCTGTTTTCAAGAACTACACTCATTTTGTGAGATAATATCGATAGCGTTCAGTATATTTGTAGAGAGGATAGTCAGTTTTAAACAGCTCCTACTATGTTCCTGATTGATTAAAAGATGGAACGGGGACCTTTTAATCCAAGAATTAATGGGGCTGTGTGGAAGAGGGGAAGGGAATATCCCATAGTTTAAGGCAAGTAACTTGAAGTTCCAGTTAACTATTCCTTAGTTAGGAATCTTAAGCAAGTCCTGTTAAGTAGTTCAAGCGAGAGAATCAATGAGGACCATTGTAGCTGTTTATGTGTTTCTATTCCTTCAATTGGGAAATTCCATCTGTCATTTTTGATTGTACCTATTACCAGTGTTCTCTGAACTTGTAATGTATTCCGTTGATTTTGACCTTGTGCTGAATAAAGCCCCTGCTACACAATATAACTGAGTCTGCTGTAAAGGAACTGAATTGATCTCATAATCATTAAATCTGAACAGGCTCCCTTAAAATTATATAGGCAAGACTGGATGGTAAAGTATTGGGGCATTGAATTGGATGATAAACCCTGATTCACCAATATAATTCGAGCAATTCATAGCTCCCCAGTTAAACAAAATGGCAACATTACCCAGAAGCAGCTTATGCTTAAATTTGCCTGTCCACAAGGTTCCTAAACATGATTTCCTGTCATGAAGGTTGCATCATGAAAGCAAAATGTTGAAATGTTATACTTTTTTCTTAAACACGTCTCATTGCTGCTATTTTAGGTAACTGGTAATTTTGTAAAGAGTAAAGAATTTACACCTCAACGGGGATGACCCCTAGACATTAGGACCCTAGCAAAAAGCAAAGGGAAACATTAGACAAAAGAGAAAACCAAGGATGTACAATCGTTTACAAAAGTCAAAAGCACTACACCCCCACGAAGGATTAGGCTCCAAACAAGCAAAAAAACTAGGGGCGGTTACACAGTTATACGCATTTCAATTAATCTTCAGACTCCAATGATTATCCCTATTAGTAACCGATGAAGGGTTTGAACTTAAGATCTTTTAAAAAATATACCCAAAAATTATTATTGAAGCACTCAACTATCCAGATATAGTTTCATTTCCTTAACTTTGTTCCTCACTAGTCTTTATATAATGCATTGTACAAACTAAAAAATAATTTACAAGAATGAAATTTGATGAAATATGGAATTATGGAATCAAGCCATGATGAAATGCTGGAATCAAGGCTCAATCACATCCAATCTCCAATCACACAAATCACTCCTACAATCCTTCTAATCACATTCAATCACATAATTGTATTTCCTTACTTCTATTTACAATTTTTTATAAATAGTGTTATGTATAAAGTGCAATAAATAATACAAAAAATACTTCTGAAATTCTTTCTCTTTCTTGGGACAATCTCTTGCGGTGTCTACTTGCTTCTCTTGCCTTCTCTTTTATCCTTCAAACTCTGACAAAATTATAATTTATTTGTTAGTTTCTAATCCCTCTCCTTCTATAATTTTTTTTCTATTACTTCAAAGATTGCACAAATTTATACAAAAAAAAAAATTTCAAATAAATTAGATAAATAAAAAAGAATTAAGGTTTATGACTTTTTTAAATAATTAATTATAATAGATGAAAAAATAGGCATTATTCTTTTCTCGTTCATATAAAATCAAAGCCCAACCAGAAGGACCGGGCCAGGCTCACGGTATAAACAACCCAAAGTTCAAGGTCATAAACGTAAACGGCTAATAAATCCTCTTCTCCGTAGGGTTTATGCGAGTTCAGTAATTCTTCAACGTCATGAATGCACTCATTTCCCTTCCTTCCAATCCGATATTAATGTAAAAGGAGTCTCCATTTGAAATTCAAACCTTAAAAATGAGGTACTTACGCTTCATTTCCTCACATTTATCCCGAAATTTCAAATCCGTCCCTCAGAACCCTCGAAGTTGTACTACCAATGCTAATCTCCAAATCACTCCGATTTTTGCTCGAAAGTACTGTACTCCCACCCCAAAACCGTCCGAAAAAGTGTCCGCAATAGTGGACGAACTCTCGGAGCTTACACTCCTGGAAGTCTCAGACCTTTCCGAAGTCCTTCGGGAAAAAATGGGAATCAAGGAGATGCCGAACATGTTCGTGATGATGCCGGGGATGGGATTCTCTGTGAAGGGCGCCGCGAAAGGCGGAGGTGGCCCCGGGAAGGCTGAGGAGAAAGCGGAGAAAACTGTTTTTGATGTGAAGCTTGAAGGTTTTGATGCGGCTGCTAAGATTAAGGTGATTAAAGAAGTGAGAGGTTTTACAGATTTGGGGCTGAAAGAGGCTAAGGATTTAGTGGAGAAAGCTCCAACCTTATTGAAGAAAGGCGTCACGAAAGAAGAGGCCGACAAGATTATTGCTAAATTGAAGGAGATTGGCGCCAAAGTGTCCTTGGAGTGAGGTAGGTAGGGTTAAGTAGTTTAACATGTTTGTTTTATACGTTTGTGTTGCTCTGCAAATAAGTGAATTTCGTTCCATTCTTGAAAAGTTCATGAAATTGTGTTTCAATTATGGACTCTGGAATTTATATGCTATAATGATCTAAAGATGCCCTATTATTGAAATAGTAACACGTTGGAATGTAGCTGCTTGTTAAATTCATCTTTGTGTTTGTTTTACCAGATGAATCTTCAATGTATGTTGTATGATAATTGCTTGCTTTGGCTGTGATTTTAGTTTTTAGAACCCTGCAGATTTGAGATTAATCTAGGCTATATTAAGATTTTGATTATACCTTATTGATGACTAATACTTTATAATGATTGTTTGATGGATATAGTATGTAAGGTTGAAGAGGGTTTGAAGCTCTGTAATGTGGTAATGTAAGAGAGCTGTTTTCAAGAACTACACTCATTTGTGAGATAATATCTGATAGCAGTTCAGTATATTTGTAGAGAGGATAGTCAGTTTTTAAACAGCTCCTACTATGTTCCTGATTGATTAAAAGATGGAACGGGGACCTTTTAATCCAAGAATTAATGGGACTGTGTGGAAGAGGGGAAGGGAATATCCCATAGTTTAAGGCAAGTAACTTGAAGTTCCAGTTAACTATTCCTTAGTTAGGAATCTTAAGCAAGTCCTGTTATGTAAGTTCAAGCGAGAGAATCAATGAGGACCATTGTAGCTGTTTATGTTGTAAGTTTGCTCTTTTTGCATAATGACAGTGGCAGAGAAGCAAAAATTTTGTAGTCAAAATTAACAATTGCAACTTTTATTGGTGATGCACAATAATCTATTTCAGGCAATGGAGAAAAGACAAGAAGGGAATGGATTCTAGGGGTTGGTGATGGCATAATCCACTATTCTAGACCTGAATTTTGTACTATATAGATTTGTTTAAAGGCCAAAAATTAAGAAAAGAACCGTGAAGAAGGCAATAATTTCTCTTAGTCATATGCTTTAGTTATTGCTGAATAGAGCTGCAGCATGGTAGGAAACTAAAAGAGGAAAGTTGTGGATAGTAGACAGAAGACAGTGCAAGTATCGAATAGTTACAAGTATTACAGTCTATTCCCAACTAAGCCTTCAGTATGCCATCAGTGTTGGAGTTGAAAAAAATAAATAATGAGTGTGATATCTATAAGATAATTAGACACTCATTTTTGTGAAGAAGGCAATAATTTCTCTTAGTCATATTTTCTTTCATTTTTGTGATTATTTTCTTATACATGTTGGGGAAGTGGGGATATATTTTGTTGAAACACTACCACATTTCTTATAATGCAGTAATAACATTAAGGCTATAAATTTTACTGACTCATGTTATCATTGGTGATGTTGGTTTTCATACTTGTGAAGTAATGGTTTGCATTTTTTTTACCTAATACTATTTTGTTTTTGTTGTCAGCCTACTTCCAAATGGGAAGAAGAATGGAGAATGTTAAGCTCAAGGCTTTTGTGCTCCGGTGCTTGTTATAATCAGAATAGATAATATTGATCTATCATGCTGGGATGTTGCAAGTCATGGAGATCAATGTAGATTTTGTCATAATTCAGAACATTCATTCATAAAACTAATTCACTTGTTTTTCTGAGTTAGAAGAAGCAGATCTGAGCAGAAGTTAGATTTTCATTTTTCTAAAACCAGCTGTATCCATAATTATTTATGCTTCCAAACACCTTTTGTAGAATTGAATTCTGATGACAGGTTCAGTTTATAAAAGAATCTGAATGAATTGTGACTCGTAGCTGTGCAATAGTTTGAGTCCACTGCTACTTTTAACAACTTTGCAATCTCTTACCACTCTTAACCCCAAAATGATAACTGAAAATTGGGAAGGGAATAGGAGGCAGGAGATGTTTTTGGTGTCTAACCGATCGAATCACACCCAGCTATTCCAAGTTGGTGAATATAATTGTAATGTGGTAGTAATTTAGGGGTGTAAGTAACACTAACTTTATAATGTGTATTGTGCGAACTGACAATAATACCCTTTTGCTGTTAAAAGTAAAACTAATGTTTGAATTTACCGATGGTTGGGAAAATGTTATTTTTTCAAAGTTTATGGGTGGAAAAGTGATTACGGTAAACTTTGGGTGGGAAAATTATTTCATTCTTAAAACAACAGAGGATATGGATTCCACTTGGGTCACCCCTCTTTTATAACTTTCACAAGAGGTCACTTACTGAGATTTTATGTCAAACCATTTCGACTCAATCCGAGTGAGTAGAATCTCCAATTCTCCACCTCATTTTAGTTTTGAACGAAATCTCTCAAAGTTGTAATTTCTTTATTTGTCAACAATTATGTAATAAATATCACTTATTTAGGGCCATATTTGTACAACATGTGGCATAAGCGCTTTTTTTTTTTTTTTTTTTTTTCTATCACAGAGTGTGTTTAAGTCAGTTTGTGTATATTATAGCTAATCTTCAAGACCTTTGAACTATTAACTAGGTAAGAGTTATAATCGTTATCTTTATAAAGAGTCATGAAAACTTAAACTCGAAATACCATGTTAGATAATTCTCCCACATTTTTACCAATTTTGAAGGAAAACGTCGTCAAAATATACATATATGGGGTAGTCAGTGATATTTCCCAATACAGAAATTTGTCCTCAAGAGGACTTGATACTCAACGACGTCGTTTTAACCTCTACCCAGATAGTCAAACCCTGAAACACTGTTATGCATTAACGGCACAGCATGATTCAATGCTAACTTGCAGCATAACAGTAACAGGCCACCATGACAAGGACCGACGGGCAAGACCCTGGTGTTGGGCGCAAATTTATGAAATGAATTGTGCTCTCGCCATATTAATTTCTGTAAGGTAGTTTTTAATAATAAATGTCAGAGTCAAAATCAGAGCAGCGGCAATGGGAAAACGCCGCAGCCGGTGCCATTGCAGGCTTCGCTACAGTG
The DNA here is from genome assembly GCF_008641045.1 of Pistacia vera. Lineage (NCBI taxonomy): Eukaryota > Viridiplantae > Streptophyta > Magnoliopsida > Sapindales > Anacardiaceae > Pistacia > Pistacia vera. The sequence continues at coordinate 336,738 of NW_022196741.1, read as the reverse complement.
GCTGCTATGCACCCCCTTGACGTCGTCCGTACTAGGTTTCAAGGTCCTCTGCTTTCTTTTTTCTTTTTTCTTTTTTTAATTTATTTACTAAAAGATTAATTGCTTGGAATTATTTTATTTTCGTTTTTATTGATTTTGATTGAATTCATTCTAGTTAATGATGGTCGAGTATCCAATCTTCCAAGTTACAAGAACACTGCACATGCTATTTTAACCATTGCTCGCTTGGAGGTTTGTTTCCCTTGTCTGCTGCAATTTCTTTTTTGGGGCATGATTGAAAGAATTAGTGTAGGATCTATCTTACTTTTGCAGTTTGAACTGAAAGTGGTTGGAGTTGGAGCCATCTCCAAATGCACGTCTAATTCCTACTCTAAACACAGTGTAAACTTGGATTTTGATTTTTAAGAATAAAATCTAGGTACAGGGATTTGTGGAGGCAGATTGCTAAATTTCTGTAGAATATGGAAAATAATAGATTTTGACTTACTCCTTGTTACCTGCATTTTTAAATTGATTTAATGTTAAGAGTTAATGCATATTAAGGTAAAATGCAAGTGTGAAACCAGCTTCCAAATTCGGTCCCTGCCTCTTGTTTTGAGTGGTGCTGAAAATGATATTTAAGCTCCTTGATAGGAGATCTCTTTTGTCTGTTGGAGTAAAAGAACTACAGTCAGACTTCCTGTTTTATGTTATATTGTTAGGACGATCACAATATTTTTGTACTGCAGGGTCTGAGAGGGCTTTATGCTGGTTTCTCTCCTGCTGTTCTAGGGTCAACTCTTTCTTGGGGTTTATATTTCTTCTTGTAAGTGCGAATTAGATGCCACTGCCTTGGTCATCTTTCGGTTGGTTGTTTTTACTTTAAAAAGTCAGTCAACAAATTTGTTTAATTGAGTCTTCTTTCTTCTATTTGTAGCTATGGTAGAGCCAAACAGCGATATTCCAAAAATGGGGAGGAGAAGCTGAGCCCTGGTCTTCATGTAGCTTCAGCTGCAGAAGCTGGAGCTTTGGTAAGTACTTGAACTTCCAATCATATGTCCTGAATGAGTGACAGAGGGTGCATACTCCCTATAATATCAAACTACAGCAACAGGAACATAAGTAGGCAGAGAGGTCTATAGATTTTGTAGAAAAACAAGAAAATGAGAGAAAAAAGTAGACAGATGTCTGTATAAGTAGCATTTTTCATAGTGTAAAGGTGAAAGCTAGTGTAACATATCATGTGATCAGGAGTGTTCTTCCATGCTGCCAATTGAAGAGTTAGCACTTCTTGAAGATTGGTGCTTTTTTTGGTAACAATATCCATACTCTTTTTATTGATGCTTGGCTGCGTAGTTTCAATTTGCTTTAACAGAATATAAAAACTACCATTCTTCTTCTTCTTTTTCTTCCTTTTTTAGGTCTTTCTTTTGAGGCCATGTTTGTTACCACTTTTTTTTTTTTTTTTTGATAAAGTGCAATCGTCTGGCATTTTCCAGGTTTGTTTGTGCACAAATCCTGTTTGGCTTGTAAAAACAAGATTGCAGCTTCAGACGCCTCTTCATCAAACTCGACCATATTCTGGGCTTTATGGTCTGCTCCGCATCTTTCACTAATATGCTAATAATGTGCTCTCTGAGATATCACTTTCCCTAGTGAGTCATATCCACTTTTGACTCAAAATATTAGCAATCAAATTAATTAGTTATTTATCTCATTAACTAAAGATTAATTATAATGATCCTAATTCCTAGGCTTTGATGAATAGCTTTCTTTTTTTGTTTCTTGTTTTAAATAATTGTTGGTGCTTAATATTTTGTTGATTTCAACTGGTTTTTAAATAGTCCCTGAATTTGTTCCTTTTTGGATGCAAAGCTTCTGTTAGAAGCTAGTGCTGAAATAAGGATGTGAGATGATGAACTCGGACTTTGAATACTAAAAGCTTCTGTTTCTCAAGAATGTTGTTAGATAATTCAGGCTTTTCCGTTTAATTGATTATGCTAGAGCAACATATGTTTGCTTTTTACCATGTGTAGCTTAGTGTATTTAGGAACTCCTTAGTTAAGGACATAATTACTTAATTATTGAACTTTCCCATTTTATCAGTAGGACTAACTTTCAAATACATTCCACTTTATTTTAGTTTCTTTTGTTTTATGTGTTTTACTTATCTTTTTTATTGCATTCTAGTGATACAATTTTCCTTTCTGTGTTATCAATTTCCAGATGCACTAAGAACCATAATGACAGAGGAAGGGTGGACTGCACTTTATAAAGGGATTGTTCCTGGTCTTTTTCTGGTAGGTTACTATATGTGCTTTTAGTCCTTTTTACAATTATTCTTTTTTTTTTTTTTTTTTTTTTTTTAATGTGAAGTAAAGGTTATTTTATGCATGCACTATTTGTTCAATGTATTTTTTCTCATTTTGTCTTTTTTCCTCTTCTTTATGCTCTGTCTTTTGTTGTTTTACAACCTTTTTTTTAGGGTTGCTTTAGGGTGATCTTAGAAGTTTCCCATGGTGCATATGACTATTTGTTTTTACACTTTTTTATAGCAGTTTTGTGATTGTCATTTTCCCAATAACTGGAAATTCTCCTCTCATGTAATAAGAGTTTGCAATTAAGTTCATCCTATGATCTTCTCTCTTTAAAATGGATGTTTCTATTTTACACACAAAGTAAACTGTACTTATTGGTGTATGTTCAATTGCTTTGAACTTTAGTTTGTAACTGAAACTTCTGAGTGGTTATGCGATCAAATAATTATAGTAGATTAAGAACAGTGATGTCTATTTACTGAGTTCATGTACTCCACTTGACTGCATGGAAATTCAGAGTCATGATTACTGAGATTTGAATTTACTTGGGGAAGACTAGAGTGCTAAATGACAGATATTTGTATCAATTAATGCATCAAATATTGTGTTTTTGTTGTTCTAGATTTTTGAAGCTTACTGGCTTCCTGTTGCTTCAGCAGGTTTCTCATGGAGCTGTTCAGTTCACTGCATATGAGGAACTTCGTAAAGCTATTGTTGACTACAAAAATAAAAAAAGGAAACAAAATCCTGATAGCGTTGATAATATATTGGTAAGTACTGAATAATATAGAGAATCAACATTGAACGTTTGCTACAATCCCATTAGTGTGCAGCTTGTTAGAGGGATCATTTGGCACCTCAACAACAAGCATGTTACACACAAACAAGCATGTTATAGTGTGCGGCTTGTTGCAGTTTGTCTGTAACAGCAAGACTAGGCTGCAGAGGTTTGCATTGGTTGCTTACTTATTTCATTGTGTCAATGTAACCTTACAGCTCTTTATTATAGGTGTAGGATGTAAACTCCAGCATTTTCTTTTTTGTTGTTGATATGACCAGTTTCTGATGCTATAGACCAATTAATATTCTCTACCATACTTGGGCAGAATTCAGTTGATTATGCTATTCTTGGGGGATCTTCTAAGGTTGCTGCCATTCTTCTTACATATCCATTTCAGGTAGGCATTCTTATACCTCATGGGTAGTTTTTGTAAATGGTTGTTTATCTTTTAGCTGACATATATGTGATCGGGGACTTGTCTTTCCAGGTTATTCGAGCTCGTTTGCAGGTATAGTTTATTTGGTATCTTTCTACACATACTCTAGTTGTCAAAGTGTTGCAACTTTTAAATTTTGAGAATCCAAGTACTCTTATAGTGCTGCTACTTTGGCGGAGACAATTGTATTCTTTTCAGCCTTCATTTGTAAATCTTCTACTCGTTTTTTGGAGATAACAATTAAACTTGCCCCTGGAGATACTGTCAGCTCATCAGTTTAAGCCTATCTTATTAATGACCATATTCTTTATCCATCTGCAGCAAAGACCCAGTAGTGATGGAATTCCGAGATATATGGATAGCTGGCATGTTGTGAAGGAAACATTTCGGTGAGATTGAATTTCAGCATAAAACTTGGGTTTCATTTGAATGGTGGGGAAAAGAAAGTTAATTAAACTGTTTTTCTCCAGCTTTTAGGCATTTGATTGACAGGAAACAGTACAGAGCCTACCTATAATTGTTCTCTGCCAGAAATTGTCTCTGTCAAAACATTTCTTAGACTCTTAAATAGATAACAAGTCATTTGAAAGCTGAGAGTATTTTCCAACTTATTGTCAAGTGTGCAATTTTGGACATACAGGCTCATCTTGATCGAAGGACAAACTTTTCTGTAGAAGAGATTTAAATGTTTGTACTGTCATCATGAATCTGTATATTAATGTCTTCTCTCTCACATTTTTCTTTTTCCTTTTTATTTGAGCTTGCAGGTTTGAAGGTTTTCGCGGTTTTTACAAGGGCATCACACCAAACCTTTTGAAAAATGTTCCTGCTTCTTCAATCACATTTATTGTGTATGAGAATGTGCTGAACTTTCTGAGGATGGGAAGAAACCATAGCTGAATTTTGTTTTGCTCTCAGTTTCTTTTACATTCTTTTTGTAGCTACTGCCAATAATGATTTATTAGGCTAAAGTAGATAGTAAAGGATTGGTCATACAAATCTCATCGATATGTAATAATGAAAAGCCTATCCTTAAATTTTAACTTCTACTTACTGAATGGTTTTGAAATGTGAATTGGCTACAAATTGTTTGGTTCCCTGTGGATTCCTATCTTTTGGTGATTGCTTTTAAAGGACAAGTATATTATGCCAGTGTTCTGGAAGTAAGAATTATAGCAAAACATGCTACTGGGAGATTGACTAGCTGCAATGTGGCTTCATTGTTCATTTATTCTGTTACAGAGTATTGCTTGGAAATTGATGGAATAATAGGTACGTTTCGTTCATCAATTTCACTTTTTCTGATTCATTAACAATGGTGTAGCCTTGTGGTAGAAAACTTTTTGGGACGTAAGGATGTTGATTCACCTTATTCTTTTTGATCATTGTCTCTAAGAACATTGAATTCTCTGGCCATGGGGTGAAAAATAAAAAAATGTCAGTGGGTGCTTCACCAGTATAAATGCTTGTGTAACCTTCAGAGAGTGTATGGTACACATGAACCAAAAACTGGAGGAAGTTCTTCAAGTGTCAAAAAGGTTGTTGATCAGGATGCCCAGAAAACAACTCCTGCAGCTGATCATTTGTAGGTATGTTTTACCTTCTTTTTCCTTTTCATGAATAGTTTTGCTTTGCACAGATCGTTGAGCATTCATCAGATTTGACATGGCAAAAAGGTACTCATACAATACTGAAGCTTTCATTTTCAGAAAACATAACAAAGGTAATTTGGAGTGATAGCCACAAATATAAAGTCGAAACTTTATTCCATTCTGTGGCAGCTGCAATTTATAGTCATACAAAATTATCATACATTGTGGCAGTTGCAATTGGTAGAATCACACAAAATAAACATACATGTGGCTGGCACAGGCCACAGGCCTGTTCTTAAACCAGTGGAAATCGGCTAATCAAACTTGCGGAGGAAAGAAAGGATTTCCTCTGAGACTGCTTCTGGTTTCTCTTGTTGAATGAAATGGTGACCACCATCTAGGATAACAACTTCAAGATTGGGTACAAAGTTCTTGAAATCTCCTGTGACATATTCTCTGATACCATTTATCTCAAAACCTATATCTTTGTCGCCCACTATGAACTTTGTTGGAACGGTAACTTTAGATCCTTCCCATGCTGCAAGAAGCTCCCAGTTCCTGTCATTTAATCATTTCACATTATTACAGATGAAAAGCATTGTAAATCAACCCTGAACAAGGCTTCCGAAACATGGCAAGCCCTACTTTTCAATTTTACTTAATGAATTTCTCTGAATTATGCAATTTGGATATCTAAATCCCCAATTAATTTAGGGATAAAGATTAATTCACAATCTAATCTTACAAACTTTTTCTCACAACTCTAATGTGGTAACTCGCAATCGGTGAACTCACAAATGGGCAGGTAAGACTTATAGCGAGGAAACGGGATATATTTGCGAGTTTTCACGGCAGAATTATGAGAAAAAATTTGTAAGATTTGGTTGTCAGTATAGTATTACCCTTAATTCAGAGATAGTTATTTGTGTTTGGGAGAAAAATATAACAAATTATGTTAGGCATACAGGTCCATAGCACGGTAGTAGTTAAGTGCGCCAGTGAAGCCAGATTCTTGAAATTTATCAGCATAGACCTGGAGTTCCTCTTCAGTTATCCACAAAGGTAAATTAGCTGGTGTCTCCAAATAATCAATAATCTCCATCCCCATAGGAGCTATCAGATTACCAGTCTTTGTTATCAACAAGAACTTCTTCATGACTGTTAAATAATCATATCTCGCGAATGCTTTCTCTGCTCTTCCTGATTCCTACTCAAGACCAACCGTACAAAATATTAATCATAAAAATAATATTACACTTACAACTCAATCTTAAAAACTTTTTCTCACAACAATGAAGTAACAACTCATAATGGGTCCTAACTACCCAACAATAGGTCATGTATAACCAATTACGAGCTAACCAATTGTGAGTTACTCTGAAAGTTTATAAAATTAGATTGTAAGTCAATCTTTATTATAATTATAATAACATATATGTTACATACGCTTGTATATGTTCGAAGAGACAGTGTACCTGGAATTGGCAGATGTAAAATCCATCTCCAAACAATCTTACACAAGATTCAAGAGATCTAGTATTTGGATCTCTTGGAAAGAAAGGAACACAAAAGCTAACAAAACCCTTTACTCTCTCAGGACTGAAAAGGCTAAGATACCAACCAGCAACAGCTCCCCAGTCATGTCCCACAATAAAGGCCTTTTCATATCAAATACCAATTACAAGTTACAACTCAATAAAAAATCGCATAACAAAAACTCTCATAATAAATTTAAAAATCACTTGTTTGTGTTTGATAAGGACTGAGGAGAGAAAGAGAGAAAGGAGAACCTGTTGTGCACCAAAATGATCAAGAAGGCCAACAAGGTCACCAACAAGATGAAGTAGAGTGTAAGAGGAAGGACTTAGTGGAGAGTCTGAGTCACCGTAACCCCTTAAATCAGGAGCAACAACATGGTAACCTTGGTTGGCCAAGTAGGTGATCTGATGGCGCCATGAATACCAAAATTCTGGAAAACCATGAAGCAGTACAACAAGAGGACCACTCCCTTGCTCTGCTACGTGCATCCATATCCCGTTAGTTCTAATCCTTTGGTGCCTTACCTCACTCACGCTCACTGACATGCTCTTCAATTTCTTTTTCTCTTGCTCACACAAGTAAAGACAAGGTATGCTGGTCAACAATGTCGTTGTGAATTTTTATATTGTCTTATTGATTGCTTGATGAAAAAGTAAGGTGAGATCACAGTCAAAGAAGGGGAAAATAAAATAACTTTTGAATTTATCAATGCCACGTCCTGATCAGTGATTATATAATTTTATAACATCAGAATATAATACGTTTGAATCCCATCTTAAAAACAAAATAGTTTCACCTTAACTTAAATATACTTTGTATAACTTCTACCGTGGTGGTTGATCTGTCCACCATGTCCACTCTAGAATAATTTCAACAAGTATGAGATCTACGTTAATCGTATCTACTACATATTAATTACGTGCTCAAAATATATAAAGCTCTATTGCATTGTTTTAAAACCTGGCTCTTTGGATCAGGAACAGTTTCAACAAGCGTGAGATCAACGTTGATCGTATTCATTACTTATTAATTATGTGCACAAAATATACAAAGCTCCATTGCACTGTTTTAAAACCCGGTTCGTTGAACCAAGACTCGACATAGTTTTAAAGAGAAGATGGTGGGGGTTCTAGTGGTGGTGATGGAGTGACTTTAGGTGAGGAAACAGCCATAAAAGGGGGAAAGAAGGCCAGTCGACGCATGCTAACTTGTGCCAGGAACAGTGGCCTGGCTAATGTGCGCCCCCATTCAAAAAATTTGAAAATTTTTTAAGCAACACATCACGGTTTGACCCACCACTCAAATCGCTTAAACCAGTCAACCCGAGACCTAACTTCTTTGCCAGGTTTAGCTACGGTTGGTTTTTAAAACATTGCTCCATTGTCGAATCGGAGCTTTTGTACAGAGTCTACAGACTACATTTTCATGCATTTAATCATTATCTCTTACATTTACTTGGAGGGTCAAAATGAAGCAAAGGAAACAGGAGTCACAAGGACAAGCAGATACATAGCACAATAGTATAAACCACCAATTAATATGCAGAAACACTAACGGGCAAAATATTTTTGGTATTCTAATTTTTTTTTTTTTTTTTTTGAAAAAACTAAAACGAAACAGGTGCATGAATTGTTTGAATAAAACACTTCTAAGACTAGGAATCATCCGTTACTCATGCTGCCAAATCATAAGCAGAGACTTCCGTCATGAGAATAATTACATAACGTCCACAGGATTTCAGTCTAAGAATGCATAAAGCAGCTCTCACCTGGGTTACAACAAATACTTGAGTAAGTTTTTACCTTACACATTTCTAAAAACACAGAATAGTTACTCTTCCTTTACAAATACCAGCCACTGCCATTTACAGGAGTTATTTAGCATGTAGTCTCGATAGCATTCTCAGAATGCTTTTTTTTTTTTTTTTAATCGTTCGCTTTCATTTTCCTTTGTAAACGGAACCCACCTACCCTAGTTATAACACTAATGGAGCGAGAAGGATGCTTGCTGATTACACTTTGTCATCGTGGAACCACCACCTGGTCTCCTTAGGAGATCGGCCATTTCTACAGTTCTTAACATAGCGGTCATTATCTTCAGGGCGTTGCTGCAAGCAAAGTCAAGGTGCATCAAATTCACATAAGAAGCATTGTTTATAGAAGGAAAATGGAGGGGATCAGGATGCACCAAAAAGTAATTGAAAATATATTCACACCTTCGCAGTTGAGCTTGATAGCATGGAGAGAATGCTGATACAAATAGAGCTAACAGTCATGGCTGGAGACCATGAATCATACAGGATATCTACAAAATACAACACAAAATTTGCATATTAAAAATGCAAGTATTGCTGCAAAGACATTCAAGTACAGGCTTACACCGAAGAACTTGGACATTGGTAAAATGCATAACAGGGGAAATGAAACTATTAGTAGAAGTCCTAAATAACGTTAGCACATATCAGGAAATAAGAAACAAAGTCTCTTTGTCTGTTAGTATCTGTGTTTGATGTACGAGACCAGATTCATTATGTTATATCATGATGTCCAAAACTCTTTAAACATGTAAAAGAACAATCAGCATCGATATCCACGGCATATGAGCAACAAACTTGAATAGGTTTCCAAGCAAATAGAAATGTGATAGGAACCCACCCGAACAACTCAAACAATTGGGCTGCGCCATGGGTCTTTTATGGGTTTGGGTAGAACTCTCCTTGGAAAACCGGCTTGCCAAGGGAGGGTGCCCAAGCCCTTTATAACCTACATGCCCACCCTTTTCTTTTCTAATGTGGGATCCTAACAAAATGTAATCCCAAAATTGATTCTAGGCTTTAGCAATCAGAGAGACACAACTTTTCCCCGGCAAAGAATAGCCATGTACAATTTTATGAAAGTCTATAAATCTTCATAAATACAATTTGCATCAATACAGAAGAAATATGTCCAAAGAAGTACTGTCAAGGGAAAACACAAGAAGAATAAGCATAAATTCATTATTTGTTTATGCTTTTCCCTAAGGTTCAAGGCAAAAAATTTAAATATCTTCATTAGCAAGAAAGAACAAATGTGAAAAAGAAAAATCTTTTATCGCAAAATAAAAGATGAACAGGACTAATAATAAATGTATGTCAGCATTTGGCGACAATACCATTCAATAAATGTGTGAACCCAATCAATGCAGGAAAAAAAAGGTTATGTTGTGAACATGACAAAAAAAAAAAACCTTCCAAGCCGTTGGGTCCATTATCTCAACCAAGAAGATCAAAATACACCAAGAAAAAAACTAAATTCATAGGAAAAGAGAGAGCAGGTGAAGAAGCTAATATGAAACCGACAAAAATTACCCAAGCAAATATGGCCATTGCTGTAAATATGAGGATGAAGTGGAGCCGGATGAAGAAAAATAACCTGAAAACCGCATCATCAATGGGAAGAAAAAATAAAAATAAGAATAAAAACTAAACAATAAAAATGAATTATAGAAAGAAATAAAATTTAGGTTGGACCTGAGGGGCTTCCATAGGGTAATGCTCAGGAAAATCAACCTGAAGTTGGTATGTTTCATTTGCATATAGAGTCCCTTGAGCTCCATTCACTTCAATAACCCACCTTTACCGTCCCAAAAAAAAAAAAACCCACTATTGTCAACCTACTAATTTTAGCACAAACCAAAAATAGTTTTTCTTTAAAACCCTAACAAGGAAAAAAGATGTGAGAAGTATAATGAAATCAAATTACTTTGTTTGGCTAAAATTTTTCATTTTCTGAACCCTAATCAAGTCGTTCATTAAGAGAAGGAAAATAAAAACATTATGAAGCACGAGATCCAAAATCCAAAGTCTTCCGAGCAACCAAACCAAAAGCTCAAAAACTATAAACCATATCTAGACAATAATTCTTAAAAAAAACAAATATTAATAACAATATTTAAAAATGGTTTGGGAGAGAAAGAGAAATACCTCTGCAGATTATCGGTGACTTTGTGTTTGAAACCAGTAGGAGGGTTTACCTGCCATTCGACAAGCTCCTTCTGAAGGCGATTGCAAGCAATCTTACTCAGCGCCTAAAACAGTTAAAAAAAAAAAAAATAGAAAACAATAAAACGAACTCGAAAATAAAAGAGATAATGAAGATAAGTGTATAACTATATGAAGTTGATTAAGGTGTGACCTTGCGAGCGGCGGCGGAGGTGCTGGTCATGGTTTGTCTCTGAAACTAAAATAAAACAAATAAAAAATCTATAATAATATCAGAGGACACAGAGAGAAAGAGAGAGAGAGAGAGGCTTCAGTTTTTGCTTTCAACAAAATAAAAATTGGTTTGACGAAAGAGACAAAGAAGAACAAACAGACTACCACGCCCTTATGGGTTTTCTTGTTCGATGTTCCCCACCATATCCTTTTTATATTTTTTCTATTGGACATCCTATCTTGTTCTCTTCAAACGGCGTCATTTCCATTTTTATTTTTATTTATTTTTTCTTTTTTCCAATGGCCTCAAATCTTGTTAAAAACGGATGGTATTTAGATATTAGATTAAAATAGTTATAAGTCAATTAAGGAAAGTAAAATTTACCCTTGATTATTAATATAGTATTTCTCTAAATTAAAATTCAATTAAATTTTAATATTTCAAATGATGATACAGTACATCCCACATAATTTTTATTTTCTTCCCCTTTTCACCAAGATATGATGAAAGCCTTTCCAACACGTGACATTTAACTTTTTCTTTCTTATAGTTTTAACTTTTATGGTTAACATCTTTCACCCAGAAAATAAAATTTGACTTGGGTCAAGTTTAGGTGGCTTGACTTGAAGCAGCGGTTTAGTGACCAAGTTAAATGGACCTCCTCCAGACTGGGCTCCAACTCCCATGCTCACTTGAATCCGATATTCCAATTTCAAACATCCAATTATATTGTCTTGGTTGCCCACTCATCACTTCCTTGCTGCTTTTATTCTTATCTATTTATACCTAAATTGATTTCTAGAAATTGAGAAAGAGAAAGACCCACTGTATCTGCGGGAATCTATTGTAAATTTAATTTTAAAGGCCGAAATACATATTAGTACCCTCACTTTGAAAAACCATCAACGTTCCCCCCGTTTTTTTAAATTTCACGGTAAAGGGGTAATTATTCCTTTCAGCCTATAACCCTTGAAAAAGTATTTGATGATACTGAACTCTTAACACAAAAATTAACGAGAAACATGAATAAAATCAAAATCAAACAAATAGATCGTCGACCGGGTTGCAACTAGTGGTAACACCCCTGGCCATCGAACAGCCAATTTATGTTGCCTTTTTTGCAAATTTTTTATTATTTTTCACATGTAGAAAATTCAGAAACTAAATACTATAGGGGCAGATTTGTCTTTGCACCGTCTATGATAGTGTCTGTCAGGTGACAAAATCCATTAAGGGAGACTCAAGGGGGGTGGGGGGAGAAACGTTAATGGTTTTTCGAACTGAGGGTACTAATAATTGTCTTAAATTTTGGGTGGAAATATTAATTCAGCCATAAAGAATTATTATAACAAAAGAGTATGAGTAGAAAATTTTTCTTAAGTTGAAAAATATATTACATTTTCTTTTTTAAAACACTTAATTAATAAATACCTTTTAGATTAAATAAACAATTGAATTACATTTTTTTTTTTTTAAATTACAAGGGAAGTACTTTTATATAGAAAAGCAATATTAAATGTCTCTACAAAAACACTTTTACTAAAATTACTTTTTTATTACCATAACATTTCTAAAGCTCCCTTTTAAGATTTCAATGATCTGTGTAGAAAATATTACAAAGTCTTTCTTATAGGAAACATTATCAAATGTTACCAGTCAAAAAAGAATGAACATGGGGGATTAGGGCTGGGAGACGCCTCCTACGTTACTTGTTACTTTGGTTTCTATAATATTTTTATTTTCGTCTAGTCATAAGGATAATATTTGACAATAATTAATAGTTTAAGATGGGGAGGATATGGTGGCTCTTTCGGCTTGTTCCCTACTCCCTAGGTTATTCTCCATTTTAAAAAGCAATGGCTATAGACAATCAGGAGTAGCATATTCCAGCCGTGATTATTGGGAATGTTCTCCACAAGTTGTCCTTTAATAAAGAAACATCAATCCACGATTTACAAATGGATGATTAGAATAGACACCAAAGCAAGAAAAGAAAAGAAAAAACGTTGACAAATTGGGATATAACAATATTCGATAAAACAACATTTAGGAATTGGACTACAAGTATATATTCCTTAAGAATTGTTTATGTCCTACTTTTATTTAATGTTTTACGGTTGTTTTTCAGTACCTTGGTCCGTAAAATACCCAGGCAAGTAAAATAAATTATAGGGGCCACAATGATCCAGGTCCAGGTAGGGGGTGAAATCAAGTCAAGTATCTAGACTACTCGAACTCGACTTGGTTGCTACAGTATTGAGTTCGAGTTCAAGTCTGGTCAAGCTTGACGAATCGAGTTTGAACTCAAAACTCCGTATCTAAAAGTCGAATTCGAGTTTTAGTTGAGCTTAATCGAGCTTTTCGAGTTTTTTGTATAGTGATCGAACTCCACTCGTAGAATTATTTAAGCTACTCGAACTCGACTCGACTAATGCTAGGGTTGTCAGACAAGCTCAACGGCTCGCGAGTCGGCTTGGCTAAGCTCGTCTGAAGCTCGTTTATGACTCAGCTCGTGATTAGCCGAGTCAAGTCGGCTCAAGCTTGCAGCATAAAACGAGCCAAGTTCGAACATGGGGAGGCTTGGCTCGTAGGCTCGCGAGCCTGATTTGGCTCAGCTAAGTAGGGTTCTATTTGTTATAGTTTATAAACTGTATCTTTATTCTTTAGTTTTAAAAATTTGTAAAAACGACATTTAACCCCCCAATATAATTAGTTCTAAAACACAAAATTAAACCCCAAATCAGATTTCCCAAATCGACAAACCCTAACCCCTAAATTTGTTCTTGCAAATTTTCATAATCAAAAATCAAAATAAGGTTGTGTTGAGGAAGAAGACGAAGACGAAGATGAAGATGGAGATGGAAGCAGCGTAAATCGTGATGTTCTACAAGATGAAGATAAGATGGAGACGAAAATGAAGATGAAGATGAAGATGATGGAGATAAAAATGAAGAAAAGGATGAAGATAAAGATAAAGATTTGCAGATGATGAAGACCTGAGTGGTAGTGTGGGTACTGAGAGCGATGGATCTTCCATGTCTAGAAAAAGCTGCAAAGGAAAAAAAAATTCTCCTTTCCTTGTATGTGTAAAATGGCAAACGTTCAAAGAGAGAAAAAAAAAAAAATTATTAAAAATGGAAAAAGTTTCAATGATATTCATCGTGTAAAGTGCTGGAAGGAACAAGTGTGGGAATCCTGGTCAAGTCGATCGAGTCGAATCGAGCTCGAGTTCAAATCCCTTTTCTCTGACTCGACAGGCTCGAGCTCGAACTTGAGCTCGATCCTGTAGCAAATGAGCCAAGCTCGATAAGTCGAAAACTCGACTCGACTCGGCTCGGCTCGGCTCGTTTACAGCGCTAACTAATGTGGAGTAGAATTCAAGCCAAAGCTGAGCCGACCTCGATCGACTCGGCTCGGTTTTCACCCCTAGGTCCAGGTTTTCACTTAAATAAGTCAAATCCTTCTACCATAATATATGATGCTCTCACAATAAGAAAATGGTATGGGAAAAAATCTACTTAAGGAAGTCTCTTGATTGTATTTATAGGGGAAAAAAAAAAAAAAAAAAAAAAAAAAAAGAGATACTTTTTCTTCTAAGGATAATAAGTGAGTTGATTGTGATTGACGTTCAGATCCGCAACTATTGGGGCGCCAGAAATATTCTGTAAGGGCAAATGAAAGCAAGGAACATGAAAAAAAGAAGGGCGGGGATCTAGTATCTTGCTATTGAACTGGGCTGTCTTCAAATGAAGAAAAAAAAAGAATTCCTACCCTATCCTTGGGCCCTAATATCTGTAATTTGGAATCATTGTAACGTAGATCATTTTATGCAGCTTCTGATTGCATTGACTTGAATGTCAAAGAAAGTAACACATGATTGTAACTTTATTAGATGCATGGATTGATGGAAGGGGTTACATCTCCATCTCCATTGCATGTTTCTACCTTATTTATTTATTTACATTCAATTCCTTTTAGGAAATCAAATGTTTGTATCCTTGTTTACAGATTAAACTTGGTAAATTATTCCCTTTGAAAACCCCAAGGCCCCTTTGCTGTGTGACCACCAATCACAGGCCTTCTTCCCCAACACACATTCTAGACACTGAACAATAACAGGATCATTCTTCATGAAGGACTAAAATGAATGTCCAAAATGAGAAAATCAGTTCAAATGAAGCTCTAACCTCAGTGGTAGGAACTGAGCAAGTAAGGAAGAACTTTATACGGATTGAGTATCCCATTTGGATCCAGCAACTTTTTGATCGAGCCCATCACTTGCACCTATCCAAACAAATTCTTTGTTTTAGGCAACACTAACTTTCTGAATATAAGCAACTAGATAGAACAATAAAGCAAAAATAATGCTTTACAATTCCAAATAAAGAGTTGAGGTGGGAGGAGAAGAAAGGAGAGGGGTGGAAGAAAGAACTCACGCTTTCAGGTGATTTGCTATAGAAAATCTTATTGGCTTTCATAAGTCCCAGACCATGCTCTGCACTAATACTCCCACGATGCTTTGATGTCCATTCATATACATAAGGTTCAATTTGTGCAAAAATCTGCAACGTCATTTACCAGAAATAAATAATAACACAAGTAATACATGACATATAAACAGATCTTTGATGTAGCAGATAGGAAATTACCGCATCATTGTACTGTGGTGCTGAAATATTAAGATGCAAATTACCATCACCAAGGTGACCATAACCTATTACTTTGGCTGTCTGACCTAAAAAAAATCAAAAAACAGACTTAAGAAGTGGCTTTTGGCTCTAGATTTATGCAAGATTCTGATACCACTACTAATACAGTTGTAATTCAATATGTAAGACATTCCAAGAATGTAGTGCTGGAAACATGAAAGTTAAATAGGCATTTCCTAACAACTTGAGGCATGTGTCATGGTTGTTATGATTCCATAAGGATATTGCAAGTTCACATCCAACTACCGAAGGGTGCTCGGCTTGTCTTGCCAAGATACTGAGACAAAAAATGAGATTCCAAACGTATAAAGTTATAAGCTCGCCTACCAAGTCTTAATCGCATTTCCTCAACAAGATCATACATCTTTTCAACAGGTAATGACAAATCATATTTGTAAACAGCCCCTGCTTTCATCAATGCTTCTGGTACACCCTGTGATCAAATAAATTTGTAAAGAAAGGATGATATTTTTTCTTTTCATGTAATTCCTAAATCAGATTAAATGATATTGCCAAGTGAGAAAAGAACAAATCCAAAGCAAAAAAACTGCAAGTAACTTCAGCTAGAAAAAGAAGAAAAGACAGTGGTGAAAATGGTGCATATAGGAGCATCAGTGATAAAAGTTGTAGGAACATCAGTGATAACAATAAAAAATAATAAGTCATCTGAATGCTATCCTAACAAATAGAGATCAATCAATCATTGGAACAATAATGAATCATGTTATTAGACTTGATGGTACCACATGGATAGGCATAATATCAAAACAAAACTGACGTCTTATTGATAATATGATAAACAAGAGGATGATAATAATAAATTAATGGGAAAAAAAAAGAGAGAGATATAAAGAAGAAGAGATAGACAGAACAGAAACAGATAGAAAGGAGTTCATGGGTGAGAGCTTCCCCAAATAACAGATGTTTTTGTTGACTCAATCACAATTAATCAAAAAAATTGGACTTGTTGCATCAGGGAGATCCATAAAAATAGAAGTGTCATTGTGGTAAGATGAATGCCCAATTTAAAACAAATGCTCACTATGTGATACTCATTCATGATATGAAGTAAAAGCCCAAAGAGATATGTTCCCAATAGTTATCCACATAAAGATTTCCATCCACAAAAAACGAAAAAAGAAAAAAAAAAGGAGTTAAAAATGGGAACCTCACGTATTCTCCAAAATGAAGATGCTTGATTTATGTCTTGTGCAAGAACACCATCAGAAATCAATCCATCCTCCATCGAACGAAGTAGGAAAGCTTCAATCTTCTCTCTGCAGACATCCATAGTATATTGATGAATCTTAGCATGTAAAGATGATGGATAATGATGAGGGTTAACAAAAATAAAATAAAAAACTACATAAAAGAATGGATCCACATCATCACTTGATCATATAAAGGAAGATGAACCAAGGACAATATTTGCATACATAAAATGGTCAAGAAAAATTAAAAGATGGTGTCAAATGAGAGAATAACCAAAAACAAAATGTCTAAAGAGGCTCTATTCAAGGAAAAATCCTAGTTTCAAAATGTGTTCACTCTAAGTATGCAGAGAGATAATGGAAATTTTTCTCGTCTTTTGTAGTAGAGGTAAACTGTCAGGAAGACAAGAAAAATACAACATGATGATAACTATCCTCTTGGGTCAGCAATCAAGATTTAAAACTCAGATGATTATCCAGAGAATTAATCACAAAAGTGTAATTAAAACATCAATAAACAATGACACACTGGAAAAGTGGTTTACCTATCATAAGATTCGTTACTGCCTGTTGTCTCAATCAAAACATAAAAGTTGTGCATTGAAGAATGTAACGGATTCCGGGCACCTTCCAGATGGTTTAAAACCTGACACATAAGAATAAAGTAAGTTTCCAAAAATAAAACAGAAGATAAACATAAATACATGCATCCACTTAATTTCTAAAAGAACATATAGCAAGGTAATTGTTGGAAAGATAATTCTTTGAGCACATGAGGAAACACATATACTTTCAACTTTTCCAGCCTATCAAGAAGAATGACATCATAGATTACATGTAAAATACACAGGCAGAAAACCCAACTTTAATTATAGTGTTGCATCTCAAAGTCAAACATCTCATATAAACATCAGGAACATATTCATCAGAAGTGCATTTGAGTTGACCATCAAAGAAAAATTAACCAGAAAGTCCAGGTGGTCTTTTAATGTATTATATACTCTCCACTTAGTGCTGTGAATAATAGGTCTAAAGATGCTGTGATTAGACAAACGTTACATGAAGGATTGTTTTGTTCTGTTTATTCACAAGGTTAAGAAATTAGGAAAACATTTAAGTCATACTAAAGTTCATTTATTCCTTATTCAATGATTACAACATATTTGATAAGAAAAGTATGGCACCAAAGTTAATAGATGACATGTTTAAACTTTAGCTGTAAAAGAAGTCGCTAAGTTATTCGTGATGTCGACAAACAAAAATAAGGGAATATAATCTACCAAAAATATCTTACCAAATCCATTGCNCATAAAAATAGAAGTGTCATTGTGGTAAGATGAATGCCCAATTTAAAACAAATGCTCACTATGTGATACTCATTCATGATATAAAGTAAAAGCCCAAAGAGATATGTTCCCAATAGTTATCCACATAAAGATTTCCATCCACAAAAAACGAAAAAAGAAAAAAAAAAGGAGTTAAAAATGGGAACCTCACGTATTCTCCAAAATGAAGATGCTTGATTTATGTCTTGTGCAAGAACACCATCAGAAATCAATCCATCCTCCATCGAACGAAGTAGGAAAGCTTCAATCTTCTCTCTGCAGACATCCATAGTATATTGATGAATCTTAGCATGTAAAGATGATGGATAATGATGAGGGTTAACAAAAATAAAATAAAAAACTACATAAAAGAATGGATCCACATCATCACTTGATCATATAAAGGAAGATGAACCAAGGACAATATTTGCATACATAAAATGGTCAAGAAAAATTAAAAGATGGTGTCAAATGAGAGAATAACCAAAAACAAAATGTCTAAAGAGGCTCTATTCAAGGAAAAATCCTAGTTTCAAAATGTGTTCACTCTAAGTATGCAGAGAGATAATGGAAATTTTTCTCGTCTTTTGTAGTAGAGGTAAACTGTCAGGAAGACAAGAAAAATACAACATGATGATAACTATCCTCTTGGGTCAGCAATCAAGATTTAAAACTCAGATGATTATCCAGAGAATTAATCACAAAAGTGTAATTAAAACATCAATAAACAATGACACACTGGAAAAGTGGTTTACCTATCATAAGATTCGTTACTGCCTGTTGTCTCAATCAAAACATAAAAGTTGTGCATTGAAGAATGTAACGGATTCCGGGCACCTTCCAGATGGTTTAAAACCTGACACATAAGAATAAAGTAAGTTTCCAAAAATAAAACAGAAGATAAACATAAATACATGCATCCACTTAATTTCTAAAAGAACATATAGCAAGGTAATTGTTGGAAAGATAATTCTTTGAGCACATGAGGAAACACATATACTTTCAACTTTTCCAGCCTATCAAGAAGAATGACATCATAGATTACATGTAAAATACACAGGCAGAAAACCCAACTTTAATTATAGTGTTGCATCTCAAAGTCAAACATCTCATATAAACATCAGGAACATATTCATCAGAAGTGCATTTGAGTTGACCATCAAAGAAAAATTAACCAGAAAGTCCAGGTGGTCTTTTAATGTATTATATACTCTCCACTTAGTGCTGTGAATAATAGGTCTAAAGATGCTGTGATTAGACAAACGTTACATGAAGGATTGTTTTGTTCTGTTTATTCACAAGGTTAAGAAATTAGGAAAACATTTAAGTCATACTAAAGTTCATTTATTCCTTATTCAATGATTACAACATATTTGATAAGAAAAGTATGGCACCAAAGTTAATAGATGACATGTTTAAACTTTAGCTGTAAAAGAAGTCGCTAAGTTATTCGTGATGTCGACAAACAAAAATAAGGGAATATAATCTACCAAAAATATCTTACCAAATCCATTGCCTGGTTATCCAAAAATTCAAATGCAGATAGAATCTCCCCGAGTTTACTCTTTGCTTCAAGTAGAAGTTTCTAATAAACAATAAAAATCAAGGTAAGGAGTCAATATTGACAACTCTTCTGAGAAATGAAGGGAGCAAAAACTAAAAAGGAAGTTATAAAGACAAATCTCTAGTTTGATATTAATAAAAACATTTATCCCCCAATATAAGATAAATCAAAGTAAAAAAGGTGCAATTTTATACTTTATAAACATAGGGTTAAGAAACAGATTGGGGTGTAATGCATGAAGTAAGCAATACAAAAACCTCAAATGTAAAGCAGCATAGAAATCAAACACATGTAAAATTTTGAACTCATCAAATTAAACATAAAGTACAACCACCAGACCATTCACAAACAAACTCAAGAAATGATATGAACAAGAAAATGATAAAAATAATAACACAAATTATTACTTGATGAAGGTTCATTTGGTAAAACTATATGCTGACAGTGTGAAATTTTAAGGGAAATGAAACTCATCATACCTGGCAGCTGAAATAATCTTTGCATGCAAGAAAAGCCAAATTTACTGAAGATAGCTTCAAAGGGGTAAGTATGGAAACTTTGGTTACAATGCCCAATGATCCTTCACTTCCTAAATCAAGGATAGAACAATGCAAGAAATTGGACCCCCACTGAAAATTA
Source organism: Pistacia vera (assembly GCF_008641045.1). Taxonomy (NCBI): domain Eukaryota; kingdom Viridiplantae; phylum Streptophyta; class Magnoliopsida; order Sapindales; family Anacardiaceae; genus Pistacia; species Pistacia vera. Next base: position 316,452 of record NW_022196741.1, on the reverse strand, counting down.
TACTTGTGACACAAATGAGCATATAACGTAAAGTAAGCACATACCAATGAATAAATGCTTTAAGTCGTACCCAGTATTATCTTTACGTAAAGTCCCAAGCATGTCAAGCACATCACCATTCGCTAAAACAACTTCAAGACCTGTGATATGAGTCAAGATAAACAAGTTTATGGAAAGAAAAAAGAGAGAGAGAGAGAGAGAGAGAGAGAGAGAGAGAGAGACTCAATTGCTTTTTAGAGATGTAAGAATATATAGAAATAAAAACTTAAGTTAGTACGTTCAATTGAAAAAAATAAGTGTCCACTTCATTAATCATTAATCTTTCATATATGACAAAGATCCTCACCAAGTACACTTCCATGTAGTGAACCATAACGGACAAGGCGCAAACCACCAGCATTAGTTGAAACATTTCCTCCAATTTGGCAGCTTCCTTTTGCACCTAAGTCCAGAGGCATAATAAATCTGGAAGGAAGCATTAATATAACAATAGTCAATAACATATATTACCAAATATAGACCAAAACTCTACTAAAGATGAATGGCCACATAAAACTGAAACAAAGCAGGAAAAACAATATCACATTTCTCAACAAATTAAGGTATGTTCATGGTCCTTTTACAGTGACACAGAGTTTCTATCATAAATTTGCAGTATTAATCAAATTTCGGTGTACTTTTTGATAAATGTTCCTGTGTTTTCTGGTAGGAGAAAGGGGAAGTATAACTGAGTATAAATTTACCCTTGGTCATCTAGGAAAGAAACCAGATTCTCCAAAATGCATCCCGCTTCACATACCAGTGTACCACTGACCTAAAAGAAAGCATAAAATTGTTACTACCAATCAAAGTGCAGAGTTCTGCTATTGCAACTTGAATAAACATAAAATAAAATCCTTGCCAACAAAAATCAGTACAGGAAAGAAATTCAAATACAACTCAAACAAAACATCACTCAACGAATCAATAGCAAAACTCAAAAGGAAAAAAAAAAAAAAAATTGGAAAAAAAGGTCTATTACATGAGCATTCATGAAAGGAAAAAGGGAAATTTGGAAATGTTACAACATAATGGTTAGAATAAATACCTTGTCAAAAGCCATGATGTTATTCATTGAACCAACATTGATGATCACCTGAAGAATTAAATGAAGAAGAAATTACAAAGACGATAGATTATAACAAAAAATTTCTATAATTTCTAAATTATCTATGGTCTTATTTTGAAAGCATGGATCATCAGATCATTTAGATACTGATATGCTCAAGTAAGCATCTACATGTACATTATCATAGATCAATGTTTGAATTATGTTGGACTAACCTGAGCTCATCTTATTCAGTCCAGATTTTTTGGGCAACCTAGGCATGCTCAGATTGAATTTAATTGTCGTTGAACTTGAATGTTAAGCTTGAGGTTGAGTTCAGACCAGTCTATTGCTTCCCAAGCAAATCTATACATGTGAGTCGGTGTGTGCATTTTCAACCATGATATAGAGCCAAATATTTCATAATAAGTAACTGAACCAATTCCACCATTAAGGCAAAAACAATGCACTTGCTAACCAATAAAATCAGCCGGAAAAGAAACTAATTGGTAACATGACAAGACTTAACCTCGTCAAAAACAGGAACACTTCCACCTACTAGACCAGTATTTCCACCCTGGGGAACAACAGCCAAGCGCCTGGAATTACAGTACTTAAGAATCTGAGATACCTGCAAAAGTAAAATGACAAAACGATGCATCAAAACCCTTGATTTTGAACCAAATCTCAATAGCAATTAGCAAACATCATCTCAAACTCAAAAGTCAACTTACTGTACCTCATTAGTGGTTTTTGGTTGGAGCAGGAGCTTACTAGACCCTTTGTATTTTCTCATCCAATCTGTATTCGCATTGAGCAACACATCTTTATCCTGAATGACATTTTTTTCACCTAATATTTCTTTGAAATAGCTTATATCATCCACATTCAATGTCGAAAACGATGTGTTTCGCTGAATTTCAGTAGCGGCTGAACCAAAACGTCTGTACTTTATTGAGCTTGCACTCCCAAGACCTGTTTCTACAAAAGTTTCTCTGTGAACTACAGTTTGTAACGAAGGCTAAATTCAGAAATGATAATTAATAAAAATAATTGTAACTAATATTAAATGACGATACCTGAAGCAAAGCGGAAAGCTGAAATATGAGAAGCACTACGGTTTAATGGACGATCAAAGAGCAGTTTCGATGAATGTCTAAGGAGACGTTGGGTAATTCTCCACTTCTCCATCATCGTGTTTCTTGTCTGACAAAGAGAATTCGGAAATGGTGGTTATAGAAACTGTTAAGTACCACTCCCAATGACCAGAATACCCTCTACTTGGACGGATTTTGAGCTTCAACGCTGCGTTTTAGCTTATGTAACGAATCTTTTTGAGTAAAACGTGGTATGGATAAAGATCGACTACAATCCTACTTCACGATTGGTTGCGTTGCGTAATAGAAAATTCTGGAATAATCCTATTGGTATAAGTGTAATAGATTAAGGAGGACAAAATGTTAAAAACACTCCCTCTTAGACATCGACCGTTTACGGTACGATAATTGTATTTAATCCCACTGAAGAAAAACCTAATGGAAAAAAAAAATTTAAGTAAAGAAGTACAACTCTACTATAACATGAAATTGGATGAACTTATAGCCGACGCCCCCTCCCCCTATTCACACAACACTCCCTCTTAGACATCCACCGTTTACAGATAATTGTATTTAACCTTACTGAAGAAAAACTCAGTGGGAAAAAAAAAAAAAAACTTAAATAAAGAAGTACAACTCTACTATAACGTGAAATTGAATGTGTTTTATACTGTCTCATTAAAAATCTTATTAGGAAAACCCAGTGGGACAAAACCTGATCAAGGAAAAAAGAATATAGTGCACATATGTCCGGTACAATGAACTTTTCTAAAAACTTCTCCTAATCGGTGCTCTTCTTGGTCAATGTTTCCCCTCATAATGGTAGAATTAATTTAGTAATTGCAATGTTATTCACTAACTTTTCAAATGTTGATGTCCGTAAAGCCTTAGTGAATAAATCTACAAGATTATCACTAGAGTGTATTTGTTTGACATCAATCTCTCGATTTTGCTGGAGTTTGCGAATATAAAAGAACTTCGGTGAAATATGTTTGGTTTTGTCTATTTTGATATATCCTCCTCTAACTTGAGCAATACATGTTGCATTGTCTTCTTTAATGTAACGGTGTTTGACCACTGAAAGTATTTATTTTCAACCCTACAAATATTATTTAATCCCTATTTCAGCCTTTATGGCTGCATTTATTTATTATCATTGAATTCCTCGTATTTTCAATCATACATGTGTTCTTTAATCTCTATTTTCGCCTTTATAGTCGAATTTATTCATTTTTATTAAATTTCGTCTCCATGATCAGATTTATTTATTATTGTTAAATTTCACTTCTATGGTTGGATTTTTTTATTATTGTTAAATTTCACCTCTATGGTCGGATATACTTATTACTACTAAATTTCGCATTTATTGTTGGATCTATTTATTATTGTCAAACTCCACCTCTATGGTCTATCATTGCTAAATACCGTCTTCATGGCTAGATCTATTTATTATTGTTAAATGTTGCCTTCATGGCTGGATCTATTTATTATTGCTAAATACCGTCTTCATGGACAGATCTATTTATAATTGTCATTTTATTTATCAATTCTTTTATAATTATCTATAAGCGATGGATGTCCAAGGGGGAGTATTGTAATTGGCCATCTACCTCCTTAACATGAGGCGGTGAAAAGTGGTGAAAAGTAGGGGTGTTCAAAAGAATCATTGGGTACCTGGTGTTTGGTTTTGGTTCCTACTCAGAACTGATCGTCAACGGGTAGGTTTCGGTTCCAAAATCTGGAACCGATACTTTACGATTCCGGTTCCATTTCCTACAGTCAAGAACCGGAACCGAGAACCAGGACTAAAAAAATATTATTAAAGAGTGGGGGGGTTATTGTAATTTACCTGCCACATATAAATACTTCAGATTAGGGCAAAAAAAACTCATTTTCTTTCTTCCCTTCACACGATCTTCATCTGCTCTTGCTACTCTCTGTCCATTCACTTCAGATTAAGGTAAAACTTCACCTTTTTTTTTCTTCTATATTTTTGTACGCTACTCGTAGTTGTCCTCTAGCATCAAGTATTTATGTATTAAGATGCATTTGGAGTAAGACATGTCACTACTATTAATCCACAAAACGTCAATTTCGATTCTGAATAAAGCTATTCATTTTAGTTGAGTTGTAATCTTCTACATTTGATAGCTCTTGGTGGAGAGTTCTTCTTACCAATGGTGATCGACATTTTTTCATGAATTTCAAGCAGCAAAGATTTCCATTCAGAAGTTGCACAACCTGCAAAGTCATGTATTGAAGCAGATGGAATCAATTTTATTATCTTCTTCCTTACAATGGTTTTTGTTTGTACTCCCCCCTATGTTACTACTCAGTTTGTTACTGACTCATTTGAGGCAACCGAATCGAAGACTATTGTATGCATATTAAGCCGCCACCAACACAAGATCCATCTCCCTGAAATCGACTCATCACCCATAGAAGATCAACTAGCTCTTTAACTTCATTCTTCCTCAGCAAGATATGATCCTTCCAACCATCATCCAATTTGCTATAACAAGACAATGCTTTGTTGAGAGTAATCACAGAGCTCGGCGTCCGGTGACTAGTTCCAATAGCAATACACCAAAGGCAATGACATCAGTTTTTTCATCTACTATCCCATGCATCAAAAACTCAGGGCAAGTAGCTGCAATAATTGTCGGAAACAAATGAGTGCGTTTATGAAGTAAGATCGCGCTGGATAGTGCAGTTGTAAATGTTTTTTACCAACCCATGTGCCTTCAACTTTGGATTCTGTGTAGTGGTCCATTGCTCTGGTAGCCATTTTACAAGCCCAGAATCACAATCTGAATAAAAGGAACCAATACTTGCTTTCTTTTGCTATGCATGCTCCCTAGTGAAAGTGGGGGTATTTGTAAGTTTTTAAGAGTTTTTTTGTTATTTTAAAAACTTGGGGGGGATAATGAATTTTACAGGGTACCCAGAACCGGGGTTCCGATTTCGATTCCAAATTCAAGGAACCGGAACCATCGTTCCGGTTCCGGTTCCGAAGTCAAGGAATCGTCGGTTCTGATTCCGGTTCCTTCCAAAAATGTAGGGTCCCCGAACCGAACACCCCTATGAAAAGTGAGGTTGGGGAGGGGGGGCTATAAATAACCTCCCACCCCTCTCATTTGATGAATCCAGTTGAATCCAAAAAGTTTGAGAAAGTAAACTTACTCACAGCTCTCAATTCTCTCACTTTAGTCCTATTATTTACTTTACCTTTCTGGAGTTATTATTAAAGAACCACTAAAATCCCTCTTTTCACCGCCTCATGTTAAGGCGTGATGGTCAATTTCAACACACTCCCTGGGATATTCACCGCTTATAAATAATTGTAAAGAATCGATAAATAGAATGACAATTATAAATAATTCATCCATGAAAGCCGTATTTAACAATATAAATAGATCAGCCATGAAGGTGGTATTAACAATAAAAATAAATCTAGTCATAAAGATATTTAGCATAATAAATAGATCCGACCATAGAGGCGGAATTTGACATATAAATAGATCAAACCATAAAGACAAAATTTAGCAATATAAGTATATCCGATCATAGAGGTGATTAAATAATATAAATAATCTGACCAAGAGGCAGAATTAATAATAAATAATAAAATCCGATCAAAGGTAAAATTTAATAATATAAGAAATCCAACCATAAGGTGGAAATAGAGATTAAATAACACATGTAGGATTGAAAATACGCAAAATTTAATGATAATAAATAAATTTAGCCATAAAGGCAGAAAACAGGGATCAAATAACATGTACAAGGTTGAAAATACGTACTTTCAGTAGACTGCACCATTATACTTGTTAAGCTCTTCGTGCTGATACCATGTTATATCTTAGTGGTATAAGTGTAATAAATTAAAGAAACAAATATTAAGAAAGTAAAGTCGAAAGGACCATAAAACTTCTTTCTTTTCAGTTGAATATTGTAATAAAAGAAAATGCTACACCCCTAACCTTTATCACAAACTTCTTCTCACAATCCTGACATAACAGCTTATAATTGGTTAGTTCATAATAGGTTCCACCTGAGTCTCACATGATAAATTGCGGTTGACTTATAATACACGGGATAACATCATAAAACGCTGCGTTTTAGGTAAATCATAAACGGGTGCTTTTCAGAATACGGCTGAGCTTAGCTCCTCCAAATCCCTATCTAACTCCCAGTTGCTCGATACGGTGAAAACAAGTGTCCTGGCCTTTCAATGGCGTCTTCTTTCCCTCGATCTTAAACCAACCACAATGCGCTCTTCTTTGCATCAGAATTCAAAACGGTGCTGTCTAAGCCTCAAAGTTCTCCTTCACTCCCCGGCCTCTTTCAATTCACGTTGCTATCGCCGTCTCGTGATTCGTTCAACTCAACGAAGCTCTTGTCTCAATCTCTGTAGAAACTTCTCCCAGTCATCCATCTTGCTGATGTCCCTCACTCACCACTTCATCGCCCTGCTTCACTCACTGACTCCTGCCCCTGCCCCTCCCCTGCCCGAGTAAGCTTCCTCTTTTTCACCTACGTGCTTGGAATTTTATGTGTACATATACATAGACTAGTTGATCTGGGAATTCGCAACTGATTCTTCTTATTATAGTATGAATTATCTTTATCTTGCTAGCTTCATTTAGTTCTTACTCCTTTATATTACATTATGCTTGTCTTGCCATTATAATGTGAATTTAACAGAAATTCACAGAATTATATTGGTTCTAAGTTTTTTTTTTTTTTTTTTTTTTTTTTTGGCTATTTCCCGTCGATGGCTTGGATTCCCTCTACTTTCAATTACGAATGAAGTAAAATGGAAAATCTGTTAAATATACATAATGCAGATACATTCCAATATATAATGCGGCATGAATTTGGCATGTGTCCGGTTTTGCTTTCCTGCCAAGCTAATAGGATGTTTGGATTCTATTGATGTATGTGGTGTACCTACGACTACGAGCCAGTAAAATTTTGTTATTAGTAATGTTCGGAAGTTTTAGACGGGTGGATAGTTAGACTTATTTGGATCGTATGTATGTATTGCAGTGTACCTACGAGCAAGTAAATTTTGTTTTAGTTATGTGGGAAGTTTTATGCCTTGATATTTGATTTACTGATGGTTCTATCTTAAACGGGTGGATGTTAGGATGTATTTGGTTATATTTATGTATGCAGTGTGCCTACGAGCCAGTGATTTTTTTGTATTAGTTATTTTTGAAGTTTTGCCTTGAATCTTTTATTTACTGATGGTTCTGTCTAAACGGGTGGGTAGCTAGGATATATTTGGTGTTATATGTATGTATGCAGTGTACCTATGAGCCGTAAATTTTGTTATTATTTAGGTTTGGAAGCTATTGCCTTGATATTTGATTTACTGATGCTCTGTCTTAGACGGGGGATAATTTGTATCGTGGGGACTCAATGCTTAAGTTTATGTACTTTTTTTTTTCCATTTCTGTCCAGTCTTGTGCCGGTTTCTGAAGTTCCTTCAGTGCCTGATTCTGACATCCCTACCGGAGGTCGTATATATCAGAGACATATGGTTGTCAAATGAATAAATGATATGGAGATTGTCCTTTCCATCATGAAGAATGCTGGATATAATGGTTGTCAATGTTCCTGAAGTGCTGAGGCATTTTTAACACCTTGTGCTATGAGACTATGGACATAAACAAAAGTATGGCAGAGGCTTAATTATTTTTGGTTTTTAAAAAGGGAATGGAAGAAAAATGTTGCTACAGGAAGATCACAGTCTCTCGCACCCTCCAAAAATAGTTGTATTGGGATGTATGGCTGAGAGACTAAGGAAAAGATACTGGATTCTGATAAGATGGTTGATGTGGTGTGGCGGTCCTGATGCTTACAGGACTTGCCACGTTTATTAGAAGAGGTAGACTATGGTCAAGGGTCACACTCTTCTTTCATGAGGAGACTTATGCTGATATAAGTCCCGTTCGAATCTCAAAAATTCAGTTACTGCTTTTGTATCAGTGATGAGGGGTTGCAATAATATGTGCTCTTTTTGCATTGTCCTTTTACTAAGGTAGAGAGCGGTCACGTCCAGTGGAATCAATCGTGAAGAGGTTGCAGGGCTTTGGAAAGAAGGCGTGAAGGAGGTAACACTCTCGGGCAGAATGTAAACGCTATTGATACATCCGATTTGAAAAAGAAGTTGAACCAGGAGCTAATTGGAGATTTAGTGAAGGTTTTTCCAGCATGAGTGTGAAAAAATGGGTTTACGTTTTGCTGATCTCTTGGATCGACTTTCCACAGAGTTTCCTGAATGAGATTTAGATACACTCCCACACCCTAAAGATTTTCCTGATGAATTACTATATAATGCAGACAGGCACATGTTTGCAAATATATTCATTTGCCTGCCCAAACGGGAGTAGCACAGTACTTGAAAGAATGCGTCGGGGATATACCAGAGCATACTTGGATCTTGTGCAAAAGATACGAAGAATTATTCCAGATGTGGGATTAATAGGTGTTATTTGTGGTAATGATTATCTTTTATTTCCTTCTGCTATTATATGAGCAGTTGGTATAGTTGAATTTTGATGTAAATTTGTTTATGCATTCATAACTTTTGAAGATAACATTATGCTCTAAGGATGCTAGACTTCCATTTTATGGTATCATAACTATATTTTCAGCCTAGTTTCTGTTTTTGAGTAGCTTCATAGCCTTCATGGAGGTTGGTAGTCACATGGAATTCGTATGTTTTCACACTTGAGTGCCAATTTTGATGAACAGTCATAACCTAACTTTAATTTTTTTTTTTTTTTTTTTTTTTTTTTTTTTTTGAACCCTTTGAACCTGAATTCCGAAGACTCTTATCAGGTGCATGGTTACCGTTTAACAATCTTGTGCTGAACTTCTCCTACCTTTGCCGAGCAATTTATGTACTCATACACATGTCCTTATAGAAGCGTGTAGCTTTTATTGTTTGTTTCACAAACTACGCTTTGTGTTAACATGTCCGGATCTGAATATATTTCTGTTTTTTCATATTTCTGTGCTTGAAGAGTGGTAGATGAGTACTTCCAGTGATCTGTTATTAGAAGCTAAAAATTCTTTTCTCCTCACAATCCCTCCCCTATTTGAGAATGTGCCACATTTACTAGTTAATATAGCTTTGGGAGTTAGATGAGCAATAGATGTGTTCGTGGCAGAACAGCAGCCCCTAACTAACTTGTGGCAGCTCCTCTTGAATTTCTTTCTGTGAAAAGTTATACCTCAGTTATTAGAGTTACCAATTTATTATTTGGATTTCTTTTTACAGGTTTCTGCGGGGAAACAGAGGAAGAACATGCAGACACATTGAGCCTAATGAAAGCTGTTGGTTATGATATGGCATATATGTTTGCGTACAGTATGCGAGAGAGAACCCATGCCCATAGGAATTATGTTGATGATGTTCCTGAGGAAGTTAAGCAGAGGAGGCTTACAGAACTTATTGAAGCATTTCGTGAGAGTACAGGTCAGTTTTATGACTCAGAGGTGGGAACCATCCAACTTGTGCTGGTTGAAGGACCTAACAAGAAAGCTCCAGATACAGAGCTTATTGGCAAGAGTGATAGAGGCCATAAAGTTTTGTTTACTAATCTGCCATTGCCAGATAGAGATGATGGTCAGAGTGATAAGCGGAACCCAATTGTTGGTGACTATGTAGAAGTTCGAATATTGAAATCTTCACGAGCATCACTCTTTGGAGAGGCACTTGCTATAACTAAATTAAGTTCATTTTACAACGTGTATGAAGAAGCCTTTGCCTATGCAAGTAGAAGTTGAAACGTCACTGCCTCTGGATGTGCCTGCTATTTTACATTTCACATAATTAGTTCAAGATAGTGATTATTCATATTTCGCAATGGTGGAGCAGCTTCTTGCTGGGGTATCAAGAATCTTGTTTGAAAGTCAAAACCAAGTTTGATGTAATTATGCGTTAGGTTGGCCGTGCCATGAAAGGATTTGGGGGCCTGCGGAAATGCATAATTGAACAAAGCTTTGAAGGGTCACTGTCCTGCAGCTGTAACTTTAAAATTGCTTGTATGGGCAAATTTTTGGTATTTTAGTCTATGGTTGAAAATTCTTCTTTGAAATTTTATAGGAACGATAATTTATTCTTTCTTCTTCATTTGTTCTCCTCTTTAGATTGTTGGTTGGTACACAGTACAGAATTGATTCCGAAACCCTACCTCACCACTTTAGGCATTGCGCTGTATTACTTTGCTTGAAAGTAATCCGCATTTCCTGATCTCAGCTCAATAATGTGATATTGACTGCTGTTTCTCGTGTTTGCACTATTAATTACTCAATCAAAGATTGCAAGATTACAATTTGACTGATTGAATCAAAAAGAAAGAGTAAACGACGTTTTCCCAGCCAAGGTTTTTTATCCAATCAAAAAGTTTTAAAATACCATTTTCCCACTCAAAGATTATATTCCAACCACTCACCGGTCGATTTTGATATTTTTATGATCTCACATCACCATTATTCTCTTCTCTAATTATCATTCATTAAAACTCTTCAAACTTTGCTCCCGTCGACCTCGTCAATCACCGACAATCTAGCGATTTGTGAAACACGCAATTGTCCCTCCCAAGTTAGATTTCGACCAATCCCGATCACCAAAATTCAAACTGTTATCACCAAAAGACTCACTGACATCTCCTCTTCAAAAACCCCAACAGCCTAGATAGAGTTTGTTCTCCGTTGGCCGTCGAATCGGAAAGTGTATTGTGGATAGTAAACGGAATATAAACTTTAGGCGGAAAAGTGGTATTTTGAAACTTTTGGGTGAAACAGTATCATCAAGGTAAACATTGGGTGGAAAAAAGGCGCTTACTCCAAAAAGAAATGGTAATTGGAAAATACCTGAATACTCTAGCGATTGCATTTGCATGGTTCATTACCCCGTATATAAAAAGTGGTCAACACAGCGCATGGGCATTCCCCACATGGTTTACATGCAGGAATCGGACCACTTACTTGCAATGGTAGTGCAACCATTGTGAAATGGCAGAGTTAAAATCGTTGTTGGGTCATAAGTCACAACAGTGACCTGAAAAGATGGCGTGCATAAACAGAAGCTGTATATAATGTGCATGAAAGAGAGAGTGGGGAAGTCTGAAGAATGATGAAGACAAGACGATGGTGTTTGGTTTGTTCCCATAATGAAAAAAGCTGATGGAAGAAAAGGGCCTGACAATTTCGTCGCCCTCTCACATCGGCCCATGGCCTTTCTTCAAAACACGTGCTCTCTGCTCTCGACTAGACTTCTCCTCTTTATCATCTTCTTCTTTTTAACTTTCAGTTTACTAAAAGCTCATTTCACTGTATTTGGATGGGTACTTACTATCCACCCTTAATGCTATTCATGTCTCCAACCTCTAATGCCAAAGCAAGCTGAAGTGAACCATTACTGAGTACATTAGATAAATTTAACGTATCCAACTCTTTCAACATCAGGTCAAAATTAACTATAGTAGAACATGGTAAGTACCAGCGTTTTAATGGAATTGATGCTTGAATCAGACAAGCATTACGTTGAGATTTATTATCTTTCAGAGTACTTTACACTTTTACAGAGTCAGTTCAAATGTAATCGGTTATAAAGTAAAGATGTTTTTTTTATTTTATTTTATTTAAGGCTCGAACCTCGATTAATCTTTCAAGACTTTAAAGTTAACGGTCATATAAATTTCTAATAATTATACTTTATTAGTAGTCTTAGAGATTCAAATTTAGAATAATATACCAAGAATCCCAAATGAACCGTCAAATTAACCAACAGTAGTTAAGTAAAAAAAGTAACTAACCAAGAAAAATGCACCCCTTCTTCATTTTTCTTTCCCTGTCTACCAGAAGACACCAAAAAGGCCAAAGAGATTTCAATTTTTACTTCCAAATCAATATTTTTATCAACAAAAAAATCATTATTTATTGTCTGGTTTCTTATCATCTCATTATAAATTAAATGAAAACACAAAACTCATATCATACCCAGCCATTTCTTTTTCTTTTTAGTTCTTAAATGAGTTGACAGTCAGAGGGCTTTAATCTTAAACGGGTGGATGTTAGGATGTATTTGGTTATATTTATGTATGCAGTGTGCCTACGAGCCAGTGATTTTTTTGTATTAGTTATTTTGAAGTTTTGCCTTGAATCTTTTATTTACTGATGGTTCTGTCTTAAACGGGTGGGTAGCTAGGATATATTTGGTTATATGTATGTATGCAGTGTACCTATGAGCCAGTAAATTTTGTTATTATTTAGGTTTGGAAGTCTATGCCTTGATATTTGATTTACTGATGCTCTGTCTTAGACGGGGGATAATTTGTATCGTGGGGACTCAATGCTTAAGTTTTATGTACTTTTTTTTTTCCATTTCTGTCCAGTCTTGTGCCGGTTTTCTGAAGTTCCTTCAGTGCCTGATTCTGACATCCCTACCGGAGGTCGTATATATCAGAGACATATGGTTGTCAAATGAATAAATGATATGGAGATTGTCCTTTCCATCATGAAGAATGCTGGATATAATGAAGTTGTCAATGTTCCTGAAGTGCTGAGGCATTTTTACACCTTGTGCTATGAGACTATGACTAAAACATAAAGTATGGCAGAGGCTTAATTATTTTTGGTTTTTAAAAAGGGAATGGAAGAAAAATGTTGCTACAGGAAGATCACAGTCTCTGCACCCTCCAAAAATAGTTGTATGGGATGTATGGCTGAGAGACTAAGGAAAAGATACTGGATTCTGATAAGATGGTTGATGTGGTGTGGCGGTCCTGATGCTTACAGGACTTGCCACGTTTATTAGAAGAGGTAGACTATGGTCAAGGGTCAACACTCTTCTTTCTGAGGAGACTTATGCTGATATAAGTCCCGTTCGAATCTCAAAAATTCAGTTACTGCTTTTGTATCAGTGATGAGGGGTTGCAATAATATGTGCTCTTTTTGCATTGTCCTTTTACTAAGGTAGAGAGCGGTCACGTCCAGTGGAATCAATCGTGAAGGGTTGCAGGGCTTTGGAAAGAAGGCGTGAAGGAGGTAACACTCTCGGGCAGAATGTAAACGCTATTGATACATCCGATTTGAAAAGAAGTTGAACCAGGAGCTAATTGGAGATTTAGTGAAGGTTTTTCCAGCATGAGTGTGAAAAAAATGGGTTTACGTTTTGCTGATCTCTTGATCGACTTTCCACAGAGTTTCCTGAATGAGATTTAGATACACTCCCACACCCTAAAGATTTTCCTATGAATTACTATATAATGCAGACAGGCACATGTTTGCAAATATATTCATTTGCCTGCCCAACACGGGGAGGTAGCACAGTACTTGAAAGAATGCGTCGGGGATATACCAGAGACATACTTGGATCTTGTGCAAAAGATACGAAGAATTATTCCAGATGTGGGATTAAGTAGTTTATTTGTGGTAATGATTATCTTTTATTTCCTCTGCTATTATATGAGCAGTTGGTATAGTTGAATTTTGATGTAAATTTGTTTATGCATTCATAACTTTTGAAGATAACATTATGCTCTAAGGATGCTAGACTTCCATTTTATGGTATCATAACTATATTTCAGCCTAGTTTCTGTTTTTGAGTAGCATCATAGCCTTCATGGAGGTGGGTAGTCACATGGAATTCGTATGTTTTCACACTTGAGTGCCAATTTGATGAACAGTCATAACCTAACTTTAATTTTTTTTTTTTTTTTTTTTTTTTTTTTTTTTTTTGAACCCTTTGAACCTGAATTCCGAAGACTCTTATCAGTGACATGTTACCGTTTAACAATCTTGTGCTGAACTTATCCTACCTTTGCCGAGCAATTTATGTACTCATACACATGTCCTTATAGAAGCGTGTAGCTTTTATTGTTTGTTTCACAACTACCTTTGTTTAACATGTCCGGATCTGAATATATTTCTGTGCTTGAAGAGAGTGTAGATGAGTACTTCCAGATCTGTTTATTAGAACTAAAAATTCTTTCCTCCCACATCCCTCCCCTATTTGAGAATGTGCCACATTTACTAGTTATATAGCTTTGGGAGTTAGATGGCAATAGATGTGTTCGGGCAGAACAGCAGCCCCTAACTAACTGTGGCAGCTCCTCTTAATTTCTTTCTGTGAAAAGTTATACCTCAGTTATTAGAGTTACCAATTTATTTTTTGGATTTCTTTTTACAGGTTTCTGCGGGGAAACGAGGAAGAACATGCAGACACACTTGAGCCTAATGAAAGCTGTTGGTTATGATATGGCAATATGTTTGCGTACGTATGCGAGAGAGAACCCATGCCCATAGGAATTATGTTGATGATGTTCCTGAGGAAGTTAAGCAGGAGGCTTACAGAACTTATTGAAGCATTTCGTGAGAGTACAGGTCGTTTTATGACTCAGAGGTGGGAACCATCCAACTTTGTGCTGGTTGAAGGACCTAACAAGAAAGCTCCAGATACAGAGCTATTGGCAAGAGTGATAGAGGCCATAAAGTTTTTTCGGCGTCCGGTGACTAGTTCCAATAGCAATACACCAAAGGCAATGACATCAGTTTTTTCATCTACTATCCCATGCATCAAAAACTCAGGGGCAAGATAGCTGCAATAATTGTCGGAAACAAATGAGTGCGTTTATGAAGTAAGATCACTGCTGGATAAGTGCAGTTGTAAATGTTAGTTTTACCAACCCAAATGTGCCTTCAACTTTGGATTCTGTGTAGTGAGTCCATTGCTCTGGTAGCCATTTTACAAGCCCAGAATCACAAATCTGAATTAAAAGGAACCAATACTTGCTTTCTTTTGCTATGCATGCTCTAACTAGTGAAAGTGGGGGGTATTTGTAAGTTTTTAAGAGTTTTTTTGTTATTTTAAAAACTTTGGGGGGGATAATGAATTTTACAGGGTACCCAGAACCGGGGTTCCGATTTCGATTCCAAAATTCAAGGAACCGGAACCATCGGTTCCGGTTCCGGTTCCGAAAGTCAAGGAATCGTCGGTTCTGATTCCGGTTCCTTCCAAAAATGTAGGGTACCCGGAACCGAACACCCCTAGTGAAAAGTGAGGTTGGGGAGGGGGGGCTATAAATAACCTCCCACCCCTCTCATTTGTGATGAATCCAGTTGAATCCAAAAAGTTTGAGAAAGTAAACATTACTCACAGCTCTCAATTCTCTCACTTTAGTCCCTATTATTTACTTTACCTTTCTGGAGTTATTATTAAAGAACACCACTAAAATCCCCTACTTTTCACCGCCTCATGTTAAGGCGGTGGATGGTCAATTTCAACACACTCCCTGGGATATTCACCGCTTATAAATAATTGTAAAGAATCGATAAATAGAATGACAATTATAAATAGATTCATCCATGAAAGCCGTATTTAACAATAATAAATAGATCCAGCCATGAAGGTGGTATTTAACAATAATAAATAAATCTAGTCATAAAAACGATATTTAGCAATAATAAATAGATCCGACCATAGAGGCGGAATTTGACAATAATAAATAGATCAAACCATAAAGACAAAATTTAGCAATAATAAGTATATCCGATCATAGAGGTAGAATTTAATAATAATAAATAAATCTGACCATAGAGGCAGAATTTAATAATAATAAATAAATCCGATCATAGAGGTAAAATTTAATAATAATAAGTAAATCCAACCATAAAGGTGGAAATAGAGATTAAATAACACATGTAGGATTGAAAATACGCAAAATTTAATGATAATAAATAAATTTAGCCATAAAGGCAGAAAACAGGGATCAAATAACATGTACAAGGTTGAAAATACGTACTTTCAGTAGACATGCACCATTATACTTGTTAAGCTCTTCGTGCTGATACCATGTTATAATCTTAGTGGTATAAGTGTAATAAATTAAAGAAGACAAAATATTAAGAAAGTAAAGTCGAAAGGACCATAAAACTTCTTTTCTTTTCAGTTGAATATTGTAATAAAAAGGAAAATGCTACACCCATAACCTTTTATCACAAACTTCTTCTCACAATCCTGACATAACAGCTTATAATTGGTTAGTTCATAATAGGTTCCACCTGAGTCTCACATGATAAATTGCGGTTGACTTTATAATACACGGGATAACATCATAAAACGCTGCGTTTTAGGTAAATCATAAAACGGGTGCGTTTCAGAATTACGGCTGAGCTTAGCTCCTCCAAATCCCTATCTAACTCCCAGTTGCTCGATACGGTGAAACAAAGTGTCCCTGCCTTTCAATGGCGTCTTCTTTCCCATCGATCTTAAACCAACCACAATGCGCTCTTCTTTGCATCAGAATTCAAAAACGGTGCTGTCTAAGCCTCAAAGTTCTCTCTTCAACTCCCCGGCCTTCTTTCAATTCACGTTGCTATCGCCGTCTCGTGATTCGTCAACTCAAGCGAAGCTCTTGTCTCAATCTCTGTAGAAACTTCTCCCAGTCATCCAGTCTTGCTGATGGTCCCTCACTTCACCACTTCATCGCCCATGCTTCACTCACTGACTCCCTGCCCCTGCCCCTGCCCCTGCCCGAGTAAGCTTCCTCTTTTTCACCTACGTGCTTGGAATTTTATGTGTACATATACATAGACTAGTTGATTTGGGAATTCGCAACTGATTCTTCTTATTATAGTTATGAATTATCTTTATCTTGCTAAGCTTCATTTTGTTCTTACTCCTTTATATTATATTATTGCTTGTCTTGCCATTATAATGTGAATTTAATAGAAATTCACAGAATTATATTTGGATTCTAGTTATGTATGTGGTGTACCTACGACTACGAGCCAGTAAAATTTTGTTATTAGTAATGTTCGGAAGTTTTAGACGGGTGGATAGTTAAGACTTTATTTGGATCGTATGTATGTATGCAGTGTACCTACGAGCAAGTAAAATTTTGTTATTAGTTATGTTGGGAAGTTTTATGCCTTGAATATTTGATTTACTGATGGTTCTGTCTTAAACGGGTGGATGTTAGGATGTATTTGGATTATATGTATGTATGCAGTGTGCCTACGAGCCAGTGATTTTTTGTTATTAGTTATGTTTGGAAGTTTTATGCCTTGAATCTTTTATTTACTGATGGTTCTGTCTTAAACAGGTGGGTAGCTAGGATATATTTGGGTTATATGTATGTATGCAGTGTACCTATGAGCCAGTAAAATTTTGTTATTATTTATGTTTGGAAGTCTTATGCCTTGAATATTTGATTTACTGATGCTCTGTCTTAGACGGGTGGATAATTTGTATCGTGGAACTCAATGCTTAAGTTTTATGTACTTTTTTTTTTCCATTTCTGTCCAGTCTTGTGCCGGCTTCTGAAGTTCCTTCAGTGCCTGATTCTGACATCCCTACCAGAGGTCGTATATATCAGGAGACATATGGTTGTCAAATGAATGTAAATGATATGGAGATTGTCCTTTCCATCATGAAGAATGCTGGATATAATGAAGTTGTCAATGTTCCTGAGAGTGCTGAGGTCATTTTTATCAACACTTGTGCTATAAGAGACTATGCTGAACATAAAGTATGGCAGAGGCTTAATTATTTTTGGTTTTTAAAAAGGGAATGGAAGAAAAATGTTGCTACAGGAAGATCACAGTCTCTGCACCCTCCAAAAATAGTTGTATTGGGATGTATGGCTGAGAGACTAAAGGAAAAGATACTGGATTCTGATAAGATGGTTGATGTGGTGTGCGGTCCTGATGCTTACAGGGACTTGCCACGTTTATTAGAAGAGGTAGACTATGGTCAGAAGGGGATCAACACTCTTCTTTCACTTGAGGAGACTTATGCTGATATTAGTCCCGTTCGAATCTCAAAAAATTCAGTTACTGCTTTTGTATCAGTGATGAGGGGTTGCAATAATATGTGCTCTTTTTGCATTGTTCCTTTTACTAGAGGTAGAGAGCGGTCACGTGCAGTGGAATCAATCGTGAAGGAGGTTGCAGGGCTTTGGAAAGAAGGCGTGAAGGAGGTAACACTTCTCGGGCAGAATGTAAACAGCTATAATGATACATCCGGATTTGAAAAAGAAGTTGAACCAGGAGCTAATTGGAGATTTAGTGAAGGTTTTTCCAGCATGAGTAAGGTGAAAAAAATGGGTTTACGTTTTGCTGATCTCTTGGATCGACTTTCCACAGAGTTTCCTGAGATGAGATTTAGATACACATCTCCACACCCTAAAGATTTTCCTGATGAATTACTATATATAATGCGAGACAGGCACAATGTTTGCAAATATATTCATTTGCCTGCCCAAACGGGGAGTAGCACAGTACTTGAAAGAATGCGTCGGGGATATACCAGAGAGGCATACTTGGATCTTGTGCAAAAGATACGAAGAATTATTCCAGATGTGGGATTAAGTAGTGATTTTATTTGTGGTAAGTGATTATCTTATAATTTTCCTTCTGCTATTAATATGAGCAGTTGGTATAGTATGAATTTTGATGTAACATTTGTTATATGCATTCATAACTTTTGAAGATATATTTTGAAGATAACATTATGCTCTAAGGATGCTAGACTTTCATTTATGGCTCATCATAACTATATTTCAGGCCTAGTTTCTGTTTTGAGTAGTAATCATAGCCTTCATGGAGGTGGTTAGTCACATGGAATTCGTATGTTTTCACACTTAGGAGTGCTAATTAGATGAACAGTCATTATCTAACTTTAATTTTTTTTTTTGAACCCTTTGAACCTAAATTCCGAAGACTCTTATCAGTGACATGTTACCGTTTAACAATCTTGTGCTGAACTTCTCCTACCTTTGCCGAGCAATTTATGTACTCATACACATGTCCTTATAGAAGCGCGTAGCTTTTATTGTTTGTTTCACAAACTACGCTTTGTGTTAACGTGTCCGGATCTGAATATATTTCTGTTTTTTCATATTTCTGTGCTTGAAGAGTGGTAGATGAGTACTTCCAGTGATATGTTATTAGAAGCTAAAAATTCTTTTCTCCTCACAATCCCTCCCCTATTTGAGAATGTGCCACATTTACTAGTTAATATAGCTTTAGGAGTTAGATGAGCAATAGATGTGTTCCTGGCAGAACAGCAGCCCCTAACTAACTTGTGGCCACTTCTCTTGAATTTCTTTCTGTGAAAAGTTATGCCTCAGTTATTAGAGTTACCAATTTATTATTTGGATTTCTTTTTACAGGTTTCTGTGGGGAAACAGAGGAAGAACATGCAGACACGCTGAGCCTAATGAAAGCTGTTGGTTATGATATGGCATATATGTTTGCGTACAGTATGCGAGAGAGAACCCATGCCCATAGGAATTATGTTGATGATGTTCCTGAGGAAGTTAAGCAGAGGAGGCTTACAGAACTTATCGAAGCATTTCGTGAGAGTACAGGTCAGTTTTATGACTCGCAGGTGGGAACCATCCAACTTGTGCTGGTTGAAGGACCTAACAAGAAAGCTCCAGATACAGAGCTTATTGGCAAAAGTGATAGAGGCCATAAAGTTTTGTTTACTAATCTGCCATTGCCAGACAGAGATGATGGTCAGAGTGATAAGCGGAACCCAATTGTTGGTGACTATGTAGAAGTTCGAATATTGAAATCTTCACGAGCATCACTCTTTGGAGAGGCACTTGCTATAACTAAATTAAGTTCATTTTACAACGTGTATGAAGAAGCCTTTGCCTATGCAAGTAGAAGTTGAAACGTCACTGCCTCTGGATGTGCCTGCTATTTTACATTTCATATAATTAGTTCAAGATAGTAATTATTCATATTTCGCAATGGTGGAGCAGCTTCTTGCTGAGGTATCAAGAATCTTGTTTGAAAGTCAAAACTAAGTTTGATGTAATTATGCGTTAGGTTGGCCGCGCCATGAAAGGATTTGGGGGCCTGAGGAAATGCATTATTGAACAAAGCTTTGAAAGGTCACTGTCCAGCAGCTGTAACTTTAAAATTGCTTGTACGGGCAAATTTTTGGTATTTTTAGTCTCTGGTTGAAAATTTTACTTTGAAATTTTATAGGAACGATCATTATTCTTTCTTCTTCATTTGTTCTCCTCTTTAGATTGTTGGTTGGTACACAGTACGGAATTGATTCCCAAACCCTACCTCACCACTTTTGGCATTGCGCTGTATTACTTTGCTTGAAAGTAATCCGCATTTCCTGATCTGAGCTCAATAATGTGATATTGACTGCTGTTTCTCGTGTTTGCACTATTAATTACTCAATCAAAGATTGCAAGATTACAATTTGACTGATTGAATCAAAAAGAAAAGAGTGAACGACGTTTTCCCACCCAAGGTTTTTTTCCAATCAAAAAGTTTTAAAATACAATTTTTCCACTCAAAGGTTATATTCTGACTAATCACAGGCCAATTTTGATATCTTTACAATCTCACACTACTATCATTCTCTTCACTAATTATTATTCATCAAAACCCTTCAAACTTTGCTCCCGTCAACCCAACAATCGCCAGCAATCGAGCGATTTGTGAAATGCGCAATTGTCCTCCCCCAAGTTAGATTTCGACCAATCTCGATCATCAAAATTTAACCTGTTATCATCAAAATACTCACTAATATCCTCTCTTTAAAAACCTCAACAGTCTAGATCAAATTTGTTCTTTATTAGCCGTCGAATCGGAAAGTGTATTGTGGGTTATTGTGGGTAGTAAACAGAATATAAATTTTAGATGGAAAAGTGGTATTTTGAAACTTTAGGACGAGAAAGTATCATCAAGGTAAACCTTAGGTGGAAAAAAGGCGTTTACTCCAAAATGAAATGGTGATTAGAAAATACCGGAATACTCTAGTGACTGCATTTGCATGGTTCATTACCCCATATATAAAAAGTGGTCAACACAGCGCATGGGCATTCCCCACATGGTTCACATGCAGGAATCGGACCACTTACTTGCAATGGTAGTCCAACCATTGTGAAATGGCAGAGTTAAAATCGTTGTTGGGTCATAAGTCACAACAGTGACCTAAAAAGATGGCGTGCATCATAAACAGAAGCTGTATATAATGTGCATGAAAGAGAGAGTGGGGGAAGTCTGAAGAATGATGAAGACAAGACGATGGTGTTTGGTTTGTTCCCATAATGAAAAAAGCTGATGGAAGAAAAGGGCCTGACAATTTCGTCGCCCTCCCCCATCGGCCCATGGCCTTTCTTCAAAACACGTGCTCTCTGCTCTCGACTAGACTTCTCCTCTTTATCATCTTCTTCTTTTTTACTTTCAGTTTACTAAAAGCTCATTTCACTGTATTTGGATGGGTACTATCCACCCTTAATGCTATTCATGTCTCCAACCTCTAATGCCAAAGCAAGCTTAAGTGAACCATTACTGAGTACATTAGATAAATTTAACGTATCCAACTCTTTCAAAATCAGGTCAAAATTAACTATAGTAGAACATGGTAAGTACCAGCGTTTTAATGGAATTGATGCTTGAATCAGACAAGCATTACGTTGAGATTTATTATCTTTCAGAGTACTTTACACTTTTACAGAGTCAGTTCAAATGTAATCGGTTATAAAGTAAAGATGTTTTTTTTATTTTATTTTATTTAAGGCTCGAACCTCGATTAATCTTTCAAGACTTTAAAGTTAACGGTCATATAAATTTCTAATAATTATACTTTATTAGTAGTCTTAGAGATTCAAATTTAGAATAATATACCAAGAATCCCAAATGAACCGTCAAATTAACCAACAGTAGTTAAGTAAAAAAAGTAACTAACCAAGAAAAATGCACCCCTTCTTCATTTTTCTTTCCCTGTCTACCAGAAGACACCAAAAAGGCCAAAGAGATTTCAATTTTTACTTCCAAATCAATATTTTTATCAACAAAAAAATCATTATTTATTGTCTGGTTTCTTATCATCTCATTATAAATTAAATGAAAACACAAAACTCATATCATACCCAGCCATTTCTTTTTCTTTTTAGTTCTTAAATGAGTTGACAGTCAGAGGGCTTTAGAGGCCACTACTGATAACATCCCCCAACATTCTAGTTTTGTTCTTAAATTTGCTTCCAGGTCCATTTATCCAAATGTTCGTATGGAACACCACCACCCATCCATTGTGTATTAAATGAGCAAGGGACCTATCTAAATGACATGAAGACAAAATGACAAGCGTGGCGCAATTGGTGCACCCAATATGGCCACCTCAATTAATGATAGTGGCAAAGCCCTAGATCTTCCAAATCTCCCTCTCTAGATATCTATACCCCTCTCATTCAATTCCCCTCACTAGAACAAAGAGGAGTTTCCTCCGTTCAAACCTCTAACCTTTTTTTTTTCTCTCTCTCTTTCAGCCCTCCCACACATACAACAGTATAATATAAACCTGCATGGAGTCATGGCCTAGGAAGTTTTTCCCCGGGAGTATTGATGATTAATCTTTAAAAGATGTTGCAGGTTTAGTCTTAGGGTTTGATCAGCTGATCGTTTTCTAAGAAAGTGGAGCAAAGGTTTTTGTGAGAATGGTATGGACTAAGGAATGTTGGGTTTTGATGGGTATTATAATTATTGGTCTATGGCTGCTGTGGTATAGTAAGCAGAACAAAATGAAAAAGAAGAGTGGAGTTCCAAAAGGGAACTTAGGTTGGCCTTTCATAGGAGAAACTCTTGACTTCATTGCCTGTGGTTACACCTCTCAACCTGTCAGCTTCATGGACAAACGCAAATCTCTGTAAGTTTGTCTCATCCATTACTGCTTCCTCCCTCTTATATATATATATATATATATATGATGATCCTTTCTTGCAACAACCAAATTTCTTCCTGTCCTCTGCTCTCCATGGCTGCAGAAGTTATCTATATTTTTTTTCCTCTAAGTCATTCTTATCTTTTTGTGTTGAAACATGGATAAAGTTGATCAAAAGAAAGGAACGATTTAAAGATCTGCAAGATAAATTATGATCTCTGGCTATAGTTTATCTCTTTCTTTTATTTATTTCTCTAATATGATGATCATTAGATGATGCTGCATGTGCTTATATAACAAAATTAATTCAAAATTGATGTTTCTATATGAAGTACCATATTCATTTACGTATTGTAACAAGATCACTATACAACACTCAAGTCTGTCGATAGTACGGTAAAAAATAAACATTGCTTAATTTTATATTGTTTACTGGTTGCATTTATTTTCTTATATTTCTCTCACATGTCAATCATATAATAGATTGATGAAGAAACTGTTAAAAACCATCTCTCCCTATTCATCAAAAGAGAAAAAAAAAAAGGAAAAAAGAACATAGAGGAACAGATTTTTGTTTTATGCTTAGTGTGATGTGCACTAATACAAAGTAGGAAGTAATCGGAAGAGATGAAGGTACAGTGTTATTATGGAAGTTTGTGCTGTGAATTACCTTAATTGTCCACACACGGCATATTAATTCTTGAGCAATTATATTTATGCCTCATTTATGACCGAAATCTACTCTTAATGCCTTGCGATCTTCAACACAGATGATGGCATTGATAACAAAACTATCAGCAAAAAAGGAGTAGTCCCTAGAATTGAATGAAAGCTCGTAGAACATACCCTGTCCAATCCTGAACTAACTACACCATACAAAACACTCGATCCTATTGCTTGTACAGGCAGTAACCACAGCCTTAATTCCAATGAACATTTTAATTTCATACCTGAACTGATGAACTCTTTCTTTTTTCTCTCTATAGGTATGGGAATGTGTTTAAAACACACATCTTGGGAACGCCCATAATAGTTTCCACAGATCCCGACGTTAACAAAGTGGTTTTGCAAAACCATGGAAACACTTTTGTCCCTGCTTATCCCAAATCAATAAGAGAATTACTTGGAGACTTCTCCATACTTCAAATGAATGGTAATCTTCAGAAGAGAGTGCATGCACAGATCGGTGGATTCCTGAGATCACCACAACTCAAAGCCAGAATCACAAAAGACATTGAAAACTCTGTCAAGCTGACCTTGGCTACTTGGAAAGACATGCACCTTATATACGTTCAAGAAGAAATCAAAAAGGTCATTTCTGAATGATGATATATAACATCTATGTACTCGTACCATTGAAATAATACTCAATTTTAATAGAACTTTTGCTTGTTCTCAGACAACGTTTGAAGTTCTGGTAAAGGTATTGATGAGCATTCGTCCTGGAGAAGATTTATACTTTCTGAAGAAAGAATTTGAAGAATTCATCAAGGGTTTAATTTGCTTGCCAATTAAACTTCCTGGAACAAGACTATATAAATCTTTGAAGGTAGTTAATGAAAATTAAAAATCAATTAGAAAACAACACAAAAACTTTTTCATAGTTAGCAATTTTATATAATGGCGATGTATCTGTACATGCAGGCTAAGGAGAAGCTATTAAAGATGGTGAAGCGGATCGTAGAAGAGAGAAAACTAGCTATGGAGAAATCAGATGAAAAAGGTGTAGCAAAGGATGTAGTGGACGTGCTGTTACGTGATAATAATGAAGCAAATGAGAAGCAATATTTACCGTTGGATTTCATTAGTGGAATTATCATAGAGATGATGATCCCGGGAGAAGAGACTATGCCCACGGCAATGACCCTAGCTGTCAAATTCCTCAGTGACAGCGCCGTCGCTCTGAAGCAACTTACGGTACGTTAACTTAACGTAAATTATATGGCGTTTAGATTTGAGATATCGTCTTTTTGATCCAACGGTTAGGATCATTTTCCACTTCGGCGGTCCTAAGTTGTCCGCTAAAGTGTTTGACTTTTGTTGAGAAGTCATTTTCATTAAACGCACGAATGGATGCACGACTGAGATGGAGAGTTCGTGAGAGGACCCACATTTTAGTGAAACATGCTATAGACATTTTCAGCCGTACGTTAAAGATTGAACGGCTGTTATGTGAGGACCACCTATTAACTCTGTGTCTGTGCGAGTTGAGACCGTTGCTATCATACATTAGTCAGTGTGTCAGTTTTTTTTTTTTTTTTTCAGAATTAAAAATTATTATAGTTTGGCCAAAACAGGTGGAGGGTTGACTTTCAATTAATCCTCTCTTAACTGCTAATTAAGAGCGTTAATTAGATTGTTCAGACATGGTGGGGCTTTTTCTCTGTCCATTTGCAAACTACTTTAATTTCTTTGATTCTTTCGCATCTGAAAACGATTTTTTCACCAAAATTTTATAATATTTAATTTAATTCGATGTACCAAAAATGGGTATTACACTAAAAGATTGTTAAAATTTAATATTACTAACTAAAAAAAATAAAAATTAATTCTTATATTTTGGACTATTAGTGTCAAAGTCTTACATAGTTAAGGAGACGTGAGTTTTGATTGTTTATATAGTACAAAGACACTCTCACCATCCAGAGACGTTCACTCCTAAGTGAGACAAAATCGTGAGCTATTTCAATGAAACGAACAATCTCTCTTACATGGTCAAGGGCAGGCTCCTTCCATACAAGAGACGCAAAGGCGCCCACTCTTAAGTGGAACAAAATGAGACGCATTTTCAGGACAAACGCAGCTATCATGTGTCTACTCGTGTGAGCCTTAGGGTCCAAAGTAGACAATACCTTTGGCAACTAGACTAGAAATTATATTTAAGTATTGTTAGTATACTTTTAGGGGGGGGGGGGGGGGGGGGATGGTGGAAGGGGAAGGGGAAGGGACTTGAATTTAGGGAAGGGGAAGGGACTTATAAATTCAAGTCCTAGATAATTAAGTTGGAGCATAAATGTGGTGGTGGTGAGTGGAAGGTCATGTCGGCTTATTGTAGATGGTATCCCTCTATGCAATAGAGAGAAGACATTGGTTGGTTCACATGATTCAATTAGCATGCAAAGTTGGGGTGATAAACAACTATGTTACAGAGACACGTAGTGGTCACGACGGACCAGCCATTAAATGGTGTGGCCAGTCTCAGTCTCAGTCCATAAAAAATCACAAAAACCTAACCTTTTGCTTCGGAACGTTATTCTTTTAACATTAAGACATGCGAGGAAAAGTAGGTGATAATTATAGCTCCTTTTACAGCCTGCTCTAATTTTCCTTCAGTCATGTACTACAGAAGCTTGCCATATTCACGTAATGAATTTTTCATACTGTCATAACCGTTTCAGTGTTCCTTTACTGGGGTATCGAAAATCATGGAATAGCATTTATATATATATGCTGATTTTATATCTCATTGTGAAGGAGGAGAACATGGAATTGAAGAGGCAGAAGACGGAGTCATGTGAAGATTTTAGTTGGACTGACTACATGTCTTGCCATTTACTAAAATGTGAGTTGGAATGATAAAAGAAAAGATTAAAACCAAATTAATGTGTATTTTATATTGATTAATTTTGCACACACTATAGGTGATCCAGTGAAACTCTTAGAATGGCAAATATCATTAATGGAGTTTGGAGGAAAGCTCTCAAAGATGTACATATCAAAGGTTACTTTCTCCTTCAATTTTCCAATAATTTTAGTTACTGTCAGTTATTCATATACTGGCGCCATTCGATTTGATTTGGCTTGGTTACATTTGCAGGTCATTTGATACCAGAAGGATGGTGTGTGTTAACGTCATTTATATCTGTTCACATGGATGAACAAAACTATGATAATCCATATCACTTTGATCCATGGAGATGGGAGGTTCGCTATACATTTATGAATCTTTTGACATGAGTCACGTGACATTCAAAATTATCTTAGACAACACCAAGTGAGCATATATCTTGTTTAGCCATTCACAGAAATATTCTATAACATGTTTTCTTAATTTGTTGCCAGAAAACAGGAGCTGCTGCTGTTAACAACAATAATTTCACACCGTTTGGTGGGGGTCAGAGGCTGTGTCCTGGTTTAGAATTATCACGGCTGGAAATTTCAATCTTCCTTCATCATCTTGTCACTAGCTATGGGTAATGATCTAGCTCTCAAATTAATGCAGTGTGTCATTAATGGAAGGCATTATCCGAAGCCAAAATCCAGTCTGTTATAAACAGTTAAAGTTAGGCAATTAAATTGACAATTCTGAATTTGTGTGCTATGTATGCAGATGGGTTGCTGAAAAGGATGAAATTATCCACTTTCCAACCGTCAAGATGAAGAAGAAGCTGCCAATCACAGTAACCCCTGTAAGGACGTAAGCTTTGGTCGATAGCTGCAACCACCATATCAGATTGGCCCATCTAGAAAACGTGCATAATATATCTAAATCTCACCAGACAGATCCATTTGTTGGCATTTGCATTTTGCACCAAAAAGGTTTATTGAAATGCTAATCATGTAAAAGCTATATCTATAAGACTCTATAATATCTTGTTAGTTCTGGTGTCACCATCTCTTTTACATAGCAGGAGGGATCTTTGGGCCCTTCTAATTTTTGCAGTCCTTTTAACTTGCATATATGCAAGTGGGATCTCCGAATTTAACTCTGGTCTCCATCTATTAAAATATTTTGTTTGATTTGATAATAACATTTGTGGTTATGAATGTATCAAGGGACATGATGATTTGATCATACGCAATAGCACATGCGCCACTATACCCTCTTCAATAATATTGAGTTGGTGGAGCTATAGTACAACTCCGTGTCCTAAGGTAATCACAATAGTGTGCCCAAAATCCTTTTGCCGGTTTCAGTTCCCTTCTGTACACCCTTTCGACTAGCTTGAGAGATCAAGCTAATTGCTAAATACATAAACAGAAAATGGTAGTAAATTTCTCTGATTTCTACCTGCTCTTACTGGGAATCTACATGATCCAAACCTTAACATATTAACAGCCGAGACTGCATTGGCAACTCCAAAATTTTTTAGTTTTATCAGATTCTTGCTCGTAGACCCACTGATGTCAGCATTGGACAACAACAGTGTAGAGATCAGTGAAGTAGTCTCATCAGGATTCAGTCCCACTTGAACAGAAAGGCTCCAACAGTAGGTAGCCAAGCAGGGACTCTTAAATTATAAAAATGAGACGAGACCGAACAATAATAAAAGATCGGTGTGAATGTAATGACCCGCAAGTTAATGCTGACAGGATTATAATTGAGCTTTCAGCTTCAATCATCATACCAATAAGTGGAACCGAAAGTCTAATACTTCTTAGGTATAGTCTACTGTTGCAAGTTTGGAGCTTAAAAACCCAAAACCATATTTCCATGACAGTTCTTTTGGATGTTAACGCTAGAGTTCAATGGAAAGGAGAAATGGGCTTCAGGAACTTCACAATATCAGTAATATTTCTGAGTTCAAACAACAACCTAGCTCAGTGAACTTCCATTTTGCACATATCACACTGCATTTGCGTTCATAGACACTTTATTCGACAAGAGATTAATTTTGGCAACGAAATGAATGAAGAAATTGCATTTTAAAAGTTACATTTCCCTTTCTTAAGGGGCAACATATAAAAAAAGCATTCCAGCACAAAACTTGGTGATAATTGGTGATTAAGCTACTTTCACAGAAAACACCTTACATATGTTTTAAGAAAATCTACAAGAGCAGCTGTTTGAAACATTCGCTAATCTTGAATAGACGGAACGGGCTGCAAAGGAGGTTGGGGTCCTTGTGGAGAACTTGCTCAACAAAAATGGACAATGTCTTTATATTTTTCTAATCCTGCCAGCCAAAATACAAGGTTTCAGCCTAGAATTGAACAATGTGTAAAGAAATAGAGCCCTATGTTCAGAGCCAAACCTCGTAAAGTAAGAACATCACTGCCCAATTAACACATTGGAACTACCTTTGAGATTTTATAGAAACCGGTTCAATAATGCCTAATAAGTAATAACAAGAAAAAAGTAAGATGCAGGATAACATCTCAAGTTGAAATTGAACAAGAACTTTTCAGGCCATAGATTTTTTCTTCTCTTTCTCAAGACGCTGCAGCTCAGCCAGTCTTTCAGCCCATGCTCTTTCCCTTGCCACAGCAGCCATCTTACGCTCTACCCTCTTAATTCTCTTTGTCCTGTTAGCCTCTTGCAACTGAGCTTTCCGCTTCTTTGCCTCTGCCTGTATATGTTAAAAAACCAGTTGAAATTATAGATAAAAGCAGTCTGCAGATAATCAGGCAGCCTCATTATTCAAGAAACGTGTAAGGAGGCCAGACAAGACTTTGAAAAAACAAAAGAGCAATTTGTTAGACATCCTAATCCAACTATATAGCAAACGAACTAAAGGTCATAACAGCAATAATTTCTGAAGAAGCCTATTAACTTCAAACTATGCCAAATAGAATATGAAAATAGGTAAACATAGGCTCAGAACAAAGCTGTTCTTGATATTCAATTCAAAAGGCGTTAGTACACGCCTTGCAAAATTCCATCAAAAATATGTTAAAAGTCATGAAACATTAAGAGATAGTATAAAACAAGAGGCCAAGCAATGATTGTTATAATCAATTTGTATTCAACAGAGATAAAAAAGAAGAAGTAAAAGTTCCATGCAAGAGTTAGAGATGAATCTGCAGAGATGAATCTGCCAGAGCCATTTTAGGAGTATAATTGCAATGATAGTGATCTTTAGAGATTCAAGCAATCCCAAGCTCTCTTCTCTTCACATAATCCAGATTGATACACATGGAAATTTTCATGGAGGAACATAAAAAACATCGATATCAGGACCATCCCAACAAATGAAAACCAACCAACACAGTAAATTTAAAGAAGTAAACTAATAATACAAAGCANCAGCCTAGAATTGAACAATGTGTAAAGAAATAGAGCCCTATGTTCAGAGCCAAACCTCGTAAAGTAAGAACATCACTGCCCAATTAACACATTGGAACTACCTTTGAGATTTTATAGAAACCGGTTCAATAATGCCTAATAAGTAATAACAAGAAAAAAGTAAGATGCAGGATAACATCTGAAGTTGAAATTGAACAAGAACTTTTCAGGCCATAGATTTTTTCTTCGCTTCCTCAAGATGCTGCAGCTCGGCCAGTCTTTCAGCCCATGCTCTTTCCCTTGCCACAGCAGCCATCTTACGCTCTACCCTCTTAATTCTCTTTTTCCTGTTAGCCTCTTGCAACTGAGCTTTCCGCTTCTTTGCCTCTGCCTGTATATATTAAAAACCCAGTTGAAATTATAGATAAAAGCAGTCTGCAGATAATCAGGCAGCCTCATTATTCAAGAAACGTGTAAGGAGGCCAGACAAGACTTTGAAAAAACAAAAGAACAATTTGTTAGACATCCTAATCCAACTATATAGCAAACGAACTAAAGGTCATAACAGCAATAATTTCTGAAGAAGCCTATTAACTTCAAACTATGCCAAATAGAATATGAAAATAGGTAACCATAGGCTCAAAACAAAGCTGTTCTTGATATTCAATTCAAAAGGCATTAGTACATGCCTTGCAAAATTCCATCAAAAATATGTTAAAAGTCATGAAACATTAAGAGATAGTATAAAACAAGAGGCCAAGCAATGATTGTTATAATCAATTTGTATTCAACAGAGATAAAAAAGAAGAAGTAAAAGTTCCATGCAAGAGTTAGAGATGAATCTGCAGAGATGAATCTGCCAGAGCCATTTTAGGAGTATAATTGCAATGATAGTGATCTTTAGAGATTCAAGCAATCCCAAGCTCTCTTCTCTTCACATAATCCAGATTGATACACATGGAAATTTTCATGGAGGAACATAAAAAACATCGATATCAGGACCATCCCAACAAATGAAAACCAACCAACACAGTAAATTTAAAGAAGTAAACTAATAATACAAAGCATGACTCACAAATCCACAAGGAAAACTCATGGCTAGCAAGCTCACAGACAAAGTGGTTCTAAGGACTCTACCAATAAGCAAAATTGTAAAGTGACAATACATCATTCAAGCTCAGAAAAGACTTGAATGAGCGACACTAACTTTTTATAAATAGTGCAACACCATATTGAAACTTCTCATCCTCCTTCCTAAATCTGTACAAGTACTGAAATTTGCACATCCATGTAACAGAATGTAGGATAGGCAGTAAATACGTAATAGGCTTTAAAGATATTAATACCCAATAGCTGCAATAATTATGAGCAATTTCTGAATAATTAAGAGGACATATCACTAACTACGATTAAGTGCCAGAAAACAAAGAGCTTACATAAATTACTTATTGGTGTATACAACATGAATTATCCAAGCATGTAAAACTTATTCAACAATACAGAATAAGGATCAATTAGAAAAGGAACCAAAACAACCAATTACCAAAAAACCAACAAAAATATTAGAAAGAAAGCCAAGTTAGACATTGATAAAGTTATAAATGTCAATCAGGCAATGATAAACACAATTGCAACTTCACGACTCAATACAAAATTTATTAAGCAAGCAATCACCAGTCCGCTTTAATCTATCAAAAACCTTTCTCCTACTAATTTCAGTCTACATGTCTAGATACAAGCATTTCTACAATTAAATTACAAGCCACCTCTGTTTATATGCCAAAACCATATAGTTTCCACAATCAAATTATTCATTAACGAACTTGTTAATACTATGTAATCAACATATATCATTTACTGAATTTGGTATTCCAAATTAAACAGAACAAAAGGACTATTAATCAATGAACAAGTCGAAAATAAATAATATTAGAAATTATTTTGAAAACTAAACTGACCAAAATGAAAGCACGGCGCTGCCTCATGCGCTTTTTCTCATTCCTTCTCTTGACACTCCCTTCATTAGGATTGCTGGGACTGATCGGCTGCCCAGGAGTATGCTGTACCCAAGCATACGGTCCTGTAAATTATATAATGAAAACCTAATTTAAATTAAATAATCTGAGATATTATACATTAAAACATCATTGAAAGAAATAGGTAATGACCAGGGGGACGCAAACTGGCTCTTTTGCGACGAGGTTTGTCAACGGGTCTTCGCTTTGGATATCGTGTGTCGGTTAAGCTGTGAAAGTGGTGCAAAATTGGGAACCATGGAGATTGGCCACTCGATACGCATCGTAAGTCGGGTTTCAAGAACAAAGAGGAGGAGAATACCGGCGACGTAGTAGAAGTGGTGGCGGCGCGTGGTACTACCGTCCTTGATAGGGGTCCAATGATGCTTCTTAGGACTCCAAATCCCATTTGTTAAATCTCTCAGCTTCGTGCTACTGCAACTGTGAACTGCTGTTAGTGTCAGTGGCTGCGATCTCGGTGCACAGCAATGTTAATGGATTTGAGACGAGCTAGTTTCAAGGGTTTGGGCTCCTGGACTTACGAGTTTAAACCAGGCAAGGTCAACAACCCAGTCTTTCACCAGCCCAAGAGTGCTGGCCTTGCCGCACATCTGGTGGGCCTATGTGGTACGAGATCCAATTACTATCTGCTGGCACGACGAGCCAAGTCTGTGACCTAAAAATGAAACTGGGCCATAGATCCAATTACATGGGGAATTGATCTTTTTTTTTTTTTTTTTTTTTTAATGACCAAGGTGTTTGGCCAGTTTGCGCGCACCTCGACTATTCTCTTGAAACCCTGAAACTATCGATAAGATTCGAGCTCCAATGGCCACTCCTATTACGTGTCGTAGGGACTTGAACTCGGGAGACCATATAAGCTTAGATCCTCTTTTATTTTTTTATTATCAAGTTATCTAATAGTAACTTTTAGCTACCACCTACGCCCTACACTTTTAATATATTCTTTATTTTGACAAATTTAACCTTATTTCAAACTACTAAAATAATATTATAATTTCTAAATACGCTCATACTCTATTTTATATTTTTGTTTTGATTTTTATTATTTAATCATATATAAAACCTAACCCTAAATGTTCATAACTTAATCCAAAAAATTTCATAATTATTGAAACTTTCTGTTTTATTTTAAATATTTGTTTGTTTGATAAAAATATAATACTAAAATTATGAAAAACATAACGAGATGAATCTGGACATGAAGAAAAGAAAATAAGTTGAAATTAGAAAATTGGGAGAAAATAAAATGGTCTTTAATGTTTCTACTCATTCAATTCACTACACACAATAGCTTGTTCAAGGTTGGAATATCCCAACTCATATGGTGTGTCAAGGATCATGGATGGTGGCCTCAGTCCCCCACTTCCGGCCTAGAAATTGTTTCCCTACCCTGAAATCGTTATCCCTAGATTGGTTTTGAAACGATCTTTAGTGAATTGTGTTGCGTTTCAATATACGTCCGTCTCTCTAGGTTCGGGAAGCAGCCTTAGTGATTAGTTTTAGGTGTTTAAATGCATTTGGGCCTCTAAGGGAGCACGGAAAATTTGTCTTATACTTTCTTATAAAGATTGCAAACAACCCTTTAAATGATAATGAAAAAGGGTCTTGTACTTTTATTATTATTATTTATCACCTGAGTGTCTGGACTAGTTTATACGCATCTCAACTAATTCTTCAAAACCTTATAACTGTCGGCCGAATAAAAATCTCAATGACCACCTAGCCCACTCCTATTAGTGCTTGAAGAAACTCGAACTTATAAAACCTCTTTCGCTATTTTACCGTTAGGCCATCCAATATTGATTTGTCTAGTACTTCTTACATAGGCAGTTGTTTACAGTGGCCTAACACTTAATTCATTTTTCAGGAAAGCTCGTATCCAAATCCCAACCAATTTGTTCTTGAACCTCAATAAATAATAATAATAATATTATTTTAGGTTTAATAATAGGAATTTCATTGTTTTTAATTCTATAATCATTCAAAGACAAACTGAGCAGAATGGGAACTGTAAATAAAGTTAGGGAGAGGCTACTGTTGCTATGAATTGTAAGATGCAGCAAATGCCGTATTGCCTGCATTCTTTTGCTCTGTTTGGTCATGAAAAATTATTCCAGCTTGATTAAAAGAGGAAAGCAAATGCAGTAATAACTCATGAGACAGCTTTGAAGGCCTCTTATCTTCAAATCCTCCTGATTTTAGAACCTCAATAATCTTCTCCTTAAACGAACTTGCTTCCAATTCTGAGCAAGAAGATGAATAAAAATCTTCACCTTCACTCTCCCTTTCATCATCGTCCTCTTCGCTACAACCACAACAGTCACCCATTTCAACATTTTCATTAATTGGACCCATCTTTTTGGACAATCTCAGTAGCTCTATCACTTTTTTCTTCTGCTTAAATATTGCCCCTAGTGTTTTATTTTTCTTACCAAAACAAGTTCTTGTGAAAGCCAACCATTCATCAAGATTCACCTTCGGTATATCTGCTTTTGGTCTTATTATAACCACAGATGAATCAACTTTCGGGCAAGGAACAAAGTCCCTTCTACTTACATCCATGACAAACTCTACATCAGCCACCAACTTCACATTCACAGCCAATCTGTTGAACTCAGAGTCACCAGGATTCGCCAGCAACCTCTTTGCAAACTCTTTTTGAAGAAGAAGCGTTGCACTCCTAAAATGGTTCGTTCCATACACTAATTTCGCCACAAGAGGAGAAGATATTCCATACGGAATGTTTGCCACAACAAGATCAAACTGTGTAAACTCCGCCTTCAATGCATCTTTCCATATAACCTGCAAAACGCAATATTAAAAACTCAAATTTAGTGACTATATACACCAGCTTAAGTATTCTCTCAGGCATTTTATCGAACAGGTATGAAAATATTCTTACAGTCAGCTTATCTTTAAAACCACGTTCAGCTACCCGTTTGTTGAGAATATCTTCCATTCTCTTGTCGAGTTCAATAGCAAAAACCTTCTTCGAAACTTCAAGAAGCTTGAGAGTGAGGTTTCCAGTACCGGGTCCAATTTCTAGAACCGTATCATTGGGGTTTATATTTGATTTCCGAACAATAGAGTCAAGGATTCGTTGGTTGGTGAGGATATGTTGACCCTTGCTTTTGTGGAAATATAATCTGTCCTCTTGATTTTCAATTGGGTTACGAATCTTCAGTTCGTCGTCCTCGCCATTTCTCTGCGTGTATCGGTTACTTGACTTCGTACGAAGCTCTCTAAGAATAAGTTGCTGGTAATTAAATCTTGTGAGGTAGAGCCGGAATGGTATTGGCTTATGAAGCATTAGTTAGGTTCTTGTATGAACTGGAAGCGATCTAACGTAACGTTAATGAAGTTCTGAATTTTGGTTGCACAGTGATCTTCAATAACGAGACTACCGACTACTACGAGAGGGAATTTTCAAACGTGCGCCAAGGGCCGTAGTGGGTTAGAGTTTGAAAATTATTACGCTACGCAGGCTTCCATAAAATTATTACGCTGTGAAAGCAATAAATCCTGGAGTGAGTTGGACCATCTATTGCCATCTTGATCTAGGCCCATTTAGCATTGCTTCTGAGTTAAGACAGCTTCAACTAAAAAGAACGCAGTCTTTAAATTTTGATTATGATTTGGGCATGGAACTACTAATTTTTTTTTTTTTTTTTTTTTTTTTTTTTTTTTTTTTTTTTTTTTGTGACCGGTGATGTCCGGGTCATTTTATGCGTACCTTAACAAATTCTTCAGGATCTTAAAACTACCGGTCAGATAAGAGCTTCAATGGCTATCCCTATTAGTAATTGAAGAGAGATTCGAACTCATGACCTCTTAAGTAATACACCCAATAGTTCCTATTGAACCACTCTGTCAATCAGAGAACTACTAATAATTGTTTCACTATTCCAAAATCTACTAATAATTGCCATTAAACAAATATTTATACTCCCTTATGCTTGGGTTTTATCTAATTGTTAATTAATATTAGTTGTGGGATTTATCACTTAGTGTAAATGCTAACCTTTTGAATAGCACAACCAGAACATAATTATATATATTCTTTTATGAAGGAATGGGTAGTATGAGTAGCTAATACTATCTGTTAGCCTTTAAATTAACATCACTAAACAGAATTATTTCAGGGCTGTTTGTCTGCTAGTTAAGTGGGACACTAAGCTTATTCTTGGTCTGTCACTGGAAATTATCACTAAGATTCTGTGCTCTTATGGGGTCAGTGACGTACTTTCTAAGAAGTTTCTTGATACTGGCCCTCTCAAGAAATTCCTCAAATTTTAGTGTTGTATATTTTCATAATCAAACTATATCCGAAGTATTTAGTTTAAGCAGTTTAAAAAGTTTGCTTCATTCTTTGAGTCTTTTTATTAAAGCTTTGGAGTCATCTACCATAATAATATTGTGATTTTTCTTGTTCTTTATATTTGCAGAATGTTCAATAAACCTTATAAATTAGTTGAGGTGTGCATAAGTTAGTCCGAACACTTCAGTTATCAAATTTTATATATATATATATATACCCCAAGGGACGACAGAAATATAAATTTTTGTACTTCAAATTTTAATGGTTGTTACAACATGGTAGACGAAATCGCTTAAACATAATCATTAATTAACCCCCCAATGAGATAATTACAGTCTAAGAAGAGCTTAATCTGTACTCGACCAAGTGACAAGTTTTCTACTTACAAGCTTTATCCAACTTGGATTACATATATTCCTAATTGGTGCATGCGGGGATGCGCAAAACCGGGTACCCCTAAAAGGATACCTACAAACTGAATCACTTTTTAGGGTATCTGGTTTTGTAGGTACCCGAATTTGCATAACTTTGCATGAATTTTTATTTTTTACAAGATACAATTCATTCCATACACTACATCAACTTTTAATTCAATAACTTAAATACTTAAGATTTAATATACACCAAACATCAAATGTTTTACAAACAAATACAATTCATAATTTTATTTTCTATCATTTCCAGTTTTACTTAATGTTTTATGCTTTTATTCACTTAAACGTGATCCTACTACAATTTTAGGACAATGTATTTGGGGCTTTTGTTTTGCCTCTTGCCCTTTGAAATTTGAAAGTGAAAGGAAATTAAAAAACCGGGTTTTTTTAAAATTTTTAATAAAACCAAGTACCCGGTTCCGCCTCATAATAATTACCCAAAAATTTGGGATCGATTTAGTCTGGTTAACGGTTTTTTTGGCACACCCCTAGGTGCATGTACAACGAGGCCCCCTCATTCGCAATTATAGGACTGTCCAACGGCCATCTAATAACGGCCTTTTCCCAGTATTGGCGCCAATTTGGCATAATGCAAACGGTTTAATTGAGATTAATCATTTAGACGTGGATAATAGAGGAGAAGAGAATCCAATTTAATTGCTTTACAAGTATGGCCTAAAGTGTGAAGAGAAGAGGCAAACCGACATCTAGGCCCCAAAGTGTGAAGAAACTCTCATGAATAATTATTGACTCGAAAAGTAAAAAGATTATATGAATATATGTTGTGTGTGAATTAAGCATTCTAATTCCTAACTTTTCAGCTTGGTACTACACAATTAATACGGTTAACGGTAATTAGGGTGGACATGTGCTAATTAATCATTCTATCTATCAATCTTAATTATTTCACCTTTCTAACGGTTGAATATTCTGTGAATCACTGTTTTTAATCAATATTAAAAATAACCATATTTATTAGTTAAATTATTTCATTTGCACTGTTAGTAGATTATATTGAACATTTGAAATAACTAATTAAAAAAGTTTATATTATAATTTTAAAGGAAAAAAAAAAATAAAGTCTTCCCGGCCTCCTTTAAATAAAGAAAAGCAAAAGGCTGATACAAGTCAAAGTTGCTCAATCTAACCACGTGGCTGCAGAACTCCACATAGGATCCATTCCACCAGAGATTCCATTTACTATTTACTTCTATAATACCCTATCACATACAGTAATTTAATCTTCCTACGCGCGTGAAAACGGATCTCGCACAAACATCCTTAACGCGCGTTACAAAAGCAATCCACGAAAGAATGTTCCGTCCACAATTGAAAGGGCAAAACTGACAACTCAGATTAACAGAGCCGTTTCCACCGACGTTAACGGGTGAGAATCTAACCCCATCAAGAGTCTTCAACGAATCAAAATGCGAACCGTATTGACGGTGATTAACGACGTTAACGGTCAGCTAAAGCGATAGATGTCAATCACGGTAGTCTTGGTCCTGAATGGTGATCATGAAGGCACGTGCACCGACGTATGGGTTTGTCACGACCCTCAAAAGA
The DNA here is from genome assembly GCF_008641045.1 of Pistacia vera. Classification (NCBI taxonomy): domain Eukaryota; kingdom Viridiplantae; phylum Streptophyta; class Magnoliopsida; order Sapindales; family Anacardiaceae; genus Pistacia; species Pistacia vera. The sequence goes on along the minus strand of NW_022196741.1, from coordinate 278,246 downwards.
CAGCCACGCTTGTGCTAGCTTCTGTCACGTGTATTATCACTCGCCGGCCAATCAAATCAAGCGAAAGCCACTGAATAAAACGTCTCTTAAACATGGGAAATTCATAGAGAAACCTAAAATAATAATGACTTAAACGGCATCGTAACAGTTGTTATTTTGTTTGTTTTCTTTTTTACACTAAATAATACCACGTGGCGAAAGATGTGATGGGAAAGGGACCACGACATTGTGGTTTGAGGTAGGTGTTGTGTACGGTATAGATTATTATTTATTACAGGAAAGACACATGTTCCCACCCAAGCAACTACTCAAATCAAATGCTCAACGTCATTTTCTCTTCTTAATAATGATGAGAATTTTTATTGTAATTTTTGTAGTCAAATAAATTCCCCATCTACACTGAACAAGCAATAGTAATATATCTCACCTAAATCAAATAAATCCATGATATTAGTGGTTGAACAAGGTTTTCAACATTTTATTGGAGTAAACGACTTTTTCCAACCTAAGGTTTGCCTTAATGACACTTTCCTATCTAAAAAGTTTTAAAATATCAATTTATTATCTAAAGTTTATATTTTCAACCAATTATCAGTCAACTCTGACATATTTCATATCACTACTATCCTCTTCTTCAATTATAATTAACCAAAACCTCTCAAATTTGCTCTTGTTGACCCCGTTAATTACTAGCAATCTAGCAATTTGTGAAACGTGCAACTGTCCCTCTCAAGTCAAATTTCAACCAATCCCAACCATCAAAATTCAACACACCACCGTCAAAAGACTCACCGACATCCCCTCTTCAAAAGTCTTAATATCTTGAACCGAGTTTGCTTTTCATTTGCCGTCGACTCAGAAAGTATATTTTGGGTAGTAGACGAAATGTAAACTTTGTGTAATAAATTGGTATTTTGAAACTTTTTGGATGGGAAAATGTCATCAAAGAAACCTTGGGTGGGAAAATGTCGTTTACTCCATTTTATTAGATGACAAGACCTTATGTTATTCAAAAGTTTTGTGTATAAGTCCCACTAAATAGTTACCTATCATATTTGTGACTTATTTGACTTATAAGATGTTTAATGTCAAAATACGTAAACCAGCTCGAATGTCCCAGTCACAAAAAAAAAAAAAAAAAAAGTAGTAGGTGCCAAAATATCTAGGAGCTTAATGTGGGATGTGGGTGCGCATACTTCTTAGATCGAAGGTGTGATGTAAATGCAAGAACTAAAGTGTTTGGTACATGGTAGGACCTTCACAGTTCATACTAACCCTACGCGCATTTAATTTAACATAGAGATGATACAAAACTCCCGTTAAAGCTTCTGAAATGTTGACATCAGTTGGTTCAGTGATTTCTGTTTTATCTGAAAGCAATGAAGAAGACATCTAAATTCTACTGATATTGCATTTATACATTTCTCATTTCACATTCCGCATGAAATCATCAAAGTCTAAGAAGTTGTCCATTGATGTGCCAAAGCATTGATGAAATATATTCCATCTTTATGCAACTGGAGTACATTTAGCTAGGATCGTGAAATATCTTATCCAAAGAGAATAACATAATGGTACGTGTCTAAACCACAGAAGCAAATTTAATGGTGGGAATTATCTAAGTTGAGTTAAGCGTATGAGAAATGATTATGAAAAGAACAGCGTGCAGAATGTGAGATGATGGAGATATATGGCTCAATATTCGAGCTCCATGAAAGAATTTTTTGATAAAGTCATTAATGGAAGTTTAATGAATGATATGATAATATATTAGAAAACGTTAGGTATGCCATTGATGAATGGTTGACATATCTCATAATATGGGAGATCAGTGGGTGACCTAATAATAATAAGTTATAAAAATCCGAAATCTGCGGTAAGAAGAGGGTAAGCAAAGTGGTCATACTAACCGGATTGGGAGTTGGGACTATGGCCCCATTGTTTTAGGGTTTTTATTCCTCTTTTTCTGACTTTAATTGATTCCTCCGCCCTTCCCGCCGTTGAACCCTATAAAAAAGGCCAAAAGCCAAAGTTTCATTAGAACAAACCTAACCCACTAAACCAGTTCATAAATCACGACTAGTTTGTTAAAAACATGCCACGTGGGGACAGATTTAAAGACGATGAATTAAAATTTGACCACGCAGACACTGACTAAAAACCTGATGGTTGAATGAAACAGCTCATAAGAAAGTGATTATTAAACTCAAAACACTACTTTTATTTTAATATTCTCCGTCCATGAATTTCAAAGAAATATATGTTGAGGTCTCATTAAATAATTTTCTCTTTTTTCTTTTACTTGGTCGAATACATTCACATGGTTTTTCTGCCATTCGCTGTCTAAGTGGGATACAAAATCTTGGTGACAAAATCATATCTTTATTAATTAGAAATTATTAAAATCATGACTCAGATCAGAACCTTCCTCTACAGTCTACACTGATCTGCTTCAGAAATATTTACTTGTAACACAAGTTTAATCCCAGTGAGGGTTTGAACATAGAATATTGTTAAAGAATGAAAGAGTAGGGGAAAAATGGAACTCTATGGAGGTGGTTGGAATATGAATTTCGACAGAAATCCCAGTGATATTCATGCATGAGAACTAGGTATATCTACAGAGAAAGAAAGAGAGACAAGACAAAGTAGGAAGTATATAGAGCCGTAGAGGTTAGGTTGGAAGGCAGAATTGTGACAAAATAAAAAAGTGATGAAAGGATGGTTTTCATTTGGTTCATACTTTGATGGGAGGCTTCTTACTTAGCTGAGTTCACATGGAAATTTTAATGGTGGGGCCATATTTGTTTATTTCTTCAAGAAGGACGACGGACCCCAGCCGAGACAACCGCAACCATTGAAGCAATCTGTTCTTTAGTATGGATTAAGGAAAGGTCATTGGTAATTTACCATAACACCGTTGATTGTAAATCATATTTTCAAGTCAAAGTCCCCTCAATCATCCATGTTTATAGAGACTTGTGCTGTGTCTGTTGGCTGCTTGTGCAATATTTCTGTAGGTTAAAATTTGGAAGCAAGTGCGTCAAACTGATTGTTTAAGTACTTGTCTTGTTATAGCATTTTGTGCATCCGTGAAACAGTAAAAGACAAACATGATTTAAAACATGTTACGTAATTTTGACGTACTGTTGTCAATTTCTCGGAGAAAACATATTTTAAACGACAGCTCATATGAATGAGATAGATTGAGACCGTAGAAAGAAATTGGTGATATGATTTGAGTTAAATTTCCAATACAAATATATTTTACAGGTATGCGGATATAGAAGAAGTTCTTCCCAAAATTGAGCTTTAAATAAACAATGATATAGGGCTTGAAGGGGAAAGATCCCAGATACCCAGATAATGAAAATAATAATAATAACCTCCAAAGCAATACTTTACTTTATTTTGTCTTCATTAATTTTACTGGATTCTTTCTGTTAACGCGTGCTAAACACTCACCAATGGTGGTATAGAAGTAGGTATTCATCGTAAAATCTGACTTAAGAAACCGTAAAAGTATACTTAAAATTAAATTAACTTTCTGTGTCAGGTCATTCAATGTTTTTACTGTAACTACAGCTTTAGTAGCTCATGGCCACGCAGCCATGACTATTGACACTTGTGTACTGTATGATGAGCGAGTGAAAGCTGTGGATATCAATCACTTATAAATTGTTTCTTTGCTCAGAGTTTCAGTCTCCAAAGCAAGCAATGGACCCTGTTGTTCTTACTCCACAATAAGCCAAGTAGACCTCAAACACAAACACCTCTTTTCCTTCTCTCTCTCTCTCTCTCTCTCTTTCCCGCATTTTGTTTTCTCCTTTTTTCTTTTAGCTTCAAGTTTCCCTCCATCGCTAAAAGGAGAGAGAGCTTTCTTTGTCTGTGAACTGTGAGTGTGAGCTGCCTGAGATTGAAGAGAAAAAATGGGAACTTTGGTGGTTTCCAGGTTGTTCATTGTGTTATGCCTGTGTTTGTGTTTGGGTTCTCAGCTGATCCAGTGTACCGTGACTTACGATAGGAAGGCAATTATGATAAATGGGCAAAGAAGAATTCTCTTCTCTGGTTCTATTCATTATCCAAGAAGCACCCCTGATGTACGTACACATTTCTCTTCATCTCCTTTCCTTGTTTGTGGGTACTTGTTTGGTTTCTTACAGAGTTGTTTTGGTGCAGATGTGGGAGGATCTGATACGGAAGGCAAAAGATGGAGGTCTTGATGTCATTGAAACTTATGTTTTCTGGAATGTTCATGAGCCTTCTCCTGGCAATGTACTTTACTTTCTCTCTAGTTCGGCTAAACTCTGCTTCCCACTCTTTTTCTCATTTAGTTTTCTTAATTTGTTGGTCCTTACTATTATGTTTTCTGTGGTTTATAGTATAATTTTGAAGGGAGATATGACCTGGTGAGGTTCATGAAAACTGTACAAAGAGCTGGGCTCTACGCTCACCTTCGTATTGGACCTTATGTTTGTGCAGAATGGAATTTTGGGTACCCACTATTTCTCTTTCTTTAGATCTAAGTTTCCCTCTTCGGTTGTTTTGCAATGTCAGGTCTTTCTTTTTTCATTCTTTCTTCTTTTCCCCTATTAGTCATTCGCTAAGTCATTTTATCTGTTTCAAATTTTTGTTTCTTAAATATTCGCTATGTGGTATGTGCAGAGGATTTCCTGTTTGGTTGAAGTATGTTCCAGGCATCAGTTTCAGAACAGACAATGAACCTTTCAAGGTCACATTTTTATACCTTCTAGTTCAGCTTCCTTCTTTGAACTGCACCACAAGTTGAAGTAAAAATTACATAAGCTCTTGGATTATATAACAAATTAGTGTAATTGTGTTAAATGCTGCTGCAGAGGGCAATGCAAAGCTTCACTGAGAAAATTGTGGGGCTGATGAAGAGCGAAAAATTGTTTGAGTCCCAGGGTGGCCCCATTATCCTCTCTCAGGTTTGGTTTCTGGGTTGTTGTCTTTTGTGGTTTCACTCATTTTTTTTATGATATTTATATGACGTTTATAATTATTAAATATAATGCCAGTAGTGATAGGTTGATGCCCTAAACGGTTTTTAGTGATTTAATTCTTAAATGGCTTTAAAATTCTTTAATTTTGTTTTAGTTACCGGAAGGTAGACGAGCTCCTTCTCTTTGTTTTGAAAAAAAAGAAAAAATTGTTGGTGCAGATTGAGAATGAGTATGGAGCACAAAGCAAACAGCTAGGCTCTGTAGGCTATAATTACGTGACTTGGGCGGCCAAGATGGCTGTAGAAATGGGAACTGGGGTCCCCTGGGTGATGTGCAAAGAAGACGATGCCCCAGATCCAGTGGTGAGTAGCCTTACGCTTAAACACTTGAAGCATGAATTTAGCCTTATTGCATTCTCTTTAATTTTTAACATACAGTGATGATTAATTCTACTGTTTTTTTTGGATGTTCTTTTGATCTCATGTTTTCATGCTGTGACATATAAGTTGAGATTAGACTGAATGTATGAAACACCCACTATTATCAGTTGTAGACATATGGAGGTTGACAATAGTTTGCTTTAAGTATCATACTTGTTTGCTGAGCCTGAGTACTTGGGGTGCTTGTTACAGATAAACACATGTAATGGTTTTTACTGTGATACATTCACTCCCAACAAACCATACAAACCTACAATGTGGACAGAGGCTTGGAGTGGCTGGTATGCATAAGTTGTTGTCATTTTGTCACCTCACTTTGCAATTTAATGTTGAAATGTTAATTCACTGGTTAAACCTTTTTCTTTTATGTGAAGGTTCTCGGAGTTTGGTGGCCCAAATCATCAGCGCCCAGTTCAAGATTTGGCATATGCAGTTGCTCGATTTATACAGAAAGGAGGATCATTTATCAACTACTACATGGTTCACCTTTGGTTCTCAAAATCTTTCTAGGAAATGCTTCAATATATGACTTGAGAAGCTAACCCGAGTTCCTTTGTATGTAAAACAGTATCATGGAGGGACAAATTTCGGACGGACAGCTGGAGGCCCTTTCATCACCACGAGCTATGATTATGATGCTCCAATAGATGAATATGGTATGAACTGAGATTTGAAAGCTTGTTTGCATTGGTGTATGTTGTCAAGTAACTACACTTGAAGGATTAATGTGCTCCATTGGGGAAGTAAAAATAGAAAACAGAACTGTGCTGGGCAACATGGAAACCGTTGGTTTATCCCAACAGCTATAAATTTTGAATCGTAATGCTGCTAAAATGCTTATATGTGCTGGTATTTATTTTATTTATGTATTGTAAGATTTTGATTTTGATCTATGCCCTTTTTACCACCTGCAAGAAAGCCCAACAGAATAGTTTGCTGCATATATGATATTTGGAAATGTAGCTAATTACTTTACTACAATATTGATAGGTCTGATCAGGCAACCAAAGTATGGTCATCTAAAAGAGCTTCACAGGTCTATTAAGATGTGTGAGCGAGCTTTAGTTTCTGCTGATCCTATAGTTACTTCATTAGGGAGCTTTCAACAGGTTATCCCTTCTATCTTGAAGCCATCCCCTTTTGAAAGTTGTCATTTAATAGTTTACTGAGCTCTGTCAATGTTTTCCAGGCTCATTTGTTTTCTTCAGAACATGGAGATTGTGCAGCTTTTCTCTCAAACTATGATACGAAGTCTAGTGCAAGGGTGATGTTCAATAACATGCACTATAACTTGCCTCCTTGGTCCATCAGCATCCTCCCTGACTGCAGAAACGTAGTCTTTAATACTGCCAAGGTATAAATTTGTAAGACCTCGTGCAATGTTATAACCTATTCAGTAGGAACACAGCAATCAAGGTCATAATCTAGGACACAACACTTTTCTTTCCTTTCATGAGCATTTTTGTCATTTATTTTTTATGTTATATTTGACAATTAGTTGATCCTTCTTTGTAGGTTGGAGTTCAGACATCACAAATGGAAATGTTGCCAACAAGTGCTGGGATGTTTTCGTGGGAGAGTTACAATGAGGATATTTCTTCAATAGATGACAGCTCGACATTCACCACTCAGGGTCTATTGGAGCAGATAAATGTCACTAGGGACGCTAGTGATTATTTGTGGTACATAACTAGGTGAGATTGATCCCGCAAACGTTTTTCCCTTTGTTGTCTGATTCTTCATCATTTACTTAATAATTTGTTTTGTGGATAAATTCATTTACTAAACTCGTAGAAAATGAGGGTGAGCTTTTCCATTTATCATAGTTATTGGTTTGCTTTTCTATTGTTTTTCCTCTGACAAGGAGTTTGTTAATGCCCTATTTCCTGCCTTTCTCATCTTATACCTTCCTGTAAGGTTCAATATAGCGTTCATCCTTTAATAGTAAAGAAACAGCATTGAGTACTGGGGAAATAGGTCCTTCCAAAAGCATGAATGCTCTTTGATGATTTCTATTTTTTAATAATTTGTTACTTAAATATGCCTTTGGTCTGTACTAGAAGACTTCACTTACATGTTTAATAATTTTTCTTTCCAATGTGACTACAGAGTTGATATTGGTTCTTCAGAATCCTTCCTGCATGGAGGGGAACACCCCACTCTCATTGTTCAATCAACAGGTCATGCTGTGCATGTCTTTATTAATGGACAGCTGTCAGGTAGACTATTTGTGTTGAATTTTTTCCTGTGGACTGCCTTTTTGTCTGTTAAAAAATAACAATTTTAACATGTATTGGTCATAGGTTCTGCCTTTGGAACAAGACAGTATAGGAGATTCACATATACTGGAAAGGTGAATCTGCATGCTGGAACAAACAGAATTGCACTGCTGAGTGTTGCTGTTGGATTGCCTGTTAGTTCTCCTTCCTTGCATTTGCTATTTTAATAGTCTAAATCTGGGGATTTAATTGATGGAAAAAGGGACAATTCAATTGAACTCTTAAGAGAAAGTGATCTGTTTGAGTAGAAACATATGAAAAATACAAAAAAAGAAAAGGATAAACGACAGTTTTTTCTCCCATTTAAATTAAAACAAAAAAATAAAAATATATATATTTTTTTTATGAAGAATGTGGGTGGACATTTTGAGACATGGAACACGGGAATCCTTGGTCCAGTTGCATTGCATGGACTTGATCAGGGAAAATGGGACTTGTCCTGGCAGAAGTGGACCTACCAGGTTGCTAATTCTTACCTTTGTATTTGTCATTTGTTTGTATTATAGAGGGATTTTTCTCATAATGGCTTTCTCCTTGAACAGGTTGGTCTGAAAGGAGAAGAAATGAATCTTGTTTCCCCAAATGCTTTCTCCTCTGTTGAGTGGATGCAGGGATCATTAGCTGTACAAAGGCCACAGCCCTTAACATGGCATAAGGTATAATACATAGAAAATTTCAACTAGTACTGTGGTAGTTAGCCGTTGTTTTAGGAAATCTGAACCTGTTCTCTTAAAACATTGCAGGCTCATTTCAACGCACCTGAAGGAGATGAGCCTTTGGCTTTGGACATGCAGGGTATGGGAAAGGGTCAAATATGGATAAATGGGCAGAGTATTGGCAGATACTGGACTGCATATGCTAATGGAAACTGCAGTGGTTGCAATTATGCTGGGGCATACCGACCTCCAAAGTGTCAGCTTGGTTGTGGCCAACCAACCCAAAGATGGTATTACTGTTAAGATAGAAACACCAAACAAAATTCTGTTGTATATGATGCAGCTATAAAACTCTTAATGGCCTACAAAGTAGAATATTTCCTTGAATTTTAGTCCCTAACAAATTTTGATTTCCAGGTACCATGTGCCTCGGTCTTGGTTGAAGCCAACCCAAAATCTGTTGGTCCTTTTTGAAGAACTTGGAGGGAATCCTTCAAGAATTTCTCTTGTGAAGAGATCAGTAACCAGTGTTTGTGCTGAGGTCACTGAGTATCATCCAACTATCAAGAACTGGCAAATTGAAAGCTATGGAAAACCAGAAGAGTTCCACAGCCCCAAAGCTCACCTGCGGTGTAGTCCAGGCCACACCATTTCATCAATTAAATTTGCAAGCTTTGGAACTCCTTTGGGAACTTGTGGGACTTACCAGCAAGGAGCTTGCCATGCTACTACATCTTATGACATCTTGCAAAAGGTAATCACTCTCACTCACATGTGTGTACAAGAAACTATAATAAATACAGTGTTTCTCACCTCTTTTACTCTTAAATTTCCCAGAAATGTATTGGACAGCAGAAATGCACAGTCGCCATATCCAACAGTAACTTTGGCCAGGACCCATGTCCAAATGTCATGAAGCGTTTATCTGTTGAAGCTGTTTGTTCTCCTACAGTTTCAAACACCAATTGGAGGGGTTAACTCTATGTTGCATTTAACTATACACTTTCAGCATGTGAAGCAAGGAAGAAAGAATAAAAGATGAGAATACAGGGAAGGAGTTATCTTAGTTAGGTAGGGCGCCATAGCCTTTCAAATGGGGAGAAGCTGTGGCCAAAGATGTTTGATGGCAGGGAATTACGTGTTAATTTGAGTGGGGTAAATTGGACTTTTAAGTAAATTAGTAATGTTTGTTAGTTGTTAGTTAGATAGGCTGAGTTTGCAGTTCTTAGGGTCCTGAATTGGGGACTCTAAAAGTGAATACAAACCCAGTCCCTGGCGTTTTAACCGAATAGGGTACTGGGAAAGTAATGAATTGCAGTGGTGTGACTTGTCTTGTGTTAGTGTCAATGGGGAAAGATGAAACCCCTATTTACGTTCATGTTGGGAGCGGATCCTAGTATGAACATATTTTCTCTATTAAATGTGCAGTTTCTGATGAAATATCAAGTAGCTTGTTGTCAAGTCCGTTTATTTATATTCCAATGTCTTCCACCCATTTTAGATGATTGAATGTATAATTCCGAAAACACTAAAGCAGAGGTCGCAATTGCCACAGAGGTCTAACATTAAATTTTTCATTCATTTATCATAGAGTAAACGATTTTTTCTTATCCAAATAATGGTTAAACGATATTTTCTGACAAAAAAACTTTTAAAATACCATTTTATTATTCAAATTTATGTTTTGTCATATCGTTGCGACTCACATTATCACAATTCTCTTATTCGATCATTACTCACCAAAACCTCTTAAAATTAACTCTCATTGATTTTGTCAGTCGTCGACAATCGAACGATTAGGGTTTGTGTAGCTAATTACCAAAATTCCGATCAATCTCAACCATTAAAATTCAGTCTTTTATCACCAAAAGATTTGTGAGCCTCTCCTCTTCAAAAGTCTTAACAACTTAGACCGAATTCGTTCTTTATTCGTCGTCAGAATATAAATTTGAATAATAAAATGATATTTTAAAAGTTTATGAGCGAGAAAGTGCCGTTTATTTAGGTAGGAGAAAGTCGTTTAACTCTTATCTTAATACATAATTATGAATATTAGTAATTTTTAGATCCTCTTTCACTGCTTCCAAAAAAATAACAGGGGGACCAAAAACTAAAAAGAACATGATGGGCACTATCAAGTATCAACAACGCATGTAACTTGATCATGAAGAGCTCTTGAAAGTTTGGTGAGTAGGGTAAACTAATTAGTCATTTTGGCAGTTGACTATATCTCATTGGCTATGCAAGCTCCTCGTTTCCTATTCAGGGTGAGTCACACCTCTTAGAAGAGCACCAAACATTATGACTTTTTCAACCAAATCATTAAGTTAAACCGAGCACGGGTAGAAATGGTATTAAAGTAGGCTCCAAATTCCTCTTTTTCATCCAAGGATCACTAAGGGTGAGTCAAGCCGAGGATGGTGTCACCAATTAATAGGTCAGGTCGTCAATGAGGCTGAAACTGCACTTAATAGTTCAAACCAATTTGACAATTAGATCTTCAGCCACCTATTGTCCAATCTAGTATTCAGGATTATTCACAAAAGCATAGGTATCTTAAATCACAACTACTATACCACTGGGAAAAGACCATGAGATGATCTTTATAGAAGGGTACATTATGAAGGCAGAATTCACCAGATACATAACCAAGTCTGCTTAAATATATAAATATTTTAAATATAAGTCCACAGTAATAGCATTATATTGAGGTCTATATCCTCCAAAGCTAAGAGACAGAATGCAAATGATCACATAATTAGGGCCACACTAATAGCATATATTGAGTTGAGGTCTATATCCTCTAAAGCTAAAGGCAGAATGCAAATTATCTCATAATTAGGCAGAAGCAGAGCCCAAGTGCTTGTTAATGGTTTGCTGCAGATCCTCTTTCTTTGCTCCAACCACCTTGTCCACAATCTTTCCTTCTTTCAAGAACATGAAGGTTGGCATTGCCTCAACAGCCCAATCTGTAGCAACAGACTGAATAACAAGAAACAAATTAGTTATAACTACAAAATTAATTGAAGTTTCTTCTGCCCCCAACTAATCTGATTTTGTATGTTACCTTGAGTTCATCCACATCAACCTTGAGGAACAAAACTTGAGGCAGTTTCTTAGCCAGCTCCACCAGGAAAGGTGTAATGAAACGGCATGGTCCACACCATGAGGCAGTGAAATCAACAACCACCTGTATCAAAACCACCCACTTCACTTCAGGGAAAACAGACACAACACTTTCCTTTACTTCCATCACATCTAAACCCTAAACCTATAGCATAATTTTAAACATTCAGATATTAAATATTCTTTTTACAATTTGCCTCCAAGTAAAAAATTATTCTGTAAATCTAATTTTAATGAACACGGAATCATTTATATGACATCATAATCATCAACAGTTGAGACATAATTTATGAAAAATAAATAAATTCTCCCACAATAACATAATTATTTCTCTGGTATTATATCAATGTATTTTCCTTGAAACTAACTGAAATCACATATATACTCCAGTATATCATAAAAATATTCATGATATCAAGCGCCGAAAAGATCAACACTAGCAAGCAGCAATCACATTCGAGAAAATCTAAATGAAGTCAGATGAGATCCACTGCTTTTTATCATCGCAACAAAACACTAAGAAATCACAAAAATAAAAAGAAAAGATTGACAGATTATAAACCAAACAGTGTTTAACAGAAACGGAAGAATACCAGCTGCTTAGTTTCGTTGCTCTTCTGGAGCTGGTCGTTCCATGCATCAACGGTGTGGCAACTGATGACCTGACCTTCTTCTGCTGCCATTTTCCTCGATGTTAACTCCGGCCAAACAGATCCTCTTCCTTTCCTATTTCTCAAATGAATTAAAGGCTTCGGTTTACGTTTGCTTTTGTGCCAGTCCCTCTCTCTCCATTAAATATGCAATATGGTTATTCCTATACCTTAAACACCCCTTGAAGTGGCTTTAACTACAAATATGCCATCAAATATTGGAGGCACGAACATCAAAAGATTCCCTCCCATGCAACAACCAGTAACGTTTGATCGTTTGCTACTGCTGGTAGTAAAAGGTTTTAAAAAAATTTCAAATTCCTACCCAAGATTTCGCAAAATGACAAGTCACACCCATGGATTCATAAATTCCAGACTCCCACCTTTAAATTAATATAAAACTTTTTAATATGACGGTCGAAGGATTTGTACTACATTAAATATAAAATAAAAATAAAAATTTTAAAATAACCCTCCACACCTTAAATTTCTCTCACAAGCATCCTCTCTCTACAACTTTGCCTTTTTTGTCGTTTCTTTCTCCCTCTCTCACTACAACTTCCCATTTCTCTCCCTAAGGGCATCTCCAACCCAATATTTGACATGATACTGTTTACTTATACTAATTTGGTGTAGTGTTTGAGCATATTTTTCAAACCATTTTAGTGTTTTGGCATGGAGTTAGAGATGCTAGCATGACACTATTTACTTACACAAATTTGGTGGTGTGGCACTGTTTACTTGTACCAATTTGGCGTGATACTATTCAACTACTACAAAATATATTTTATTTTTGTTATTTGTATTTATGTTAATTTGATTATTATTTATAATAATAAATTCATAATAATTATATAATTCAAAAAATTATGAAAAATTAAAAACAAAACTTTATTTAATGCAAATATTAAACTATAATAACTCAAAATAAAAATTAACACTAATTTAAAAACACTTAAATTAAAAGAAATTACAACATAAACTAAAATAACAATTTAGTATTCTGGTAGATTAGTTTCGGATCCTCTAAGATCATCAAAATATTAGAAAGAACTAGAAGCTCACCATGCTTTTCGAAATGTATTAATTGATCATTTGTGAGAAGAATATACTAATTCGAAAAATTAAATTACTATCAATATGGAATTTTACATTTGTGCTGTTGTTGTCTTTTTTTTTTGGTATCATTTTATATTAAATGTAATGTTTTTCTATAATAAATATAATGTTTATTTGATTAAATAAATGCTTAATTTTATTAAATTAATATAATTTTCAAAGTAATTATTATTTAATAAAAATATCATTCCTAATATTTAATTAATATATACAAAAATAATTAGTGAAATAGATTAATTGTTGATTATTAATAGAAAGAAAGATAAATAAAATATTTTAAAGAATATTCTTTTTGGTGTAATATTTGGTGTGATCGTCCCCTAAAGGTTCAACGACCTAGGGTCAGATCTTGCTCAGTGTTATACCAACGTGCTTTGAACTTTGCCCATCGCTCACGACCTGAAAACACTTAGAATAGTTTCGCCAAAAATCGGAAGTCACTTCGCTTCTAACTCAATACACGGAGAAGAGTGTTTCATTCGAACGACCTCTTCAGATGCTATCCGTTGTGCTTGATAGCTGGCCTGGTCAATAAAGTAAGATTTATTTGATAGATGTGTCTTTGCGCAATAAGTGTCAGCCATGAGCATTAAACCATGCTGAAACGACATTCTCTTTTAAAGCATTAAATGCGGATGAGGGCGCATTTAATATGGTGAAGATAGCCACGTCGATGTTTGGTGTCTCCAATGGAGGGAAACATCGATTGATCTTCACAAAGCATTGGAGATAGAAATACACCAAATATCACACCAATTTAGTGTGAAACTTGCACCATGTTTGTGGTTGGAGATGGTCTAACCAATAGCCACACTCCTTTCTCTCTCCTTAACCCTTAACTCTTAACCAAACCCTGATCTCCTCTTCGGCACCACATGAAGGCCTTGTGGCGACCAGATTTGGTCTTCACGTGGGCCAAAAGTAGTTGCAAAATGGTTGCTTCTTGGCCTTAGCAGTGGCTAGATTTTGGTTGCTGCATGAGGGCCTTGTGGCGGCAAAATCCAGTCGCCACAAGGTTTCACGTGGCATCCAAAATTTGGCCACCCTGAGAGCCAAACAACCATGGAGAGAAGAAGAATAAAAGAAGAAAGAAAGGAAAGAGTTGCAGTTGGTGTAGTGGTCGGATGGCTGTAGTTCATCGGACAATGGTTGCTCATCCCTGCACCTTACCACCTCCATCTACAAATGCCGCCCTGCTCACTAGTTGGAGTTGAGTTTGTTTGGAGTTGTATTTTGAATTTGGGTTTGCTTGAAGATTGAAGTGTGGTGAAATTGGTAACTGTTTTTGGAGTTTGTTTTTGTGGATTGGAGTTTTGTGTGTGTAGTGTGATTTCAAGCCACCTCCCATCTCCCATTTGCCTCCCACAAGCCACCTACCTACATCTTTGCCCACAAACTACTTGAGGAAAGGCCTCAACCACATTCATTCACCACAAACTATTTGGATTAAAATAAAATTTAGATGGTTGGGTGGTTTTGGATTGAAGAAGGTGTTGGTGAATGAAGTTGAAATTTATAAGATTTTCCTGAAAATTTTATTAATTTTGTTGGATGGTGATAGTGGTTGGGTGACTGTGGTAGTGGCTATGTCTATGTGGTTGGAGATGGGAATGATGTGAAAGTTGAAGAAGAGAGTGTTATTAAAATAAATTTGAAAGTAATATGATTATTTTTAATTCTACTAATCTGGGGTTTATTTATTAATTTACTTATCAAGGGTAGTATGATAATAGCACCCTTTGTATCTATGTCAGAACCTAAAAATCTCTAAGGGTGTTACCTTAGTCTTTAAGGGTGGGAATTAGAATTTGTGAAACCAGGGTGGAAACTTGTTATTTTGCAAAACCTTGGGTGGAACATGTCGTTTACTGTTTATAAATAAACATTAACAATAGCAAATAAAATTTTACTTGTATAGGTCAGAGTGACGTGACGTGATGTTGTTTTCTTATAAAAAAACAAAAAAAGTAAAAGTAAACGAATCTGTACTAGATAAGGATTTGACAATTTGATGTTATATAACTTCCATAAATATAAATATGCATATATTTTATTCTAATTAGAGTTGAATGAATCATTGATAACTTATGCAATGAAATCTGAATTATTTTTTTTTTTTTCCATTACGAGATGTCTTCATGATTTCAAAATTGCAATTAGATTAACGCTGATAATTTTTTGATTGGTTTTAAGAGAGATTTTGCTATGAATTTTGAAAATCATTCNGAAAGAAAGGAAAGAGTTGCAGTTGGTGTAGTGGTCGGATGGCTGTAGTTCATCGGACAATGGTTGCTCATCCCTGCACCTTACCACCTCCATCGACAAACGCCGTCCCGCTCACCAGTTGGAGTTGAGTTTGTTTGGAGTTGTATTTTGAATTTGGGTTTGCTTGAAGATTGAAATGTGGTGAATTTGATAACTGTTTTTGGAGTTTGTTTTTGTGGATTGGAGTTTTGTGTGTGTAGTGTGATTTCAAGCCACCTCCCATCTCCCATTTGCCTCCCACAAGCCACCTACATCTTTGCCCACAAACTATTCGAGGAAAGGCCTCAACCACATTCATTCACCACCAGCTGTTTGGATTGAAATAAAATTTAGAGGGTTGGGTGGGTTTGGATTGAAGAAGGTGTTGGTGAATGAAGTTGAAATTTATAGGATTTTCCTGAAAATTTTATTAATTTGGTTGGACGGTGATAGTGGTTGGGTGGCAGTGGCAGTGGCTGGTTGGTTGGAGACGGGAATGATGTGAAAGTTGAAGAATGAGAATGTTATTAAAATAAATTTGAAAGTAATATGATTATTTTTAATTCGACTAATTTGGAGTTTAAAAAGTAATTTATTAATTTATTTATCAAGGGTAGTATGATAATAACATCATTTGTATATGCGTCAGAACTTAAAAATCTCTAACGGTATTACTTTAGTTTCAAGGGTGGGAATATAAAATTTATGAAACCAGGGTGGAAACTTGTTATTTTGCGAAACCTTGCGTGGAACATGCCGTGTACTGTTTATAAAATAAACATTAATAATAGCAAATAAAATTTTACTTGTATAGGTAAGAGTGGTGTGATGTGATGTGATGTTTTCTTATAAAAAAACAAAAAAAGAAAAAGTAAACGAATCTGTAGTAAATAAGGATTTGACAATTTGATGCTATGCAACTTCCATAAATATAAATATGCATATATTTTATTCTATAATTAGAGTTGAATCATTGATAACTTATTAACTTATGCAATGAAATCTGAATTATTATTATTTTTTTTTCCATTACGAGATGTCTACATGATTTCAAAATTGCAATTAGATTAACGCTGATAACAATATAATTTTTTGATTGGTTTTAAGAGAGATTTTGTTATGAATTTTGAAAATCATTCATATTTTGATCAAGAAAAGAAATTAAGTTTTAATGTTTTCCATATATTTGAGTGTAAGTCTTTAGTCTTTACGACGGCCAAAAAAGGAGTAAACTAGCTTCTTCCCACCCAAGGTTTGGCCTAATGACACTTTCTCACATGTCAAATTTCAAAATAACACTTTTCACACCCATCAAATTTCAAAACAACACTTTTCCCATCCACTGTTATGTTTTGTTAGGAAAATCTGTTATCTGGCAGTGTATAAATAGTGTAATGACAAAAATACCCTTTCCTCTTATTCTTCTCTTTGTCGCCTTTGATTCTAGTTGCAATTCCGACCAATTTGCTGGTTGGGGCTTTTCATCGAGCATCTGGTGTGTGTCGGAGAGGAGAGGAAGTGGCAATGGTTGGGGAAGGTGGAAAAACCAGGAAAAACACCCAAATCAAGCCAACAAACGCAACTCAACACACCCACAACACCAAAACAACTAGAACAACAATCAAAATGCTTCAAAAAAAATTCTAAAACAATCAAGTAAAATTTGGGCCAATTTTTTTTTTTTTTTTTTTTTAAGTTAATATACAGGGGATAAATTAACGCAATCACTCCTTGATTTCTTTTTGAATTTACTATTATGTCCTTCTTTAGTTAAACTTGACTGATAGGTTTTAACATAGATGGTAAAGTTGTATTTTGAAACATTTTGGGTGGGAAAGTTTCATTAGGCCAAACCTTGGGTTTACTGGCCAAAAAAATTAGATGATGTTAAGTATTCACTCCTTCTTAACAAAATATATATTAAATTTGTAAGGTTAGGTGTTGACCAACTTTTTTTATTCTTTATAAGATACTTGTATAGAAATAGAAATACTTTTGCAGGATTCTCAATTTGTTAACGGTGGTGGTTGAATTGGAATAAAGGTATTACAACACTTAGGGCTCTTTGTAGAAAATTTCCAGAATTAGTATAGACAATAGAATCTCCCGTTGAATGGTAGGACACATGATCTGACAATGCTTCATGGCTTTTGGGCTCCAATCAAACCATTTGGGTTTTGGTTAAAGAGAGATTTTGAGTAAAGAATATTTTGGATAAACAAACATAAATTGAGTCACGACTCTACAGTCCTAGTGGCTAGTGCCACTGCCAAAGCCAATCTTGCAGCAATTTTTATTTAATTATTTATGTATTTTCACATGTTTCATTCTCTTACTAGAAGTGGTTTTGTTGCATCTACTATAAGCTTCTTGGAGGCATCTACAGATTAAGCAAATATGTTTATCAAAGCAACAATATTCCTTAATATCAATCACCCAGGAGGCCAGGAGCAAGAATGAAGCCATTTTTCTAACTTTTTGAAAACAGGTTTAGGTTATTGTGAAGTTCCATATTACTCCGTGTGAGAGGGGATATATATATATAGGCCTTAATCCAACATGATACATTTTGAGCTTGAAGCTCAAAAACAAAACCATGAGACCTTGTAATGCCAAAGCAGCCAATATCATGTTGGACTATTTATAACACGTTATAAACACAATCGCGATAGAGAGTGTATTGTAAAGTCTCACATCGCCCTGTGTGAGAAAGGGTGCATGTGTATACAAGACTATAAGCCTTAATCTAACACGACACGTTTTGGGCCTGAAGCCCAGAAAAAAAATTGTGAGGCCATATAGTACCAAAGCGAACAATATCATGTTGGGCATTTACAACACAGGTCAAATAGTTGTGTGAATTGAGGTCAAAGCTCAGGCTGTTCTCAGTTGCAAGCAATTCTTTACCTCAGTCATGCACACGTGTACCATTTAGCATTGGTCATTGGGTAATTTCCAGCTTAAGGAACAAGCGAGTTATTAGTTTACTACGCAGGAAAGATCATGCAAGCAAGCATACACAAAACGTAGTGAAGGCACACAACACAAAGTTTAAATAAAAATCAGATGTCATAGTTCACATTGCTCGAAGTATACTCTGATCACATCAATTGTATAACAATGAATGTAAAGTGTTGAACTACAGGCCTTCTACATTAAGATGATCAAAGAACATGAAAGCTATAACTGGATCACATTATTGAAACAGTAAGTACCAACAAGAAACCAACCAACAAGAAGCAGGGTGAAGAATGCCAAGAACTTGATGTAGGTCAAGCCACCAAATGTGAGTCCAAGAAAGGTTACTATAATAAATGGCAGCAAAGTTCGTAATATTGATGTAAAGCTCACCCAACGACCCTTAAGGAAAATAAATGCAGCTAAGTTCACCACATTCCACCCACCAGAATTAAAACCTAATCTGTTCAGGTTGTTGGCTACAAAGGAGTGGCAATTGCAAGTAAAAAGATCGTATGATCGGTGTTGGAACTCCTGTGTACTCTTTCGTAGTGCATCATCCCAAGTCAATGTGTCTCTTCCTGATTCATTTGGCTGGTATTGATCATCACCATTCAATGCAGACAGATAGGGAGAAATACAACACTGCTAGCAAAATTAAAAAGAATACAATCAGGGAGGAGCAGAAGTCAACAACTAAAAAACATGTACAGCAAAATGCAGCTAATTATGTTTTTATAAATTTCAAAATCAGCAAGCTTGTCTAATTGAAGTGCAGCACACCACATAAACCGCGAAAGAGGTTCCGCAAACAATTCACCGAAAAGTGAGGGCATCATAAATTAATAAAGTTATCCACCGGTCTGATGGCAGTGCTCAATACTGTCAGCAACAATTTCAAAATATATGATTTTGAAGCAGCCGAACATTAGCTTCATTTGAGAACTTGAAATTACCTGTTCCTTGTTCACCTGGATGTATCGAGTAGCTGCCCCAAACGAAAAACTGTCTACACACACAAAGTTAGGCCCTGCAAAGTCCAGGATCACCCCATCCTCTCTGCATATGCCAGTATGGCCAATGAAAGGAATCAGCCAGGAAATGACAGGAAGGGGTGACCAAACGATGCAGCATGGAAATCGTGCTCTACTTGGATCAATTTGCATACTTTGTTGGTAACTTTCTTCAATCATCATGCGGTGCTCAGGGTCTGGATTACCTTCCATTGCCAAAGTTCTGCAATCCCAAATGAACCAAACACATGAGATTCTCTTCAAAATAAGCATGCTTAAAATGAACTTAAACTACCAAGAAAAGAAATGCTATCATTTTCTTTTTCCCTTTTTTCTGATAGCAAGAAAACCTCAGCCTCACTACAGTATGCACCAAAGTTCACAACTAGGGACTTACACCAGGAAAAAGATGCTGTTGGGTTAAAGACACATTTATCACACTGAAAAAAAATTCCATCATGTTTTTTCTTTTTCTTTTCCACCCTTATACCTAATCCTCCCCAAATTTAAACAAAAATTTCCCATCCCTAGTCTTCTTGTGCAACCACAACTATATGAAATTCAACAACTAAGTTATTTGATTATCTTACATGATTTCTAACACTACTTTCTCCAAAACGCGTTGTTCAAAAACTATCACCAGTTTACCTTGTGAATTTCCTCAACCACACTATGGGAAGAAATATAACTAAGCTTGCAAAGTTTAGCAGTGTTAAAGGATAGATTCTCATAAGATATACCAATTGAAACTTTAAAAACAAAAGTTACCATTCCACAAATGAGAAATAGTTCAGAATAATTTATCCATTGCCCTAATAGATCATCAAAGACAAAATGTGCAAATGTAGCATCCCACACTAGTTCATAAATCTTACCATCATCTCAGGAAAAAACCTAAAAACAGAAAAATCAATCCACTCTCATTTCCCGTTTATCATAATATAATCTTGTCAAATCCCACCTAAAATCGAAAAGCTACATAAAGTTAAATCCAAATTTGAAGCGTCCTCTTATATTTATCACAGCCAATTCGTACAGTAACATTTCTTGGCCAAGCTTAGATCTAATCCCCAAAACTAGAAGTGACATTAGAATATCAGATTATACATTAATTAATATTTTAATACACATCAAGCGAACTTGATGGAAGATGCAAACATGAAATAATAATAGCGAGAGGAATCAGAGAATACCTTCAATTCGTAATGGGAAGAAAGATGAAAGCCACGAGTTGATCCAAAGCGCCAGATTGACTGACTGGGATAAACGAATTCGTTTATTCCATTTGATATTTCTGGATTTGTTTGGTGAGCGGGTTAATGTAACCCTGTTTGAGATTTTGTCTGTGCTGGTCCTGGATTAGCTGATGTTTGGTTATACTCTCTTTCTTTCTTTCTTGTCTGTGATTCATTGGTTGACTTCAATTCAGAAATATTATCTTTGATGGCGAGAACTTCCATCTTAATTTAAAATTGTTCTCCTTATCTTTCTCCATATCCACATAGAAAATATTAGTCTTTATTTTTTTTAATTTAAAATTCTGATCTAGACTTCATCTTTTGGTTATCAAGCGGGTATTAATTTTTATTTTTTTTTATTTTTTTTTTTGGTTGGAGATGTCTGATCTTAACTAATAGCATTTCCAATTGTGTTCTTTATTTTAAAGAATATCTTTTGTATAAATAAAAAGTATCTCCATTGATTTTTAAATATAAAAAACAAAGTTTTTATTTAAATCTAATAGATTCTTTAAATTTTAGGAGAGAGAATATGTCTTTTCAAAAAAGAAACTTAATAGGAGAAATAAATCATAAATAAAATGAAAGAAAACTTACAATTTATTATTTAAAATTATGATAGAAAGTGAAATTTGACTCACTCTTTAATTTATATTTAAAGAATAAAGAGTCTGTTGGACTCTTATTTCTATGGATAAACTCTTTATAATAAAGAGTTTGAGTTATATAAAGAGTGATTTGAAGATGTTCTAAATATAGAGAATCAAACTTATTATTTAATTTATATTTTAAAAATAAAGAGTCGGTTGGACTCTTTTTCTATGAATGAACTCTTTATAATAAAGAGTTTGGATTATATAAAGAGTCATTTAGAGATGCTCTAATCTCTTAAAACTCTAAAATGAACAATCGGATATTAAAGTTATTAAGTGGGTATTAAAGTTTTTTTTTTTTTTTTTGTTGATCAGAAGTATCTAGATTAATTTATGCATACTTTAACTAATCTCTAAAGTGAACAGTGGGTTATTAAAGTGATTTATTATGGGTATTAAAGTTGTTTAATGTGTTAAAACAGGTTAAAGATGTTTGAGCACCGTGTAAAGAGGAAATTATCAGAAGTCAACTTAAATGGATCATAAGAGCCTCATATATTGGAGCATATTTTCTGAACTTAAAATAAACTTTTTAGTACACGTCGGTTCGAGTGCAGCGAACCTAATGCAGCATAAATGATATTTCAGGAGTCAGTTCACCGCACAAAGTGCAACCAAGTCAAAACTCTTTCCTTTTTAAAGTGTTACACAACTGAGGATAAAATAATCACCTGGAATATGCGAATCTTAGGCCAAATTAAGAGAAATCCTCGCCTCTGTATCCATTCGTATCGGAACTGAACACCTGAGAAGTATAAATAAATACTTCAGCTCAGAGGTTGAAACATACAATTATATCGTGAACATATTAAATGGGTGGTGCAGTGAGTATGGTAATCCTTTTAATTCTACTGCTAAACATTGCCGGNGATTTATTATGGGTATTAAAGTTGTTTAATGTGTTAAAACAGGTTAAAGATGTTTGAGCACCGTGTAAAGAGGAAATTATCAGAAGTCAACTTAAATGGATCATAAGAGCCTCATATATTGGAGCATATTTTCTGAACTTTAAATCTTAAAATAAACTTTTTAGTACACGTCGGTTCGAGTGCAGCGAACCTAATGCAGCATAAATGATATTTCAGGAGTCAGTTCACCGCACAAAGTGCAACCAAGTCAAAACTCTTTCCTTTTTAAAGTGTTACACAACTGAGGATAAAATAATCACCTGGAATATGCGAATCTTAGGCCAAATTAAGAGAAATCCTCGCCTCTGTATCCATTCGTATCGGAACTGAACACCTGAGAAGTATAAATAAATACTTCAGCTCAGAGGTTGAAACATACAATTATATCGTGAACATATTAAATGGGTGGTGCAGTGAGTATGGTAATCCTTTTAATTCTACTGCTAAACATTGCCGGGATATGCAATGGAGGTGTCACTAGTGACTATGTTAGGAAGCCTGAAGCCTCTGTGGACATGCCGATTGACGCCTTCCCTCCACCTTCTGGTTACAATGCACCTGAGCAGGTTTAATATAATCATGTTTTCGGATCCTTTTTATTTTCTCTGCTTTTGTGTTATTGAAGTTTGACATGCTATTTACGGCTCTGCAGGTCCATATAACTCAGGGGGATCATTCTGGGAGGAGTGTGATCATTTCTTGGGTGACCCCTCTAGAGCAGTACCCCAACCTTGTGAAGTATTGGGAAGCGAAATGCCCGATCAAGCACAAATTTAAAGCTCAGTCCAGACCCACAATTTACAAATACTATAATTATATTTCCGGTTACATTCATCATGCCACCATTAACGGATTAAAAGTAAGCGGATGGTTTTTCTTTCAAGCTCTTATTCAATGAACTCATACCAATTAGAAAATTGACGTTCTCATGTTTATTTGCAGTATAATACCAAATACTTCTATGAACTCGGGTCTGGCACTGGAACTCGCCGGTTTTGGTTCACCACTCCTCCAGAAGTAGGACCCGATGTTCCATACACATTTGGGATTATGGGTTAGTTGTTATAGTCTCTGCATTTTTGATTGGGTGGTATGTTCATGAGACGTCCCATTTTTGTTTTTTTTTTTGTTTTCTCTAGTAATGTAGGACATCTTTTTATTAACAGGTGATTTGGGACAAACATATGCATCTAATACGACATTTGAGCATTATGTTTCGAACCAAAATGGACAAGCAGTGTTGTTTGTTGGTGATCTTTCTTATGCCGACCATTATCCGTTCCATGACAATGTGAGGTGGGATACATGGGGCCGTTTTGTTGAGAAGAGCACTGCATATCAGCCATGGATTTGGACTGCTGGCAATCATGAGCTTGATTATGCTCCAGAAATTGTAAGTCCTATGCACCTAAAGTGTATGGATTTGATTTAATTATCAAATTTTCTGTTGATTGTCTAATTGATTTTATGTATTTCAGGGTGAAAACGTTCCTTTTAAGCCATATATGCATAGGTACCATGTCCCTT
The DNA here is from genome assembly GCF_008641045.1 of Pistacia vera. Lineage (NCBI taxonomy): Eukaryota > Viridiplantae > Streptophyta > Magnoliopsida > Sapindales > Anacardiaceae > Pistacia > Pistacia vera. Next base: position 254,471 of record NW_022196741.1, on the reverse strand, counting down.
ACAGGGCATCTCACAGTACATCTCCACTTTGGTATTCCATTAAGCGCGCATCAACATACATAATTGTCCTTTCTTCTTATTCAGCATATGGTATTAAACTTTCTTCAGATTTTGTCATTGGTTTAAAATTTTTTCCTGCAGAAAACAAGGGCCTAACAATAATAATATGCTGGTACAGGGAAATATACTCCTCAATACGAGTGGCTTCAAAACGAGTTACCAAAGGTTAATAGAGCTGAAACTCCATGGTTGATTGTTCTTCTTCACTCTCCTTGGTATAACAGCAATGGCTACCATTATATGGAAGGAGAGAGCATGAGAGTGATGTTTGAGCCCTGGTTTGTTGATCACAAAGTCGATATAGTCTTGGCTGGCCATGTGCATTCGTACGAGCGTTCAGTAAGCTTTCTTGTTCCAACCCAATTTCAATCTGCAGATTCTTATGCTTGTGCTGACATCCATGATAATTAAGTGGGAAACAACATTTATTTTAATCCGGTTACTTAAACCCTGTGTGTTTCGTTCGTATATTATCTAACTCAAATTGTTTGCTTTGTTGAAAACTTGTTCTATTTCCTCTAGGAGCGAGTTTCAAATGTGCAATACAACATAACAAACGGATTGAGCTCCCCAGTTAAGAACCATTCAGCTCCTGTGTACATAACCATTGGTGACGGTGGAAATATCGAAGGCATTGCTAACAGGTGAGCTTCTATCATGGTCTATAAAATAGAAAATTTGTAGTTCAATTATCTGAATCTTGACAAATTACCCTATTCTATGTGCAGATTCATTGAGCCACAGCCCAGTTACTCAGCATATAGAGAAGCAAGCTTTGGACACGCAATTCTTGACATAAAGAACCGAACTCATGCTCATTTTACTTGGCATCGTAACCATGATAGTGAACCTGTTGCTGCTGATTCACTGTGGATGTTCAACAGATATTGGAATCCACAAGAAGAGAATAACTAGGCTATGAACAAGTGTTAACAGTCATATTTCTGCTTCAGTAGATTAGGTTGTTTATCTTTTTCATTCACCATTTTGCTCAACTAGCTTTTATGTTTGTGATCTCTGCGTCTTTTATTTGTGCTGTTAGATTTATGACCTTTAGAACAAAAAGGAATTCAACTTAATTAATTGTTTGCTGGCATCTCAACTGTTGACCGCAGCACTATGGTTGTTTGACTTGAGTGAATTCAGTATGGCCTTTTTATTTCCACCAAGTACCAACTAGTGGCTGAAGTTCTGTGTCTTAGTTGTTAATTATAGCCCTTTCACTCCGACTACTTGATATCAAGACCTAATATATAATTCTATTCACATTGGATCCTGTATTTTTTTTTTTTTTTCAGTTAACTAGGGTATTTGAGACAGTTTGCGTATACCTCAACTAATATCCGAAGTCTATTTGAACAATCCCAAAAGACTAAGTAAACTATAATATTATTGTGGTAAGTGGTCCCAAGGTTTGAACGCAATAACTCAAGGAAGGGAACAAATTTTCTTGACCATCAAGCCAACCCCACAGGTTCGGATCCCATAATTTCAATACTGCAAAAACTTGAGCTCTTGCTGTTGAGAGAATTCTATAAAAAAATTGTAATGAACTACTAAACAGCTATTGAATGCATAAAGTATTCTCGCACACGCATTTTCAAGGCCACATAAATGAACAGCATGACCCTCTGAACTTGGAGAAGTCAAGACGTTTGGTATTCTTATTATTTATACGCTGAAAAGGCAACAATGGATGGTGTCTGCAACATCCATCGATTTACTATTTGCTTTTCAAATTATTTCACAGGCCCAATTGCCGCCTGTCTTGTCTACCTCTGATTTTAACTAAATATTGGAGCCTTCACATGGTCTTCTTTTTAAATTGATTTCAAAAGCCACTGCTCACAATCAACTGCTCTTGTTACTTGCAAGTAACTTGAAACCAGGAGCTGTTGACAGATTTTGTTGAAAAGTTGGAAGTGAAATCTGAGGCCTCTCTGAGTCTCACTCAACAATCAATTAATGGTTGGATGAGTGATGATTTACTTGGACCCTCCACCACATTGTTGTCAGATAATGAGGAGATTATAACTACCTTTTCTGTGCTATACTTACTTTCCTCATTCTTTCCCAGAACAACCAGATACAATCCGGCTATAATTAACAAAGCTCCAATAATCCTGCACATTGCATCCAAAGTAAAGAAGTAAAGATTAAACAAACTATTATAACCATGATTGCAAGAGTAAATCATAATAATTCAAAACAAAAAAATCAATTTGCAATTTGGTTGAGAAGACTTACCCTCCCAAGTAAAATTCTTCTCCAAGAGCAACTGTGGCCACTATAGCAACAAGCATTGTTTGTAAAGGTAAATATGCTGAAACAAACACTGGACCTCCCCTGTCAATGACATAAATCTGTACTGCGAATGCCATTGCTGAAGCCACCAATCCCTGCAGTCACTCATTTCTGTTATTCTTCCACGGAAAATAAAATTAGAAACGTGAAAGCAAATAGAGAGCGACTTAGAAAAAGTGGGATTGCTACAACTATTAGGATCGAAGCTTGACTAATCAGGATTGACTGCTTGAGATAGGTTTTCTTATATCAAAATTGTGTTTGATCGTGGACTTAATCACATTGCACAATGTTGGAAATGGAACTAATGATTTTTCTTCGTTATGCCAAGATGTGGTTAATTAAATCCCCAAGACCATAACTAGCTACCAAACAATTTAAACAAAAAGATCATGATACTAATTGAGTCACATACCGAGTAAAAAAGGCTGAAGAGTTCATAGCCGGAGTGAATATGCCAGGCTTGTGAATCTCTTTCAAAGTATGCTGCAATCGCAAAAAACTGCATAACACTAAAGCAGCAACTATAGGAGACGACTGAGAGCCGAGCAGGGTATTTCTTCAAAACAGGAGTTTGCAACACTATCCAGCTGGACCAAAACAGGCAGTGACCAATGAGACAGATGCAACCTAAGGTCCAATTCTTCTCTTTGGTATCTCCCAACAACAAATCAGATTTTTCTGAAGATGGGTTTGGACTATAAATAATTGGTCCTTTGTATAGGGTTATGACTGAAGCTCCAGCAACAGAAACAAGAGTTCCAAGCACCTTAGCTATTCCATCTTTCCGGGTCAACTGTACTTGCTCTATTCTGCAAAACAAAGCATAAAAAACAAAAAAATCAATAAATTATATATATAATTTTGCTCAAACTAGCAACAAACCAATTATGCTTGAGGGTCACAGAAATTATGGAGATGGAAATTAAGAGTTTTATTAATTGGTACCCGAGAATCGCGGCCATGATAAAGGTTACGGCAGGTACTGCATTCTCTACGGCAGAAGCGAATGTAGGTGAGGTGTTGTCCAAACCAAAAATGTAAGATCCTTGATTCAATGTTATTCTGCCACAAAGAGAGTAAAGAAGTTAATGTTCTGAAATCATTTGGTCATCATACATTAATAATCTAATGTTTCTATAATCAAATCGTACCCAAGAAATCCAAGGAAAAAGAATTGTATGAGAAATGAGGGGGTTAATCCTGGCCTGTCTTTCCTGGAAGCCAGGAAGAAAAAGAACAAAAATTGTGAAGATTGGAGCCCAAAACAAGATTAAATTTACATATTATGAAGACAACAATATCATACTTCTCTAGGAAATATGCGAAGGGAAGCAGCACAATGAGAGCTATGATGTTTCTGTAAAGAGGAAAGACTAGTTTGCTTACGCCCAGATTGAGAGCACCTCTCATGATAACATGGTTTCCCGCATAACCAAACTGAAACACTGTCATGGCTATGTGCAACTTGGCTCGTTCAGGCACCATGCCAATTCTCTTAACCGGTGCTAACCCATCTTCCGCCATCGGAGCAACCGCTAGATTCAAAAGAGAAGGTAAAGTTTCAGTATAAAAGAAAACTTAAACCGATATAAAGGGGAAGAAGAGAGGGACAATATACGAGGAGATGTCCCACAAAATTGGCTAAGCAAAATTTTAGTACAGACTGAAAAGCAGTATTTAGTGGAGAAATCATATAAATTAACGCAACTTCTGAACTTAACAAATGGTCAAACCATCAATTATTTTGTATCTTACAGAGTCCAAGTTCTGCTGCCATTGCACGTTAAGGCAACCATCCTGCGGTATTTTTTCAATTAATTAATTGAATGGTGCTATCAGTATGATGAAGGAGACGACAAGAAAACTAATTAAGAATAAACAAACGGATTTGGTTTGGTCTTCAGTATCAGTAATCAAAATCCTAAACGGAACTAGAGCATGTGGGTGCAAAGTGTGAACTGTAGAAGTGCTACCTTACTCGTTGAGTAATATCCCGGCACCTTAAAACTATCCATGAGAACTTCCGTGGTTAACTTTATTAGGCATCGAGTAGAGGTTCAAACTTAAAACCTCTTAAATGATACACCTAAGAAGGCGTTTGATTCAAAGAATATTAGATTATTGAGAATATTAGATTACTAGAAAGTTAAATTACCTTGAGAAGATATTTGGTTTAGGGAATGTTAGATTACTGGAAATATTGGATTATTGGAAAGATAAACTACCTTGAAGATTAATAGAAATCTTTAAGAAAATGTGTTTGGTTAGTTGGTAGGTATGTTATATTAATATGTTTGATTATGGGGAATAAATTCGTGAGTATGTTATTTAAATTACTAAACTGTCCCATTTTTAAATATTAATATAATATTATTTTTATTATTAATTTTTGAATAATTTCTCTTAACCCCTAATATTTCAGATTTGGCTAAAACACCCTTACTTATATAAAACTTTAATTTATGATGAAATCACCCCCACCTCCTGCCGCGGCAAACCACTGCCAAAAGTCTTCGAAAGTCCTTGTGAGTAGCTCACCATGACCAAGAGGCTCTGATATGGTTGTTTCTGTTCATATTGATGGCCGAAAACAACCATATCAGGCCAAATCTGGCTGTTAATGGCCAGGGATCTGGCCGTTACCGGCCAGTTCCATCAATCTAGCCATAATGGATCTGGCCATTTTCTGCCAGATCTGGCCTGATATGGCCATTTTCGACCATCAATATGGTCGGAAATGGCCATATCGAAGCCTTTCGGAGCCTTCCACTGAATCTCGTTCTTTTTTAGGGACACCAGCAGCGGTCCGTGGTGGTTGGCCGGCTATTGGCCGTGGTGGCTGGGTGGCAGTGGTGGTCTGTAAATTGTTTTAAATATAAGGGCATTATTGTCCAAAATTTTAATTAAACAAGGGTAAAATTGAATATTAATGTAAATTCATTTTAAAATAGGGGCATTATTTTCCAAAAATTTTATTAGTAAGGGATAAAATTGTAACAAAAAAAGATAACCCTGGTAATCTTAGAATACCTAAGAAAATAGAGGTAATCAGATTACCTCCAATATTACCAACAGTAACCACTACTAGTATTTGAAAATTACTGGTATATTATATTACTTGACAACTAAGCATGGTAATCAAGTAATATAAGATGACTTAACCCCTAGTAATCCCACATAACCCCCAACCAAATGCCTTCTGAAGATTATTGGGAATCTTTAAGAAAATGTGTTTGGTTAATTGGTGGGTATGTTATATTATTATGTTTGGTTGGGAGGAATAAATTGGTAGATATGTTATTTAAACTACTGAATTGTCCTCTAATTAAATATTATTATTATATTATTTTTTAATATTGATTATTATTTGGATTATTATAACCCCCTTTGCATTTAAAAACTTAGCAAAAACAATCTCATAATAAAAGTTTGGAAAATCAATAAAGCACTCCCACTAACCCAACCACTGCCAGTCGCCGGCAACCATCGTAGGCCGCTGGCAGCCGGCAACCTAACGGCACACAAAAGGCAAGAAATGGCCTCCGTGCGTCGTATGACCATTTTCGGCTAAAGATCTGGTTGGAAATGGCCAGACGTGGCAAATTTGGCCGTCGATGACTAGATTGATGACGGATTTGACCTTTGACGGCTAGATTAGATATGACCATCAACGGCCAAATCTAGCACGATCTGGCCAGAAATGACCATATTGGCGCACGACGACCATTTTCGGCCTTCTGTGCGCCGTTTCGGTGGCGACTAGCTGCGACGGTGGTTGTCAGCGGCAGGCAGGTGGGGGTGGTGGTGGTTTGGGTGGGCTGCAATTTGTTTTGAATTCAAGGGTAATTTTGTCCAAAAAGTTAATTAATTGGGGTAAAATAGTAAAAGTCATATTCATGTAAATAAATTTAAAAATAAGGGTATTATTGTCCTAAAATTTTATTAATAAGAAATAAAATTGTAACAAAAAAAGATAACATTGATAATCTTAGAATACCTAAGAAAATAGAGGTAATTAGATTACCTTCAATATTACCAATAATAACTACTATTGGTATTTGAAGATTACCAGTATCTTATATTACTTGGGGTAATGCTATACGTACTAACAGATTATACTAACCAGAGTATTAATTTAAAGTATAGAACGGATATCATACACATAGTATAAGTACTATGTGTGATTTTAACAAAGGTTAGTATACTGATTAGTAAAATCCGTTAGTGCACAAAGTGGTTAGTAAAATCTGTTAGTACGTAAAGTATTATTCAATCAATAATACTATGCTTACTCACTAGCTTATTAATAGTATAAAATTATATATAATAATTATATTATATATATCATACTCGTACTATACGTTATATTTAGAAAGGATATTAAAATGATTAGTAAGCTCGAACGCATATACATTATATTTACATAGGATAATAAAATGATTAGTAGGCTGTAACGCGTAGCATTACTCTTATTGATTCCCGTTCTCGCACTCTTCTATGTTTCAGTTCTCTGGGCTGTTGTTACTTGCAAGTAACTTGAAACCAGGAGCTGTGACAGATTTTGTTGAAAGCTGGAAGTGAAATCTGAGGCCTCTCTGAGTCTCACTCAACACAATTAATTGTGGGATGAGTGATGATTACTTGGACCCTCCACCACATTGTTGTCAGAAATGAGGAGATTATAACTACTTTTCTGTCTATACTTACTTTCCTCATTCTTTCCCAGAACACCAGATACAGTCCGGCTATAATTACAAAGCTCCATAATCCTGCACATTGCATCCAAAGTAAAGATTAAACAAACTATTATAACCATGATTGCAAGAGTAACATAATAATTCAAAACAAAAAATCAATTTGCAATTTGGTTGAGAAGACTTACCCTCCCAAGTAAAATTCTTCTCCAAGAGCAACTGTGGCCATATAGCAACAACATTGTTTGTAAAGGTAAATATGCTGACACACACTGGACCTCCCCTGTCAATGACATAAATCTGTACTGCGAATGCCATTGCTGAAGCCACCAATCCCTGCAGTCACTAATTTCTGTTATTCTTCCAGGAAAATAAAATTAGAAACGTAAAAGCAAATAGAGAGCGACTTAGAAAAAGTGGGATTGCTACAACTATTAGGATCGAAGCTTGACTATCAGGATTGACTGCTTGAGATAGGTTTTCTTATATCAAAATTGTGTTTGATCGTGGACTTATCACATTGCACATGTTGGAAATGGACTAATGATTTTTTCTCTCCATGCCAAGATGTGGTTAATTAAATCCCCAAGACCATAACTAGCTACCAACAATTTAAACAAAAAGATCATGATACTAATTGATACATACCGAGTAAAAAGGCTGAAGAGTTCATAGCCGTAGGTGATATGCCAGGCTTGTGAATCTCTTTCAAAGTATGCTGCAATCGCAAAAAACTGCATAACACTAAAGCAGCAACTATAGGACGACTGAGAGCGAGCGGTATTTCTTCAAAACAGGAGTTTGCAACACTATCCAGCTGGACCAAAACAGGCAGTGACCAATGACAGATGCAACCTAAGGTCCATTCTTCTCTTTGGTATCTCCCAACAAATCAGATTTTTCTGAAATGGGTTTGGACTATAAATAATTGGTCCTTTGTATAGGGTTATGACTGAAGCTCCAGCAACAGAAACAAGAGTTCCAAGCACCTTAGCTATTCCATCTTTCCGGGTCACGTGTACTTGCTCTATTCTGCAAAACAAAGCATAAAAAACAAAAAAATCAATAATTATATATATAATTTGCTCAAACTAGCAACAAACCAATTATCTTGAGGGTCACAGAAATTATGGAGATGGAAATTAAGAGTTTTATTAATTGGTACCAGAATCGCGGCCATGATAAAGGTACGGCAGGTACTGCATTCTCTACGGCAGAAGCGAATGTAGTGAGTGTTGTCCAAACCAAAAATGTAAGATCCTTGATTCAATGTTTTCTGCCACAAAGAGATAAAAAAGTTAATGTTCTGAAATCGTTTGGTCATCATATATTAATAATTAATGTTTCTATAATCAAATCTTACCCAAGAAATCCAAGGAAAAAGAATTGTATGAAATGAGGGGGTTAATGCTGGCCTGTCTTTCCTGGAGCCAAGAAGAAAAAGAACAAAATTGTGAGATTGGAGCCCAAAACAAATTAAATTTACATATAATGAACAATATATCATACTTCTCTAGGAAATATGCGAAGGGAAACAGCACAATGAGAGCTATGATGTTTCTGTAAAGAGGAAGACTAGTTTGCTTACGCCCAGATTGAGAGCACCTCTCATGATAACATGGTTTCCCGCATAACCAAACTGAAACACTGTCATGGCTATGTCAACTTGGCTCGTTCAGGCACCATGCCAATTCTCTTAACCGGTGCTAACCCATCTTCCGCCATCGGAACACCCAGATTCAAAAGAGAAGGTAAAGTTTCAGTATAAAAGAAAACTTAAACCGATATAAAGGGGAAGAAGAGAGGGAACATTACGAGGAGATGTCCCACAAAATTGGCTAAGCAAAATTTTAGTACAGACTGAAAAGCAGTATTTAGTGGAGAAATCATATAAATTAACGCAACTTCTGAACTTAACAATGGTCAAACCATCAATTATTTTGTATCTTACGAGTCCAAGTTCTTGCTGCATTGCACGTTAAGGCAACCATCCTGCGGTATTTTTTCAATTAATTATTAATGGTGCTATCAGTATGATGAAGGACGACAAGAAAACTAATTAAGAATAACAAACGGATTTGGTTTGGTCTTCAGTATCAGTAATCAAAATCCTAAACGGAACTAGACATGTGGGTGCAAAGTGTGAACTGTAGAAGTGCACCTTACTCGTTGAGTATATCCCGGCACCTTAAACTATCCTGATCCAAATACTTCTATGAACTCGGGTCTGGCACTGGAACTCGCCGGTTTTGGTTCACCACTCCTCCAGAAGTAGGACCCGATGTTCCATACACATTTGGGATTATGGGTTAGTTGTTATAGTCTCTGCATTTTTTATTGGGTGGTATGTTCATGAGACGTCCCATTTTTGTTTTTTTTTTTGTTTTCTCTAGTAATGTAGGACATCTTTTTATTAACAGGTGATTTGGGACAAACATATGCATCTAATACGACATTTGAGCATTATGTTTCGAACCAAAATGGACAAGCAGTGTTGTTTGTTGGTGATCTTTCTTATGCCGACCATTATCCGTTCCATGACAATGTGAGGTGGGATACATGGGGCCGTTTTGTTGAGAAGAGCACTGCATATCAGCCATGGATTTGGACTGCTGGCAATCATGAGCTTGATTATGCTCCAGAAATTGTAAGTCCTATGCACCTAAAGTGTATGGATTTGATTTAATTATCAAATTTTCTGTTGATTGTCTAATTGATTTTATGTATTTCAGGGTGAAAACGTTCCTTTTAAGCCATATATGCATAGGTACCATGTCCCTTACAGGGCATCTCACAGTACATCTCCACTTTGGTATTCCATTAAGCGCGCATCAACATACATAATTGTCCTTTCTTCTTATTCAGCATATGGTATTAAACTTTCTTCAGATTTTGTCATTGGTTTAAAATTTTTTCCTGCAGAAAACAAGGGCCTAACAATAATAATATGCTGGTACAGGGAAATATACTCCTCAATACGAGTGGCTTCAAAACGAGTTACCAAAGGTTAATAGAGCTGAAACTCCATGGTTGATTGTTCTTCTTCACTCTCCTTGGTATAACAGCAATGGCTACCATTATATGGAAGGAGAGAGCATGAGAGTGATGTTTGAGCCCTGGTTTGTTGATCACAAAGTCGATATAGTCTTGGCTGGCCATGTGCATTCGTACGAGCGTTCAGTAAGCTTTCTTGTTCCAACCCAATTTCAATCTGCAGATTCTTATGCTTGTGCTGACATCCATGATAATTAAGTGGGAAACAACATTTATTTTAATCCGGTTACTTAAACCCTGTGTGTTTCGTTCGTATATTATCTAACTCAAATTGTTTGCTTTGTTGAAAACTTGTTCTATTTCCTCTAGGAGCGAGTTTCAAATGTGCAATACAACATAACAAACGGATTGAGCTCCCCAGTTAAGAACCATTCAGCTCCTGTGTACATAACCATTGGTGACGGTGGAAATATCGAAGGCATTGCTAACAGGTGAGCTTCTATCATGGTCTATAAAATAGAAAATTTGTAGTTCAATTATCTGAATCTTGACAAATTACCCTATTCTATGTGCAGATTCATTGAGCCACAGCCCAGTTACTCAGCATATAGAGAAGCAAGCTTTGGACACGCAATTCTTGACATAAAGAACCGAACTCATGCTCATTTTACTTGGCATCGTAACCATGATAGTGAACCTGTTGCTGCTGATTCACTGTGGATGTTCAACAGATATTGGAATCCACAAGAAGAGAATAACTAGGCTATGAACAAGTGTTAACAGTCATATTTCTGCTTCAGTAGATTAGGTTGTTTATCTTTTTCATTCACCATTTTGCTCAACTAGCTTTTATGTTTGTGATCTCTGCGTCTTTTATTTGTGCTGTTAGATTTATGACCTTTAGAACAAAAAGGAATTCAACTTAATTAATTGTTTGCTGGCATCTCAACTGTTGACCGCAGCACTATGGTTGTTTGACTTGAGTGAATTCAGTATGGCCTTTTTATTTCCACCAAGTACCAACTAGTGGCTGAAGTTCTGTGTCTTAGTTGTTAATTATAGCCCTTTCACTCCGACTACTTGATATCAAGACCTAATATATAATTCTATTCACATTGGATCCTGTATTTTTTTTTTTTTTTTCAGTTAACTAGGGTATTTGAGACAGTTTGCGTATACCTCAACTAATATCCGAAGTCTATTTGAACAATCCCAAAAGACTAAGTAAACTATAATATTATTGTGGTAAGTGGTCCCAAGGTTTGAACGCAATAACTCAAGGAAGGGAACAAATTTTCTTGACCATCAAGCCAACCCCACAGGTTCGGATCCCATAATTTCAATACTGCAAAAACTTGAGCTCTTGCTGTTGAGAGAATTCTATAAAAAAATTGTAATGAACTACTAAACAGCTATTGAATGCATAAAGTATTCTCGCACACGCATTTTCAAGGCCACATAAATGAACAGCATGACCCTCTGAACTTGGAGAAGTCAAGACGTTTGGTATTCTTATTATTTATACGCTGAAAAGGCAACAATGGATGGTGTCTGCAACATCCATCGATTTACTATTTGCTTTTCAAATTATTTCACAGGCCCAATTGCCGCCTGTCTTGTCTACCTCTGATTTTAACTAAATATTGGAGCCTTCACATGGTCTTCTTTTTAAATTGATTTCAAAAGCCACTGCTCACAATCAACTGCTCTTGTTACTTGCAAGTAACTTGAAACCAGGAGCTGTTGACAGATTTTGTTGAAAAGTTGGAAGTGAAATCTGAGGCCTCTCTGAGTCTCACTCAACAATCAATTAATGGTTGGATGAGTGATGATTTACTTGGACCCTCCACCACATTGTTGTCAGATAATGAGGAGATTATAACTACCTTTTCTGTGCTGTACTTACTTTCCTCATTCTTTCCCAGAACAACCAGATACAGTCCGGCTATAATTAACAAAGCTCCAATAATCCTGCACATTGCATCCAAAGTAAAGAAGTAAAGATTAAACAAACTATTATAACCATGATTGCAAGAGTAAATCGTAATAATTCAAAACAAAAAAATCAATTTGCAATTTGGTTGAGAAGACTTACCCTCCCAAGTAAAATTCTTCTCCAAGAGCAACTGTGGCCACTATAGCAACAAGCATTGTTTGTAAAGGTAAATATGCTGAAACAAACACTGGACCTCCCCTGTCAATGACATAAATCTGTACTGCGAATGCCATTGCTGAAGCCACCAATCCCTGCAGTCACTCATTTCTGTTATTCTTCCACGGAAAATAAAATTAGAAACGTGAAAGCAAATAGAGAGCGACTTAGAAAAAGTGGGATTGCTACAACTATTAGGATCGAAGCTTGACTAATCAGGATTGACTGCTTGAGATAGGTTTTCTTATATCAAAATTGTGTTTGATCGTGGACTTAATCACATTGCACAATGTTGGAAATGGAACTAATGATTTTTCTTCGTTATGCCAAGATGTGGTTAATTAAATCCCCAAGACCATAACTAGCTACCAAACAATTTAAACAAAAAGATCATGATACTAATTGAGTCACATACCGAGTAAAAAAGGCTGAAGAGTTCATAGCCGGAGTGAATATGCCAGGCTTGTGAATCTCTTTCAAAGTATGCTGCAATCGCAAAAAACTGCATAACACTAAAGCAGCAACTATAGGAGACGACTGAGAGCCGAGCAGGGTATTTCTTCAAAACAGGAGTTTGCAACACTATCCAGCTGGACCAAAACAGGCAGTGACCAATGAGACAGATGCAACCTAAGGTCCAATTCTTCTCTTTGGTATCTCCCAACAACAAATCAGATTTTTCTGAAGATGGGTTTGGACTATAAATAATTGGTCCTTTGTATAGGGTTATGACTGAAGCTCCAGCAACAGAAACAAGAGTTCCAAGCACCTTAGCTATTCCATCTTTCCGGGTCAACTGTACTTGCTCTATTCTGCAAAACAAAGCATAAAAAACAAAAAAATCAATAAATTATATATATAATTTTGCTCAAACTAGCAACAAACCAATTATGCTTGAGGGTCACAGAAATTATGGAGATGGAAATTAAGAGTTTTATTAATTGGTACCCGAGAATCGCGGCCATGATAAAGGTTACGGCAGGTACTGCATTCTCTACGGCAGAAGCGAATGTAGGTGAGGTGTTGTCCAAACCAAAAATGTAAGATCCTTGATTCAATGTTATTCTGCCACAAAGAGAGTAAAGAAGTTAATGTTCTGAAATCATTTGGTCATCATACATTAATAATCTAATGTTTCTATAATCAAATCGTACCCAAGAAATCCAAGGAAAAAGAATTGTATGAGAAATGAGGGGGTTAATCCTGGCCTGTCTTTCCTGGAAGCCAGGAAGAAAAAGAACAAAAATTGTGAAGATTGGAGCCCAAAACAAGATTAAATTTACATATTATGAAGACAACAATATCATACTTCTCTAGGAAATATGCGAAGGGAAGCAGCACAATGAGAGCTATGATGTTTCTGTAAAGAGGAAAGACTAGTTTGCTTACGCCCAGATTGAGAGCACCTCTCATGATAACATGGTTTCCCGCATAACCAAACTGAAACACTGTCATGGCTATGTGCAACTTGGCTCGTTCAGGCACCATGCCAATTCTCTTAACCGGTGCTAACCCATCTTCCGCCATCGGAGCAACCGCTAGATTCAAAAGAGAAGGTAAAGTTTCAGTATAAAAGAAAACTTAAACCGATATAAAGGGGAAGAAGAGAGGGACAATATACGAGGAGATGTCCCACAAAATTGGCTAAGCAAAATTTTAGTACAGACTGAAAAGCAGTACTTAGTGGAGAAATCATATAGATTAACGCAACTTCTGAACTTAAAAAATGGTCAAACCATCAATTATTTTGTATCTTACAGAGTCCAAGTTCTGCTGCCATTGCACGTTAAGGCAACCATCCTGCGGTATTTTTTCAATTAATTAATTGAATGGTGCTATCAGTATGATGAAGGAGACGACAAGAAAACTAATTAAGAATAAACAAACGGATTTGGTTTGGTCTTCAGTATCAGTAATCAAAATCCTAAACGGAACTAGAGCATGTGGGTGCAAAGTGTGAACTGTAGAAGTGTTACCTTACTCGTTGAGTAATATCCCGGGACCTTAAAACTATCCATAAGAACTTATGTGGTTATCTTTATTATGGATCGAGTAGAGATTCGAAATCAAAACCTCTTAAATGATATACTTAAGAAGATATTTGGTTCAGAGAATGTTTGATTATTGAGAATATTATATTACTAGAAAGTTAGATTACCTTGAGAGGGCGTTTGGTTCAGGGAATTTTAGATTACTGGGAATGTTGGATTACTGAAAAGATAGACTACCTTGAAGATTACTGAAAATCTTTAGGAAAATGTGTTTGGTTAGTTGGTAGGTATGTTATATTAATATGTTTGATTATGGGAAATAAATTGGTGAGTATGTTATTTAAATTACTAAATTGTCTCATTTTTAAATATTAATATAATATTATTTTTATTATTAATTTTTGAACAGTTTCTTTTAACCCCCAATATTTCAGATTTGGCTAAAACACCCCCGCTTATATAAAACTTTAATTTATGATGAAATCACCCCCACCTCCTGCCGTCGCAAACCACCGTCGGAAGTTTTCGAAAGTCCCTGTGAGTAGCTCACCGTGACCTAGAGGCTCCGATATGGTCGTTTCTGTCCATATTGATGGCCGAAAACAACCATATCAAGCCAAATCTGGCTGTTAATGGCCAAGGATCTTGCCGTTAACAGCCAGTTCCATTGATCTGGCCATTTTCGGCCAGATCTGGCCTAATATGGCCATTTTCGGCCATCAATATGGTTAGAAACAGCCATATCGAAGCCTCCCGGAGCCTCCCACAGAATCTCGTTCTTTTTTAGGGACTCCGATGGCGGTCCGTGGTGGTTGGCCCGCTGTTGGCGGTGGTGACTGGGTGGCAGTGGTGGTCTGTAAATTGTTTTAAATATAAGGGCATTATTGTCCAAAAATTTTATTAATAAGAGATAAAATTGTAACAAAAAAAGATAACCCTGATAATCTTAGAATACCTAAGAAAATTGAGTTAATCAGATTACCTCCAATATTACCAATAGTAACCACTATTGGTATTTGAAGATTACTGGTATATTATATTACTTGACAACTAAACATGGTAATCAAGTAATATAAGATGACTTAACCCACAGTAATCCCACATAACCCCCAACCAAAAGCCTTCTGAAGATTATTGGGAATCTTTAAGAAAATGTGTTTGGTTAATTGGTGGGTATGTTATATTAATATGTTTGGTTGGGAGGAATAAATTGATAGGTATGTTATTTAAATTACTGAATTGTCCTCTAATTAAATATTATTATTATATTATTTTTTAATATTAATTATTATTTGGATTATTATAACCCCTTTTGCATTTAAAAACTTAGCAAAAACAACCACATAATAAAAATTTGGAAAATCAACAAAGCACTCTCATCAACCTAGCCACTGCCGCCCGCCGGCAACCACCGTAGGCCGCTGGCAGCCGGCAACCTAATGGCACACGAAAGGTAGGAAATGGCCTCCGTGCGTCGTATGGCCATTTCCGACTAAAGATCTAACTGAAAATGGCCAGACGTGGCAGATTTGGCCGTCGATGGCCAGATTGATGACGGATCTGGCCTTTGACAGCTAGATTAGATATGACCGTCAACGGCGAAATCTGGCACGATCTGGCCAGAAATGACCATATTGGCGCATGACGGCCATTTTCGGCCTTCTGTGCGCCATTCCGGCGGCGGCTGGCTGCGGTGGTGGTTGTCAGCGGCAGGCGGGTGGGGGTGGTGGTTTGGGTGGGCTGCAATTTGTTTTGAATTCAAGGGTAATTTTGTCCAAAAAGTTAATTAATTGGGGTAAAATAGTAAAAGTCATATTCATGTGAATAAATTTAAAAATAAAGGCATTATTGTCCTAAAATTTTATTAATAAGGGATAAAATTGTAACAAAAAAAGATAACATTGATAATCTTAGAATACCTAAGAAAATAGAGGTAATTAGATTACCTTCAATATTACCAATAGTAACCATTATTGGTATTTGAAGATTACCAGTATTTTATATTACTTGACAACCAAACATGGTAATCAAGTAATATAAGATGACTTAATCCTAGTAATCCCACGTAACCCCCAATCAAACACCCCCTAAGAGTTCTTAACAAATCACTTATAATTAGAATAACGAAATTATTATAATATAAAATATTTATATCAAGTTATTTTTGTTATAAATATTTACAAAAATAAATATTAAATATAAATTAATAATAAACTAATAAATTAAAATAAGTGATTTAGAATTTTCGTAGATCAATTTATTAAGTTGTAAGTTGCAACGCTTGTTTACTGGATGTTGTCTAATGGGCCATGGCTAAAACGAACATTCTAAACGCAGCGTTTATTGTTGTTTTAGTTTTCTAAACGGTTGTAATTCCCGTTCTCGCACTCTTCTATGTTTCAGTTCTCCGGGCATCAATTCCGTGAAGGAGAAACGGGGGTTACGACGTTGTTTACATTCAGTTTAATTATGCAAAATACATTAATACTCATTGCATTTTACAATCAGTAAGTTCAAAAACCCTAAATCTCTGCGCACAAATCCGTGTCGTTCACATACTACGTCAAGAAAATGCTGCCGCCTAAAATAGAAAAACCGGAAATTGTAGTTGAAATCGGCAGTAGCGACGATGAAGACGTTCCACAAGTCAACCCAACTTCTAATAAAACGACACCTCAATGCGTACCCCTAATGCAGCTACAGCAACAGCAAGACGTTGCAGCAATCACACCACCGGTTCCGGTTAAAGAAGGGTTTGAATCCAGAAGTTTCTGGAAAGCCGGGGCTTATGCTGTGGGACCCACCACTGTACTGGCTCCTTTTGAAGGTTTTTTTTTTTAATTAATTTAATTTTTGGTTCCTCTTAGAATCTTTTTAAGTTTCTGAAGATGAATTAGTAGGTTTGCGCTGTTTTTGGCGCGAGTTACAGGTTCATTGGAGCATGCTCGTGTACACCCTAAATTTCTGCATTCAAATGCTACTTCTCATAAATGGGCGTTTGGAGGTAATTTGAGTTGCTGAATTCGACTTCGTTTTGCTACAGTTTATGAATTTGTCCCGGCGTAATTAATCAGTTATTGTGAATTTAGGGTGAAACCAGGAATATACATGTAAATTATGTGCTTGTAAAATAGGGTTAAGTAGTTTTACTTCCCAATGAATTATTTTATTGTTGAAGTGGATGTTAACAGGATATAGTTCATAGTTCACGGTTTGAATTACCTTGCCATCATGGTATATGTACACATGCATGTCTTGTTAGAGTGCTTTAGAGATCACAGATATAACTTGCATGATACCTTTTTGTTTATCTTTTAATCTTCTTCTTCTTTTTTATTTCTTTTTTCTTGGTAGCAATTGCTGAGCTTTTGGATAATGCTGTTGATGAGGTATGTTTGAAATTTTTTGTTCTCTATGTTGTATTGTATTAGCAAAGTAATATATTTCATTGACGCCAATAATGTACTGTTATAACTCAATTACATTGAACTATGTTGTTAACGAGTTATTTGTGCATCAACTTTGCTTTATGTCATTGTGTTTTAAGGTACAAAATGGTGCAACCTTTGTGAAGGTCGATAAAATTGATGTCTTGAAGGATGGCTCTCCAGCTTTACTTTTCCAAGGTATTTTGTACCTTAATGCAAGTAGAGTACCTGCCACACAAAGATGAAACATCTGATGTTTTGTGCAGATGATGGCGGTGGAATGAATCCTGAATGTCTGCGAAAATGCATGAGCTTGGGCTATTCGACAAAGAAGGGAAGCTCGACAATTGGACAATGTAAATGTTATGACTATTTATCCTTTTCTTTTGGCATGATTGGCTTCAGTTTTGTAACTACTGTTTGTTTGGCTTCAACATTGCTGTTCTTGTCCTCAATTTTGGTTGAAGTAATTTCTTCTTCTTTTTAAAAAGTACAATGTGATGCTAGTTGCTAGACAACCAACCTTTCCAGACACTCATGTGGTTCTTATGCCTTCCTTTATTCAGAATGAACTTGTTGGAAGAAAATATTTTTCTTGGATTTCTGAACCATGTTGTGGATTCAGGCTTTATTGGCCCATAAAATGGTTGGACCCTATGTTTTTTGTGTTTGGTTTAGTTTATGAATCACTTGCAAGGCCGATGTGACTGTGTGTTTTGTTGAGCCTGCATGTCTGGATGAATGTTAAGACATCCAATGTTGGTTTGACATAGTGTTTGATATGGCTACTGTTGTATCGTGATTAAGGCATATGCTTTGATTGCTTGAACTTTTTGGTTGAATTTGTCTAATACAAGCTATCACCTTGATCATGCCGAGGTTCAAAGCAAAAGATAACTTTGCTACAAACCCTCCTTTTTCCAGAATTCTCGTAGTCCAGTTACTTGAGTTCAACTCTTTGGAATCTGCTTGTTTTGTTTATCTTGATAGGGCATCTATGTTTTCAGATGGTAATGGATTCAAGACAAGTACCATGCGACTTGGTGCTGATGTTATTGTCTTCAGTCGGGCAACTAATGCAAGGTACTGTCCGTTTCTGTTTTCGGTTTGTGCAATATGGTTTTTTCACTTAATGTTGATTACAGGTGTGCATAAATTTTTTTCAGAGGTGTTTCTTATTTATTGTTTGCAGAATTAGTTCAGTTTAACATTTTAATCTATGAGGGTTGTGTACTCAGAACTTCTTCTTTCACCACTTTTGTTTGTTTCCTTGTGAACGTCATGTATTTTGGGCTCTACAAGAAGCTTTTTACGCATGCATGATTTAACATGGAACATGTACACACAATTGTTGAGAGATTATCAGTGTGATCTTTTCAACCTTAGTTTATGGGTCATGGGATAAGGGTTTCTTGAGTTCATAGCTGTAAAATTGTTATTAGAAACACAAAGCTGGGTCTTAGTTATTTGTTTTATTGGAGTACATTTAAAAAATTAGAATTGGCCTTTTGCTTTTTGGGTGGTGGTCTCATTTGCCATTATCCTTCACTCTGATTTCAGTTTGGGTTGTTTTTACTATATCATCTTACAAGTTCATTCATTCAGCCTTAGTTTAGGAAATGAAATTATATTGAGTTTCTGAATTCTAATTTCAATCTGTTATGACGATTTTTTACTTTTTGGTGGCATCTGTCCTTTTAGCAAAGCTACCCAAAGTGTTGGTCTTCTATCTTATACCTTTTTGCGGAAAACTCAGCAGAATGACGTGATTGTTCCAATGGTGATATTTTCATGACTTTAATATTTGAATTATTTTCCCTATTATTAAGGTGGTGATTAATTTCTATTTCTAGACTGAGCTTTCTTTTTAACCTTCAATTGCAGATTGATTTTGATATTTCTGGCCATTGGGCAGACCCAATAACTTATGGCTCACAGGATGATTGGTCTTCTAACTTGGAAACCATCCTTGAATGGTCACCCTTTGCATCAAAGACTGAGCTCATGGAACAGGTATTTCAATTAGATTTTATTTAGTAAAGCTTAGAATATTTATGGCAAGGAGGATGTCTTTGGTGAACATGAATTAAAGTTTTTATTGCACTTGATATCTGGTTAATGTCTGAAACCCTTTTTTTTCTTATACATATGCTTTCTGTATCAAAAAAAAAAAAAAAAAAAAAAAAAATTATTTTCCACTAATTCTACTTTGTAAAACCTGGTATATCTTTTTTGTGGATAAGTTGGAAGGATCAATTTCAAAACTCTTGCTAAGTTATTATAGTTTAAATTATGGTCTTGGCTTTATCTTTTAAAACTTAAAATTAACTAAATAAAATTATTATATGCAATCTTCCTAACTGCCTATCAGTAGACTTCATTCTTGCTTGATTATAAGTCTGCATACTAGTTAATGCTGTTTAGATGGATATAAACAATCACATTGTGCCTTATGGAATTTTTTCTGAAGGACGGAGGTATTATTTTTTAACTTTGAACTTTCCGAGGCTTACAATAGAGGCATGTCCTTTGCTGTGACTTTTTTCTCCTACACAACCCCATGGTTATGTCACCTGCCCAATTCTACCTTACAACTGAACCATAGACACCAGCGGCACATTGGCTTCTGCCATTACAGGGTTTATATATATTTTATTTTAAGAGTTACATAGAATTTGGTTCTAATTGTGGCTTACAGATTAGCCTGTATGTTCTTTGATTATCTTATCTTATATTTTCCAGTTTGAGGAAATTGGACCACATGGAACAAAAGTGATTATTTATAACTTGTGGCTGAATGATGAAGGCATATATGAACTAAATTTTGATGACGATGATGAGGTATGCTTCGCCTTGTAAGTTGTCTGAACCATTTCATGAGATTTTTCTTTATGCATACATTTTTTAGTAATATCTTTTTAGAAGTGTCAGTCAGTATGAAATAAAATCTACCGAATGTATTATCTCTAAATGTGGACTAACTTTAATTTTTTCTGGTCATGTTTGGATAGGTATATTTGTTTGCACAATTGTTAGAGCCACTATCTTTTTTTATTTTTTTTTAAGATTTAATGAATGTATTTTTGTTAATCATTTGGCTTTGATTAGGGCTGCAGTTGAGCTGAGTAGCTCACAAGCTACTCGGGCTCGGCTCGTGTCGACCTCTGGCTCAGCTCGGTATTTCCCAATCCGAGCTCGAGCAGCTCGAAATCTTATGTGAGCCGAGCTCGAGCTGGAAGCGTGCCTACTAGAGCTCAGCCCATCATATATTAAAATTAATTTTATTAACCCTAGTCTTCCTTCAAAGTTCAATCTACTCTTTTCAGTCCACTCTTCACTCTTCAGCAGCTCAGCTCCAGTCTTCCTTAAGTCGCCAGTTCTCTTCTCCGATCAAAGCTTGTCCATAATCAAAATCATAGCACTCAGCCAGCCTCCAAACAGATCCTAATTTTGTGTTGAAATTTCAGCCACCCAACCACCGTCACCACCACCACAAGCGGTGACCACCTTTTTCTCTCTCTCTTCTATAAGCGGCGGCCAGATCTCGATAGCCAGCTCTGGCTGCCAAGATCTCAACACTAGTGAATCATAAAAATTCTTGCCAATTTCGACTTCACAATGCCCAGATCCATGGGATTCTTTATAATATCATAATAATCATGTAAACCCATGCCAACAACGTCAACACGAGAATTAACAATATACCCATGTTTGTGCTTCATCAACTTGGTCAAGATTTGAGCACAACTCTTCAATAGCTTCCCATTATCTAGATTCAATTTCATTGAAGAAGAAGAAACTTAGGTCGAAGAGGAAAAAATCTCTATTTTGGCTCAGTTTTCTGGCTCGACTCGTAATCTAGTCGAGCTCGGGTTTTACCTGTCGAGCTCGAGCTCGGGCTCTAGGATTTGCACTCGAGCTGCGCACTATTCGGCTCGTTTACACCCCTAGCTTTGATAGTATAGACTCAATGTTTCTCAAAAGTTGTAAAAACATAAAATGAAAACTTATTCTGTCTCTTATATTTGTGTTTCTAGCACTGTCAAGCGTGGAAACCTGCAAACTTAGTGCATCATTGTGATGTATTCTTTTTTATAGGAATCTTCACATATTTTTTTCTATTGTAGTGTTAGGTTAGAGGTAATATTAAACTCTGGGTTACTTTGTTTTCTTGAAATTCTGATTTCACTGCAAAGCAGAGCTCTGATGATCTATTACTTTGTTTGAAATTATGCATTGTGTTTCTCGCCTCCACAAAAGTTGAAAGTTTATGGA
The DNA here is from genome assembly GCF_008641045.1 of Pistacia vera. Taxonomy (NCBI): domain Eukaryota; kingdom Viridiplantae; phylum Streptophyta; class Magnoliopsida; order Sapindales; family Anacardiaceae; genus Pistacia; species Pistacia vera. The sequence goes on along the minus strand of NW_022196741.1, from coordinate 232,570 downwards.
TCAGCCTTTAGTTCTCCTAATAATCAGTTAGACCTGCAGTATGTTTGTATGCTGATTAATTTGTTGCTTTTTTCTTAACTTTTACGTATTATATGTTGTATAGATGAAAGAAAATTGTTTTTTTTATGACTTTATTAATTTTTCTTTTATCTGTGACATAGGATATACGTTTGAGAGATGAAGCTAACCATGGACATTTGAAAAAGTTGTCCAAAAGAGTGCTTGAACTTCAATCCCATATCACTTACCGCTTTCGTTATTCATTAAGGGTAATCTTTCAAATATGAACTTTCTCTATTCAGTTTGTTTGTTCAGCACACTTGTTTAACTAAGTATCTTATTTTCTTCGTTCCTTTTTATTTAATTGATCAACTCTCTGATATTTTCTTAGGCATATGCTTCCATGTTGTATCTAAGAAAGTTTGAGAACTTCAAAATTATATTAAGGGGAAAACCGATAGAGCAGCTTCATATTGCAGATGAGTTGAAATATAAGAAGGTGGTAACATATAGGCCTCAACTAGCTACAACAATGAAAGAGGTAAGATACACGGTGTGAAGAAAAGCCTCATTCCTTTTCTGTATTGCCCTTTTCATTCCAACACAGTGTTTTACTGTATGGGCTTATATTTTGCTGACTATCCACAATTAATTCATTTACAGTGCCAAAACCATCCTTAAAAAAGAATATGTACTATGCTAGATGTAGACTATGTAGGGATTGCTATTACTTGATGGTTATCTAAGTTGTCAAGCTGTGCACGTTTCAATTTTTTTTTGTTTTTTTGGTGATTTAGGCTTGTGTGGAAACTACTATTGGAGTTTTCAAAGATGCACCTGCTCTTACAGTTTGCGGATTGAATGTGTACCATAAAAATCGCCTCATCAGGGTATGTTTTGGTAATGCTCAAGTAAACTTTTCATATATATCAATATATTGTTAGTGCAGAGTACATTTTTGGTTCTCTTGGTGTGAATTAGGTTTTGTATAAATGTTAGTGATATCGTTGAACTTTTAATCCAGCAACTCATTTGCTGCCAATGTAATATCTCTGGTTATCTGCATTGGATCTCTTCCTTATTTTGTTGTATTAGCTGACCAGAGGATAAAGCCTCTCATTTTGTAGCTTATTTTCTCTTTAGTGGCATTCACTTAGAATCAAAATTACCAGGTTCAACCAAAAATATCAGTTTGATTAATGAAGAATCCTTTTTTTACTTACTATGGTCACTTAGAAACTTAAAGTAGCTTACCGAACGATATGGTGATTGTGTGGTAAGGTTTCTCTGCACTTGTTATTTTAACTGAATGAAATATGAATTATGTTAACTAATGTGGTGAGGCTATTGATATTGTTGCAGCCCTTCTGGAAAGTCAATGGTGAAGGTTCCGTAAGAGGGAATGGTGTTGTTGGTATTGTGCCTTTTTAATGATTTGTTTTTCCAAAAATAATTTTCTCCATTTTCAGTTATAAATTGCTTTGCTGGTTGTATCTTCTAGGAGTTCTGGAAGCAAATTTCATGGAACCAACACATGATAAGCAGGACTTTGAGAGGTCTGCACTCTTTGTTCGGCTGGAATCTAGGCTGAAGCAGATGACAATTGAATACTGGTTTGTTTCTTATATGTACAGTTCTTGCAATAATTCTTTTCAGAGTTTTGTGGTTTCTATATTCTTATTAAATGATTTTGTGTATTAGTGTGTATTATATTTATTCCTCAGTGATGATTATGTTATGTTATCTGTAATAATTATGAATGTGGGGTTGTATTTGAGCCCCTGAATTCCACAGAAAACACTGGTAGATTTTTACTTTCATGGGTGTTCAAATGTCTCCTTATTGTTTTGCTTTTATGTTACTTACACACATCATATTTTTATAAATGGTCGAAAAAATTTCTTACAGCTCTCGGTTGATATTTTGTTTTTTATTGCAGTTATATGGTATAAATAAAATTTCTAGGCATTTTATAGGTACTTAGCATTACCTTTTGAATTTCTTACCTAATATCTGCTCTTAGAAAACAACGATATCATTGTGATTCAAATTCATGAACACTTTTTTCTGAAACTAGTGGGAGGAAAGCAACCAAATGCCTTCATCAGCTAATGAGTGGATTATCTAAGTAAATTAAGGCTGCTTATACAGCCAAGCAATTGATCTGTTTCTTTTGATTGTTAAAGGGTGACTATCTTACCTTTTTCTTTTTGAACCATGGTAACTAATTGAGAAAAGGAAATGGCGAAGAATGTGGAAGCTGGGAGCTTGGGATGTATTTATCTATGCCAACGTTATTACTATTACTCAAAGTTTTATCTCATCCTATCAACTGCAAGAAAAGATATTTTATAGTTCCTTCACTTTTTGTCTGTTAGTAGAGTGATAATTTTTCTCATTGTTTTGACTTGGTGGAATTTGTTCTGTACAAGACAGGAAAGACAACTATCACTTAATTGTACTTCAGCATCCAGGTTCCAGTTCACATAATAAGCTAAAGAGAGACCCTGCCCAACCTCCTGATGGACATGCAGTTGACATTCAGAAGCAAATGCCTGCTAACCAACAAAATGTCGATTTTTCATCTAATGTCAATGAAGGGATGCATCTAGGTCAACCTATTGTTGGTCTTCAGGCAAACATGAGGCAGAGTATGAGAAATGAGCATCCTGCTATACAGCCGAGTATTGCACTCACTGATGTAAGTGGTAATATTATTAATATCTAATGCATTTCTGCATCTTATATTCCTGGTGTAGGACAGGGATAAGAAAAGAAAGTATAGAAGATATGAGATAGAAATAGATAGACAATAACAGAATTTAGATAGAAAGGAGACTGGAGAATAGACATCAGGGAGAGAAAGAAGAGAAGGATTGAGAGAGAAATGAGACGAGAAGAGCGTATATTAGAATAGAGAATTTGAAGGGAAAAGAACTATGAGGAAGGAATAGATTTAGAGAGATAATCAATAGAAAAGAAGAAAGTAAAGATGTGAGAATACATGTAAAGAAAAGAATAGAGAAGAGAGGAAGTAGAGAGGAGAGCATACATAGAAAGAGAAGAGAGGAAGCATAGAGGAGAGAATAAGTAGAAAGAGAAGAAATAGAGGAGTGAAAATTAATCAATAAGAGGGTTTAAATATTTAATAATTCAGATTTACTGCTTAAAAACAATACATTAGGGCCTATTTATACAGAAGTTACAGATAACATCTATCAGATCTTAGAAACAATATTATTTTTTAACAACTTTGGGCCAAAAGCTGTTGGCATTCATTATAATAAGCCTTGCAGATCTCTCTCCACAAGTCCCTGAGGGACAGATACTGAGCCATGGACATGCTGGCACTGAGAAAAACATTAGTCTAATGGTGAAGGTGGATAGGCATAAATAGATAGCTGACTACCCTTTTATAATTCTCCAGTTCCCCAGGGTTAACTCTCAGTGTCTAGGATCTTATTAGAATGGTTGTTAAAAACATAAAATGAAAACTTATTCTGTCTCTTATATTTGTGTTTCTAGCACTGTCAAGCGTGGAAACCTGCAAACTTAGTGCATCATTGTGATGTATTCTTTTTTATAAGAATCTTCACATAATTTTTTCTATTGTAGTGTTAGGTTAGAGGTAATACTAAACTCTGGGTTACTTTGTTTTCTTGAAATTTGATTTCACTGCAAAGCAGAGCTCTGATGATCTATTACTTTTTTTGAAATTATGCATTGTGTTTCTTGTCTCCACAAAAGTTGAAAGTTTATGGATCAGCCTTTAGTTCTCCTAATAATCAGTTAGACCTGCAGTATGTTTGTATGCTGATTAATTTGTTGCTTTTTTCTTAACTTTTACGTATTATATGTTGTATAGATGAAAGAAAATTGTCTTTTTTTATGACTTTATTAATTTTACTTTTATCTGTGACATAGGATATACGTTTGAGAGATGAAGCTAACCATGGACATTTGAAAAAGTTGTCCAAAAGAGTGCTTGAACTTCAATCCCATATCACTTACCGCTTTCGTTATTCATTAAGGGTAATCTTTCAAATATGAACTTTCTCTATTCAGTTTGTTTGTTCAGCACACTTGTTTAACTAAGTATCTTATTTTATTCGTTCCTTTTTATTTAATTGATCAACTCTCTGATATTTTTTTAGGCATATGCTTCCATGTTGTATCTAAGAAAGTTTGAGAACTTCAAAATTATATTAAGGGGAAAACCGATAGAGCAGCTTCATATTGCAGATGAGTTGAAATATAAGAAGGTGGTAACATATAGGCCTCAACTAGCTACAACAATGAAAGAGGTAAGATACAAGGTGTGAAGAAAAGCCTCATTCCTTTTCTGTATTGCCCTTTTCATTCCAACACAGTGTTTTACTGTATGGGCTTATATTTTGCTGACTATCCACAATTAATTCATTTACAGTGCCAAAACCATCCTTAAAAAAGAATATGTACTATGCTAGATGTAGACTATGTAGGGATTGCTATTACTTGATGGTTATCTAAGTTGTCAAGCTGTGCACGTTTCAATTTTTTTTTGTTTTTTTGGTGATTTAGGCTTGTGTGGAAACTACTATTGGAGTTTTCAAAGATGCACCTGCTCTTACAGTTTGCGGATTGAATGTGTACCATAAAAATCGCCTCATCAGGGTATGTTTTGGTAATGCTCAAGTAAACTTTTCATATATATCAATATATTGTTAGTGCAGAGTACATTTTTGGTTCTCTTGGTGTGAATTAGGTTTTGTATAAATGTTAGTGATATCGTTGAACTTTTAATCCAGCAACTCATTTGCTGCCAATGTAATATCTCTGGTTATCTGCATTGGATCTCTTCCTTATTTTGTTGTATTAGCTGACCAGAGGATAAAGCCTCTCATTTTGTAGCTTATTTTCTCTTTAGTGGCATTCACTTAGAATCAAAATTACCAGGTTCAACCAAAAATATCAGTTTGATTAATGAAGAATCCTTTTTTTACTTACTATGGTCACTTAGAAACTTAAAGTAGCTTACCGAACGATATGGTGATTGTGTGGTAAGGTTTCTCTGCACTTGTTATTTTAACTGAATGAAATATGAATTATGTTAACTAATGTGGTGAGGCTATTGATATTGTTGCAGCCCTTCTGGAAAGTCAATGGTGAAGGTTCCGTAAGAGGGAATGGTGTTGTTGGTATTGTGCCTTTTTAATGATTTGTTTTTCCAAAAATAATTTTCTCCATTTTCAGTTATAAATTGCTTTGCTGGTTGTATCTTCTAGGAGTTCTGGAAGCAAATTTCATGGAACCAACACATGATAAGCAGGACTTTGAGAGGTCTGCACTCTTTGTTCGGCTGGAATCTAGGCTGAAGCAGATGACAATTGAATACTGGTTTGTTTCTTATATGTACAGTTCTTGCAATAATTCTTTTCAGAGTTTTGTGGTTTCTATATTCTTATTAAATGATTTTGTGTATTAGTGTGTATTATATTTATTCCTCAGTGATGATTATGTTATGTTATCTGTAATAATTATGAATGTGGGGTTGTATTTGAGCCCCTGAATTCCACAGAAAACACTGGTAGATTTTTACTTTCATGGGTGTTCAAATGTCTCCTTATTGTTTTGCTTTTATGTTACTTACACACATCATATTTTTATAAATGGTCGAAAAAATTTCTTACAGCTCTCGGTTGATATTTTGTTTTTTATTGCAGTTATATGGTATAAATAAAATTTCTAGGCATTTTATAGGTACTTAGCATTACCTTTTGAATTTCTTACCTAATATCTGCTCTTAGAAAACAACGATATCATTGTGATTCAAATTCATGAACACTTTTTTCTGAAACTAGTGGGAGGAAAGCAACCAAATGCCTTCATCAGCTAATGAGTGGATTATCTAAGTAAATTAAGGCTGCTTATACAGCCAAGCAATTGATCTGTTTCTTTTGATTGTTAAAGGGTGACTATCTTACCTTTTTCTTTTTGAACCATGGTAACTAATTGAGAAAAGGAAATGGCGAAGAATGTGGAAGCTGGGAGCTTGGGATGTATTTATCTATGCCAACGTTATTACTATTACTCAAAGTTTTATCTCATCCTATCAACTGCAAGAAAAGATATTTTATAGTTCCTTCACTTTTTGTCTGTTAGTAGAGTGATAATTTTTCTCATTGTTTTGACTTGGTGGAATTTGTTCTGTACAAGACAGGAAAGACAACTATCACTTAATTGTACTTCAGCATCCAGGTTCCAGTTCACATAATAAGCTAAAGAGAGACCCTGCCCAACCTCCTGATGGACATGCAGTTGACATTCAGAAGCAAATGCCTGCTAACCAACAAAATGTCGATTTTTCATCTAATGTCAATGAAGGGATGCATCTAGGTCAACCTATTGTTGGTCTTCAGGCAAACATGAGGCAGAGTATGAGAAATGAGCATCCTGCTATACAGCCGAGTATTGCACTCACTGATGTAAGTGGTAATATTATTAATATCTAATGCATTTCTGCATCTTATATTCCTGGTGTAGGACAGGGATAAGAAAAGAAAGTATAGAAGATATGAGATAGAAATAGATAGACAATAACAGAATTTAGATAGAAAGGAGACTGGAGAATAGACATCAGGGAGAGAAAGAAGAGAAGGATTGAGAGAGAAATGAGACGAGAAGAGCGTATATTAGAATAGAGAATTTGAAGGGAAAAGAACTATGAGGAAGGAATAGATTTAGAGAGATAATCAACAGAAAAGAAGATAGTAAAGATGTGAGAATACATGTAAAGAAAAGAATAGAGAAGAGAGGAAGTAGAGAGGAGAGCATACATAGACAGAGAAGAGAGGAAGCATAGAGGAGAGAATAAGTAGAAAGAGAAGAAATAGAGGAGTGAAAATTAATCAATAACAGGGTTTAAATATCTTAATAATTCAGATTTACTGCTTAAAAACAATACATTAGGGCCTATTTATACAGAAGTTACAGATAACATCTGTCAGATCTTAGAAACAATATTATTTTTTAACAACTTTTGGGCCAAAAGCTGTCGGCATTCATTATGATAAGCCTTGCAGATCTCTCTCCACAAGTCCCTGAGGGACGGATACTGAGCCATGGACATGCTGGTACTGAGAAAAACATTAGTCTAATGGTGAAGGTGGATAGGCATAAATAGATAGCTGACTACCCTTTTATAATTCTCCAGTTCCCCTGGGTTAACTCTCAGAGTCTAGGATCTTATTAGAATGGTTGTTATAACCTTCTATGCATTCAGGGAACAGGATCTTCAACTTAGATACTAAGATGTGATTATGGAAGCAACCTAGGTAGGAACCCCAGCTTATAGCTAAATCATCAATCTCCCCTTTAGTGAAACTGAGGTGTATTCAAATTCTATTTGTTCTGTACAGTTTCTATTGTAATATGCAGCACAGATGATAAAATATGCATGGACGTGCACTGGTTCATCTTTATATGGGATTAGTATTGTTAGTTGGTGAGTGTAAAGCAACTTACTGATTTGTCTGATTGCTTCTTACTTTTTCGTTTTCCGTTGAATACTGCAAAATGCAGGGATATAACGATGAAGTCATATATGAAGATCGTCTAATGTCAATGTCAGCTGATCAGTTATGTGAGGAGAACATAAACCTTTTCATGAAGTAAGTATTTTATATTCAATCAAGGAGTTTAAAATCATGCCTTATCATAAATAATGTGAAGTTCTATCACACTTCCGCCTGTTGGGTGAAATTCTGTTTTGGCGGTGTTTACTTTGTGAAGCAATAAATTATGGTGCCTCTGTACATCGAAGTGGATCTTTTCAATAACAAAGACACACACGCAGACTCACACATAGAGAGAAAGATAGAGAGTCACACACACACAAATGAAAATTTTCAAGTGCAGGCCTCCTAAAGTTCTTAATGTGTAAACCAAGGGCTGCTGTCATTGGCTTAATTTTTGGTATTTTGTTAAGCTAGCAACTAAGTGTTGACTCTTGGTCCACACGTTATAAACTTCAGGATGTATATGTGTGCATGTGTGTAATGTGTTGATCCATGCTTTTATTCTTGAATTTATTTTGCAGGTGTGAGGAGCGCAGGCAGAAAGAGGCTGAATTGAATAAATCGGTGAGTATAATTTGCAAAACAAGCTTGTGATTTGTGATTCTAAGTTAGAAGGTATGAATAGTTAAAAGTATGTGTCAATTTTCTTTGCTGCGGCAATGGGAGTAGATTGAAGAATTAGAGAAGCGGTTGGAGCAAGCGAAAAGGAGGAATGCACAAGTGTCATTGCACTTGGAAGCCAGGAAGAAGGCTTCGGAACAAGCAGGAAAGGTTCCATAGAAGTAATTTTGAAGTTCCTGGTGGGACGAAAGCCATGACCGACCTAATGATCTTTTGTGGGAATATCAATTTGAAGTTTTCCTTTTCTTTGTTTAGAGGAAGATCCACATGATCATACTCATGACCAATTTTGGAATGGGTTGGCTTATTTGTATATTTCAGTTTAGTCTTCTGCTTCTTTGGGATTGCTCAACATTGGTTATCTTGGTAGCTTGGCGTGGACCATACTGATGTACAGTAATGAAATTGCTATTTAAGGAGTATTTTTAATTTTCTATGAAGATGAACTTCAGTTGTAAACCTTTAAAACTAGCGGCGAAAATTGAAGTACCAATACTTCGTAAAATAATCTTATAATTTTAAGCGGTTGGATTTCATCCTAAATGAGTCGTTTGGACTTTCGATTTCATCTTTAGTGGCAGGTTTTATTTTTAATTTCCATTTGAAACAAAATTAGTTTCAATAATTTTTTTGTTTTTTTTTTTGTTTTTGGTGACTCAGGTTGATTGGGTTAATTTGTGTGCAATTTGACCTTTTTTGTTTTGGATTTTAAAATTAACAATCGGATAAATCTTTCGATGATTATCTTTATTAGCAATTGAGGTGATTCGAACTCAAAACTATTTTAATAATACATCTAAAGTTTTTGTCTAACTATTCAGTCATCTAGAGGTGGTCGAATGGTTTATTGTTGTTGGAGGGGGAAGGAGAGGCATAGATTGATTACTATGACCCATTGAAAATCGTCCCCAGACGTTAAAGAGGATGGTTTCAATTCTTCATAAATTTAATAAACCTACACGACCATTCTTTGGAAGCCTTTAAAAACCAATTTTATTATTAGCATCGCAATCATAGTCACATCTTAATTATATGATCATGTTTCAATCATTTAATTTGTGATCGGATGACAAGATTTTATTATTATTAGATATTTTGTGTTTGACTCACACAAAATAACCGCTTCTCATGACAGTCTCAGGTCCCAGGTTTGATTCTCTGATTTTGATTCTCCCGTTGGGCGAGGAGCCGAGGATTGTGCCAACGATGGACTGTGGGAGTCCTAGCGGTACTCAACAGTCCCAGGTCTCCAAGTTAGATTCTCCCCTTGGGCGAGACTGTGGGACAGTCCCAGGTTCAGCTGACCCATTATTAAAAAAAAAAAAAAAAAAATCGTATACTTCTCAAATAAAATAAATTTTCAATTTTTTTAATTGTAATATTATTTAATTGTTTTAGCACTTCAGACAATTTATTTACAGATCAAATTGTTATGAATCATATTATTTAAATAAAAAATTTGAAATATCATAATATTTACCAACATGAAAATTATTAATTTAAACACTATATTAATAAGATAGCATTTTGGGTACTAACAGATTTTTAATAAAACGACTCTTCTCGGTTACCTCACCTCCGTCTCCCCGGAATTATCCGAGGTCAATAGGAGTCGCCCTCTCTGTGTGTATGCTTAATATACTGCGAGTTCGGCTATTGATCGATCAATCTAAAATTGAATCAATCAGCCAAAGCCAGATATGAGGAAACGAGATTTGGCCATTCTCATGCTCTCTGCCTTCGCCATTTTCTTCTCTCTTCATGTTCGTCATCTATAATTCTCTTCACTTAACTTGTTATAAACCTCTAAACCCTAAGCATTTCATTTTATTTAATATTTCTACTTTTATTGGTTTTACAGCACGAGGGCGATTTCTCCTTTAGAGAGGCTTGGTTTCACTTATCCGACGAATATCCAATTAAATACGAAGGCGATCGTCTGCCGCCACCTATTGTCGCCGATCTTAACGGTGACGGCAAAAAAGAAGTCCTTGTTGCCACTCATGATGCCAAAATCCAGGTTTTCTTTTTAATTCATTTTACCTTCGAATAAATTCTATTTTGTTAGCTTGTAACAATAATTTATCATTATAGTGTATAATGTCATTCCATGGCTTGAATGTTCTTCTTAGCTTGACTTCAAATTAGGATAGCCAATTTTGTTTCTGTCTTTTGTAATTTTTGTTAAATCATGGTATGTCAGATACTGGAGCCCCACGCAAGGCGTGTAGATGAAGGTTTTAGTGAAGCACGTGTGCTGGTTGACGTCAGCCTGCTTCCCGATAAGATCCGGGTTGCATCTGGAAGACGTGCTGTGGCCATGGCTGCGGGCTTTATTGAAAAACCTAGACCAGGGAAACCAACAAAGCAGGTTTTGGTTGTTGTTACATCTGGTTGGTCAGTGATGTGTTTTGATCATAACCTAAAAAAGCTATGGGATACCAGTTTGCAGGTCTATACATACTCTAGATGAATTCTTGGTTTTGGTTGTCTCGGATACTTGGCACAGATTAATGCTTATTTGTTTTTAACAGGGGGATTTTCCACCTAATGCTCATCATAGGGAGATTGCAATTTCGATTTCAAATTACACTCTGAGGCATGGGGATACAGGATTGGTGATTGTTGGAGGGAGGATGGAAATGCAGCAGCATGTAATTTTTTCTTTCTTTTTTATTTTATTTTATTGTTACTATTATTTTAATTTCCGTTTTTCATTATGAGTCTGCCAATTTCATAGCTTGTTATTTTATATTGAAGTTATAATTTATTTGTTTTCCTGAGAAAATAAAAGTTGCAGCTTGGATTAGAGGAACAACAATAAATCCACAACCATTAATATATCAGACAAGTTGAAATTAATAAAAGAAACCATGGGGTGATGATACAGAAATAAAGCTTTTATGAACTAATGAATATGCCCAATTGCAAAGGCTGCTTGCACACTAGAAATATTTCTGCTTGGTGTTCATCCTTTTCTAAAACAGCGATAAGTGTGTTAATTTTAAAAAGTCTAGGATTTGCAAATCAGAAACTTTTCTAAAACAGCAATAATTGTGCTAGTTCTAAAAAGTCTAGGATTAGAAATCTTAGAGGAGTTTGGGATTTTAAAGTTCTGTTTGTGCTGCATCTTCTGAAAATTCCTGTTTTGGACCATTAATGTTGGAAACACCTTAAGATGTCGGACTCAATCTGTTAGTTCCTTAGCGGCATAATTTTTAGTCCAGACTCTAGTTATCGTTTCATCAATTGTCATATTTAATTTCCTTGTATTATGTATTAAATGTATGCCATGCTAATCTGATTGTAGATTCTTGTTTCTTCACTCCAATGTTTAGACATCCTATATCTTGGCCGATGGAAACCAGACATCTATTTAGTTTAATTATGTTTTTCACACCAGAAATTATTTTGCACAAAAATGCTCTAATAATTCATGAACCATAGATTCTCTGTATGGTTTTCTTTGTTGTACTTGAAATAATTTTTGTTAGAATTTGTAGGCTTACATGGATCCTTTTGAAGAAATTGGGATCGCAGAGAAAAATGCTGAGCAGCATAGAAGAAGTGCTAATGAGGAGGTATATAGATGTTTTAATATATGTATGCTAAATTTTTTATGAAATCTCATCTGTAATAGTGAGGGTATTGGTTTATTTTTGCGACTTGATCTATCATGTCAGCATGCTTAGAGCAGCTACAACTTGTATTTTGGTTTTGAAAATTCCCATGTTGTTGGCTTTTGATTTAACCTTTTTATTTAAATCATGTTACACTTTTCATTCTTCTTTTTTAACAATGAATCTTTAAAGGTTGGTTGTCTGAGACAGATGATTATCTGTGTTTGTAATGCCTAAAAATATATTGATAGACCAATTAGTATCCATTAGTTTAACTGGGATGAGGTTTTGTTACCTTTTTTTTTTTTGTTCTTTTTTTCGAGATGGACTGTTCATATGATATCTCATACTGCACACATGTAGGCTTCTGAGAACTCTGGAAATGTGAATTTACGCCATTTCGCATTTTACGCATTTGCTGGTGAAAGTGGTGCGCTTCGATGGAGTAGAAAGAATGAGGTGACTATTTTCATATGTTTTCTAATATGCTTACGTGTATATTATATATCTTAACTAATTGTATCATCATTTTGCTTGTGTAGAATATTGAAGCTCAGTCTTCAGATGCATCACAGTTGATTCCACAACATAACTACAGGCTTGATGTGCAAGCGCTGAATAGTCGTCATCCCATAGAAGTATGAGTTGAAGTTGTTTACGGTTTTTATTTGTTCTGTGTTGTGATAATCAATGCTGATGCATTCTGCATTTTCTTATCATTAAAAATTTGTGATATTATCATCAATTATTTTTGTGGCCACGGGTCGGATGAAGCGGAAGAAGAGGGTTCATGTAGCTGAACCCAACTTATTTGGCATTGTGGCTTTTTAAGTTATTCTTTTATAGTGGCTTAATAGAAAATCAGAAAAAAATGGTTTGCGATTTTCTCCTATTTTCTAATTTGGCTTGATTTTTCCATGTTGTCTTTACAGTGTAAATCACCACTGTAAGCTTCCATGAAATTTTAGGCACACATGCCCACATGCTGCTTAGAATGTAAATTTTACCTAGTTTCTAATTGAAAGATTACTGAAATTGCAGTGAGGAAGTTGCATTTTGTTTAATCTCTAATATAAGGGTAACTGCTGCTTTTGTAGAGATTTCTTTTGCATTTTGCAAGCTGTATAATTTTGTTTGGATTGAATTGCTACTTCATTAAGATTAATAAATATTTCCTAAAGATAAGCTCCCTGAGACATTTAAGCTGAAGTTGGAATGCAGGGAATTCAGAGAATCAATCCTTGGAGTCATGCCCCATCATTGGGTAAGTTATTTTCTTTTTCTTTATAATTAAACAATTCTTTCTGTATTTGTTTTTCCTTACATGGTGAGGATGATGATATGCATTTTTATCAGGATAGGAGAGAAGATACTTTGTTGCAGCTGGCACACTTCAGGCGGCACAAAAGGAAAACATTGAAAAAAGTATCTGGAAGGACTACAAGCTACCCGTTTCACAAACCTGAAGAAAATCATCCCCCTGGAAAGGACTCTACAAAAAAAATTTCAAACATAATTGGGAAAGCTGCTAAATATGCTGGCTCAGCAAAACATAAGAAGGTAAGTTTTTCCAACCATATGTAATAGTGTTAAAACATACCTCTTGAGGCTGGAAAAACACTATTAACATTAAATTTTAAAAAATCCATTAGTGTAAGATCCCAAGTGAGAATTCCTTAACATTACATCATGAAGGATTTATTGATTGTGATAGCGTCAGCTCTCAATCTTTTGCCTTCAGTTGAAATTTAGTTACTTGAATTTATATTGAATTGGTGAAAGCATTAGTAGGTTTATATCTCAATGACCAAATTATTCTTAGGGAAGGTGATCTTAAATGCTTCATTTTAACTCATTTTACTTTGTTTTTGTAGCCAATAAATTATATCCCAACCATAACAAACTACACTCAGCTTTGGTGGCTTCCTAATGTTATTGTGGCTCATCTAAAGGAAGGGATAGAAGTCATTCATTTGGCATCTGGTCGGACTCTTTGCAAGGTAAATATTGATCTCAAGTTGAAGTTATTATGTGCCAGTTTTACACGCCGCACATTACACTATTTATGCCTCTTTTAACAAGTTTGATTTTAAATTTTATTAGCTTCACCTTCAAGAAGGCGGCCTTCATGCTGATATCAATGGAGATGGAGTCCTAGATCATGTTCAGGTGCTCGTTCTTTTACCTTTGTATCCTCAGGTTCTTGCTCAACTCCATTAAGTTTTTTGTGATATGACGTGAAAATGAACTGGATTATTAGTGGGAGCTGGGACATAATGTCCCTTGAAACATGTTGTCTATTGATGCATGATTTTCATTTTGTAAATCAAATACTTGATTTTCTTTGGAGTATAGCGCCTTTTTATTATAAATTGCCACTATGCTTCATGTTTCTTTTCTTTGAAGCTAGTCAAGTAATTACATGGGTGATTTTGCTTTGAGTAATGATACCATGTGCTGTTAATTGGTGACTATAACAATCTCAAGAAATGTTGAAATGTTTTTTTATCTTTGATATTTTCATATGTCACCTATTTGCAGACTTCTACAGTTAATCTCTAAGCTTGAAACAACTGTATTGAACCTCAAAGAAAAAAGGAAATGGACAAAGCAAAACGTTGGAATTTTTCGCTTTATTTATGAGAATATATGTAAACAGAAATATCTTTCAATTTCTTCAGGCTGTTGGAGGAAATGGTGCAGAACAGACTGTTGTTAGTGGATCTATGGAAGTGCTTCGGCCCTGTTGGGCTGTTGCAACCTCTGGTGTACCTGTTCGTGAGCAACTCTTCAATGCTTCCATCTGTCATCATTCCCATTTTAACTTATTCCAGCATGGAGAGTTCTCCAGAGGTTTTGGTCGGAATCCAGATGTAGTATCTTTAGAGGTGGCAACACCCATTCTTATTCCAAGGAGTGATGGCCATAGGCATCGTAAAGGGAGTCATGGTGATGTTATCTTCTTAACAAATCGAGGAGAGGTACGTCTGTGATTGGTGTATAGAAATAGGATTAATTGTATATATTGGGAAGAGAAGGAATATCTCCATTATGTTTATGCATCTCATCTGAAGGCTCATATTGGGGCGCTTTTCCCTGTATAGCTGATTATTTTTATTAATTGGAGACATAAATTGCCTGCAGGTGTATGTCACTACTTTGTTTTTTTGAAAACTTGGATGACTCATAAATATGTCATTCCTTTCAGGTAACAGCATACTCCCCTGCTTCACATGGACACGATGCAGTTTGGCAGTGGCAGCTCCTGACAGGTGCAACATGGTCAAATCTACCTTCCCCATCAGGGATGATGGAAGCTAACCTGGTGGTGCCCACATTGAAGGCAATCTCATTGCGTGTGCATGACAACCAACAGATGATCCTTGCAGCAGGAGACCAAGAGGCTGTAGTGCTATCACCAGGAGGAAGTATATTAACATCAGTTGACCTTCCTGCACCCCCAACCCATGCACTTGTTTGTGAGGACTTCTCGAATGATGGGCTCACTGATCTTATTCTCATGACCTCTAATGGGGTCTATGGTTTTGTCCAGACCAGGCAGCCAGGTGCCCTCTTCTTCAGCACACTCGTTGGATGCCTTATTGTTGTGATGGGAATCATCTTCATTACTCAGCACTTGAACTCTATGAAGGGGAAACCCCGTGCTTCATCTGGTCTGCGGTAAAAACACTAGTTGTATACTTCCAGTGTTAAAATATCACAACATAGAAGCAATGTGTGAAGGTAGCATCGAAAGAAGTCCAGGACGCTGAACAGCATACATCATGTCAAAGTTTCCTGTCTTGGGATTATAATGGATTTGGTCATCCAAGTTGCTCTTTAGCAATTTCAGCACTTGCTTCTGAAAGATCTTTTGCTTGTAAAATTAACTACAGTTTTTAGTGGATAACTTGATAGGAAATTATTTAGTTTAATCCTACTTCACGAACGAGGCTTTTTCTAACTTGTTACATCTAGTTAACTGTTTTATGTTGCCTGTCTAATTTGTGTTTTTGCATGCTCTGGTTGATTGATTTTAAATGTTAACGTGCAGTTGAGTGTGGTGCTTTTACATTGCTGGTCCAGAGATGAGAAAAAGCCATGCTTTCAAGTCTTTCCTCGTATTTCAAATTCTACACGGTCAGGTAATTGAAAATCAAATACTTGGTTGGGCTTTGAAAGAGAGGTGGCCCATCCTTGTTAGAAAACTAGGAAGAGTGTATAAGTTGCATAATTGCAGCCCCTGAACACAACACGCCGGCCATGTGAAATCATTATTCATTCCAACCTATTATATATCTTGTCAGAAGCCATTTGATGGTTCTTCAACTGGGTCCATTCTTCTTTATTTCATGTGTGACCTGATACTTGGACCAAGTAGAATCACCATATCCTTTGTTGGTCCAGAATTTGGTTCATGTAGGTTCCTTGGTTCTAGTGGAAATTGAGAGAGATGAGTTGAGTTCTCGGTAATATGATACAATAAAAACAAGTGTTAGAAATGAAAGTTGGGTATGTGAGTTTACATCAGTGATGAGTGATTGCAAACTATGCATATATAATAATGAAATGAGGGCCATTTGCGAGAAGATAATGGCTTTTCAGTTTGATAGTGGCATTATGTGAATTTATTATAATATAAAGGGAGCATGATGTCGCTATATTACTATTTTGGGCGGTGCCTTACTTTCTTCGTGCATTCAAACAAAGGGTATTTTGGATGGTAACAATTCTATATGCTTGTCCAATCGAGGCAACTTCAAAATGATGAAAATTTTGAAGTGACATTTCCACCCATTTAATACCATCAACTTTTCTCTTTATTTTATTTTTAGGAGAATGAGACATTGAAACATAAGAGTTCAACTTCATGATTTGAGGTCACAAACATAATGTTACTGTTTCTTGAAGCTTATTATGTGGATGGGAATGGGATCTTAGAGTAACCAAAGTCTAGATTAGGTGGAACACTCTGACACATATTCCTAACTTGACTCTTATCATTAAAACAGTGTTTAGAGATTTGATAATCCTATCCCTCGGACACAGATTAACCATCAAACCCAAGTGCCTAACCGCACCCACCCACCTATTAATAATACAAAACCATTCTTTTGGTCTGTGAAGTCTGATAGTTAAAGAGGTTTACTTCATTTATTAAGTTCTTAGGTTTTAATTTTTGGGTCATCTACCATAATAATATTATAATTTATCTATTTTTTTAAGTTTGTAAGGTGTTCAATAGACTCTAAAGATTAATTGAGGTACCTATTAATTGACTCAAACAACCTGGTTACACACGAAACCCTAAAGTATCTGAATGGCCAACTGGTACATTGATTAAGTGAAATGCATTTAATGGAAAAGTGAATCATTATTCATGGATTGGACTCATTATCTTATATATATATATATATATATATATTAATAGCTGAACACTAGACTAGTCATCTGATCCTTGCACAAAATTGTATCTAAAAATAAACCATATTTCCATATCCATTTAAATCCAGCTACGTCAACATCAATATTATATTCCTCCATTATGGCTCTTGTAATTAAAACTAGGCAAATAGTTGAGCAAGTCAATGAGCTATTCCATTATTTAAGGTAGGGTTCACTGATGAAATAACCAGCCTCTGAGTTGTTAATGCAATGGAATACCGATCATCAGTGGATACAAACACACTTCACGCTAAGAACTATGACTATCATTAAAAGTGATTTCAATTTCCAAAGATTTCCTGATTCAGTTGTGACTCAATGTCTATACGTGTTAAGTTTAACTACTGAGAATGAAGCAAACAAATTAGAAATGGAGACTGACCCGCCTCTATCAATGTCTTACAGTACACACTCTTTATCTGTTGACTGTGGGGAGGAAAAGAAGTGTCCAGAACCTTGACAAGTCTCTTTTTAATGACATCCACTCAGAGTTTTGATATGAACAGGTTCAATATTATATATATATATATAGAACCTGTCACCGTCTTGAAACTGCGTTTGTTTGGCCAAACTTGATTAGCAGTTAGGTCGTTAGACTGTGTTTGATTATTTTAATAAAGCACCGCCAAGTTGCTCCCAATAAACCGAAAGATTAAAGTAGATGTAAAGGAAGCAGGAAAAAGTAATGCAAAAATATTAACTAAAGAATTGACAATTGCGCGTATTTCCTAGAAGAAAATGACCCAATAAGCATCTTTTCCAGAATAGTACCCAAACGTCACGGGATCATTTCTATCGTATGGAATCGACAACAACGGGTAATAATCATCTACTTCTACAACATACTAATCAATAATAAACAATATTTTAAGTCAATGAATCCATCTTCTTATAATCATTGAATTCAGATCCGGATATATATATATATATATATATATATATATAGAGAGAGAGAGAGAGAGAGAGAGAGAGAACAATGGAAGGACTAAGGAGAGTGTGTGAGGTTATGGACCAGGTAACGTACTAAGCCAGCCTTGTATTGTATGTAATTTGTGTAACTGGGTATATTTCGAAATTCACAAATTTTCTATATATAGACCCAATAGGGCATTAAGTAAATTAGGCAGAACAAAAGTTGAAAATAAAAAAAGGTGGTCCAAAACTACAAATATAATGCAGCTTTGAGCGTGATAGTAGAGAGTAGAGTGGGGATTTATCAAAAGTTGACAAATTTGTAAATTAAGAGAGCCACAAAATTGTTCAAAATGTCATAAATTTTTTAGTATCGGCACACTATTGATTTGTCAACTTAATGTTGTTTTTTTTGGATTTTCATCAAGTAACTTTGACTCTTCGATTGAGTTAGGGATTTTCATCAAGTACTTTCGACTCTTCGAGTGAGTTAGTTGGTGGAGATCCAGTTTTTTTTTTCTTTTTCTTTTGGATAAACAATGTAATTGTCTCTTCCGTTACTCAAACATAAAACCTTTATGTATAGTTAACTCCAATCGTTAAAAAGTTTGTTATTCAACCACAAGGGGAGAGGTGAGATATAGTTTGAAATAGACGGTAAGATGAGATATGATTATCATGTCCAAGAAGATGATCAAAAAGTATATATATGCAATGCAACTCTAATTCCAATACACTTAGAAATTGAATTAACCTCATTATTCTCATTTAATGGTATCTAAAACTAATGTAGATAAAGGGCAAAACAAATTTGGATTGGAAACCTAAATGACAGTAAAGTTCCAAATCTCTAAAACTTTTTAACAAGCAAGGTACGTTTTCAGGAATTTCGTGTCCTCAATTTTAGTGGTTTTGTTTTATCACATAAATTGGTCCAAGTTTCTGATGAACTGCAGAAAGGCAATCGTATAAATTGTCCCTCTCCAAATGCCAATAAGGAACGTGTACCTTTTATCAATTTCACATATGCAGGGGGGCTGGGGCAGACCTCTTGGAAATTAATTATCCCATCAATAAGGACAAATTCATGCAGAAGCATTAAAAGGTATTTGAACTAGTGTGCTATATATGACTGGCTTTTAAGAGAAAAAAGAATACAAGGAAAATTAATTATACAGTCAAGAAGACACATCACAAGTGGTCCTATTATATTTTTGTTAGAATAGTTTATATCTTCAACAAATAATATATAAATTAAGCTGGTTCTGACTTTTGGTTTTCATATATACTAACAGGTGTATAATGTGATAATCATTGGTTAATATTCTTGGTGGGTGTTCTAATAACAAATTACACAACCATGTATCATACAAATTTAGGAATCAGTCCCTTTCAAATACACTATTTTTAGTTCCACGGAAGCATATTAAAACATGCAATTCATTGTGATATGAAAATATCTCATGAAATTTGAGAACCCTAATTGAAAGGATGAATGGTGGGACCTAAAGAGCAGTACATGAGATGAGAATCGAGTTCCCAGAGAATGGATATGTAAATCAATTTAGAGAATCCAATTCCAAACCCAGAATACAGGAATTGAAGAATAATAAATGAATATATTTTATTAAATAAATAAGATATTGGGGCTTGGGGTGAAGGAAACAATCAAATCTTTTATGCATATCATATCGTCACGATTCACATGTCACTATTAATCCCACCACTGATTGCTTGACATTGACTTCTCTCTCTCTCTCTCTTCTTCTCTTTTTACTTCCAAACTTAACCAAAACCATATATTATTTACCTAATACACTGCCCCTTTAATTAATTCACACGACTTTTTTTCCAAATTCTGATTTTAATATTAAAAAACAGACATATTTTTCATTTATAGATATCATTAAATAAATTTGTAATTTTGTAATATAGATACAATTATGATCACCTCTTATATATAAAAAAGATGATAATTCTGATAATTAAAACAAAAATACTATATTTATAATTTACTCTTATAATTTTAACGTAGAGGTAATGTTAACACTATCACATCAACTGACGATTTTGATTAAACATAAACGGACGTTCCTTCAAGACGAACGATTATTTATTTATAAGGAATGATTATTTCATTTATAAATAAACATAAATAACAATTCTTTTGTAAAAAACAATCCTTATGAAAGAATTGTTGTTGGTTTTTAAGAAATAATGTTTGTGTCCAATGGTAATCATTTAGGGCCTTAGATGTAGTGAGAGTTGACATGACAGTTGTCAACTCAGATATTACGTTGTGATTATGAGATTAGATTAGGGAGTGTTATTACTCTAAGCAAAATAATACTGTATAAGCCAAATAAGGAAAATATAGGTGACTATGGGTGCTTTTAGAGGAAGAGAAAGTCATTAAGAATGAATTAGTATGTAACCAAGGACTGAATGGGCATTAGAGTTTGGTAGTTAGTTAACTTGGGGATTTGTGGATTTTGGGAAGTGTAGTTTCTCCTAATTATACTCTGGTTAAACACATGCATTTTATGTTACTTTTAGAAAAAGAGAAGATAATAATAATAATAATAATTAAGAAGGAGAAGGAGGGGGAGATGAAATAGTAATTAAAGTTAACGCGTTTTGTTAAATGTTTGGAAGGTAGTGAGTCAACCATGGGAACAAACACAGGGCTCGAGAATGGGTCAGAATCAGAGACAGAAGAGAGAGAGAAAATAAAATATTGAAACTCCCACATATCAATATCATTCATCTGGAAATATGATATTAATTGTAGATTATAGCAGAGGGAAAGGGAACTAAATTCTCCCTTTCTTTGTCTTCCTTAAATCGCGTGGCAGAGAGAACCTTCAACTACTGCGCTGCTCCTCCACAGTTTCACAGACATCCCATCCCAGTCCCATCCATCACATGTCTAATGCCTTTCTCCTTTACTCCAAATCTTCATCACTGTTTACCACTTTACTTCCTCTGATTTTTTATTTTTATTTTTTTTTATATATATAATAAATATGTTAGTCTACGATATGAGATGATCTATTTGTTTCATACAACGTTAATGACATCAGTCATTTTGACAATTTGAGTTATAAAAAATAATTATGAACTTAATTAATAGAAATAAGCCAAAAGAATTATATATTAATCATCAATTTCTATGCCTTAATTCATGGGATAATCGGTAATGATGTTCATGAGAAGAGTTTGCCTTCTAGACTTGTAATAAAGTTAGTCTTTCCGTTTTTCTTTTGTCTTCCCTCGTGTGTATGTGTGTAGATATATTATAGAACATTCTTGTGGGACATTTAATCTTTTACTCTGTGTTTTTCCTGTTCTTTGGTTACAGAAATTAATTTTGATTAGGGTTCCAAAACTAAAAAAGGGTAAAGGGAAACTAAGAGTAAACAATAGTAATTCCCACTAAACTTAAGATGCAAATTTATTAACTGTAATAAATAGGGTTGTCCTTGTATTGGAGAAGACAATGTTGGTCGGGGGAAGCATGCATGAGCATGAAACGTCTTCTCCATAGACCAAGAGGGTAAACAGCTTTTTTGCTTTCTTCGGGGAACACTCTGAAAATTCTAAATACATGTAATATTTAAACATAAATTAATTGATATAGTGTATATATGAAGCAAACTTATCTCAAACTTTACAAGAAGATGATTGTAGAGATTATGACTCTTTGAGCATTGAAAAATTTAGGTGTTATATTATTTATATCTAGCCAGCTGTAAATTTGTAAAGTTGAATAGTAAAAGAACCACTGCTTTCTCCTTTCATCTTACTCAAAAGTAATTACAACTAAATAGTGAAGCTTTTACAATCGAGGTACAATGTTTTCAGCACAGTATGACAATCACTGCTCACTGCTCACTGCTCACTCTCCATTGATATTTCATTTCACTAGCTACCTTCTACTGCTACTGCTTTAATTTCTTTCAATCAAAATACTCTTTTCTCATAACCTATTCCTCTTTATTTTGTAAATTTTGAAGTTGTCTGTTGTGTTACTTTCACTCATTGGGACTGCAAATCCTATTCAAATTAACAGTTATGGTAAGTCTAACAAGTCTAAGACAAATTAGACACAGTACATTACTGAATTCACTCTTTATTTTTTAAATTTTTGCCCTTTCTCTTAACTGTTATCTCCTTCTAGGTGAGATAGATAGAAAGAGGTTCTACTTCAAACTTGATTTGGGTACTGCATGCATCTTTTAATTTGAAATTCAATATCGAACGTGACAATAAAATCACACATGCACCTATTCGATTTAGGATAGCTATCAGACTTTTACTGACTTTGATTCACGATTCAAGAATCTCTTTATTGAGAATTGTGACTATTGTTTGTGTAAAGAGGAAACCCGTGGTCTGGTTTAATTAGCTACTCTTTGAGTCTTTGTGGCCTTACTCTCTGCATTTTCACCATTCGGGAATATAGAAGTCTAAACATTGAGCCATTAATTTATTACAGAAATTTTGAATATTGTGGAAGAAATGATCAAATCATGGGCACTTCAACCTTAACTTTAACTTAACACTTTGTCTGATGATGTGAAAGGAAATTAATCAGAGCTGCACAGCTTAGTTAAGTTCATTAATCAAATATTAAATATATGATTAATGTGACTTGTGCAGCATAATTAGGGTAGGGTTGAATGAGACTGATTTAATCAGTAAATGAATCCAAATTTTAGTGGACCATCCTAAGATTAAAAGTGATTAAGATTAATTATTAAAAAATAAGACTAGCAATATATTGGCCAACTGAAATTTGTGATCGTGAAATAAATAACTCATATATATAGATTTTAGGTCATCGTCTTCAAATATTAGGGAGAGAATTTTGCAGATGTTTATTTTGTAGGTTGGAGAAAAGGTTCAGAATGTAATCTCTCTTCCTTTTCGTGATAGCAAAATCTTGGACAGAATCGAAGGGAACTGTTAAATAAGCTGTTGCAGGTTCAATGCAATTGATTGTGAAGGGATATTTTGGTCATTTGATGAAGTAACGTGCAATGTTTTTATGACTCGGCGTGAGGTGACTGGCGCAGTTGTAAACTACAAATTCTGATAATGAAGAATAATAAATGAATATATTTTATTAAATAAATAAGATATTGGGGTTTAGGGTGAAGGAAACAATCAAATCTTTTATGCATATCATATCGTCACGATTCACATGTCACTATTAATCCCACCACTGATTGCTTGACATTGACTTCTCTCTCTCTCTCTCTTCTTCTCTTTTTACTTCCATACTTAATCAAAACCATATATTATTTACCTAATACACTGCCCCTTTAATTAATTCACACGACTTTTTTTCCAAATTCTGATTTTAATATTAAAAAACAGACATATTTTTCATTTATAGATATCATTAAATAAATTTGTAATTTTGTAATATAGATACAATTATGATCACCTGTTATATATAAAAAAGATGATAATTCAGATAATTAAAACAAAAATACTATATTTACAATTTAATCTTATAATCTTTTCTTACAATTTTAACTTGACGGTAGTGTTAGCACTATCACGTCAACTGATGACTTTGACTAAACATAAACGATCGTTCCTTCAAAGACGTAAGATTATTTATTTATAAGGAATGATTATTTCATTTATAAATAAACATAAATAACAATTCTTTTGTAAAAAACAATCCTTATGAAAGAATTGTTGTTGGTTTTTAAGAAATAATGTTTGTGTCCAATGGTAATCATTTAGGGCCTTAGATGTAGTGAGAGTTGACATGACAGTTGTCAACTCAGATATTACGTTGTGATTATGAGATTAGATTAGGGAGTGTTATTACTCTAAGCAAAATAATACTGTATAAGCCAAATAAGGAAAATATAGGTGACTATGGGTGCTTTTAGAGGAAGAGAAAGTCATTAAGAATGAATTAGTATGTAACCAAGGACTGAATGGGCATTAGAGTTTGGTAGTTAGTTAACTTGGGGATTTGTGGATTTTGGGAAGTGTAGTTTCTCCTAATTATACTCTGGTTAAACACATGCATGTTATGTTACTGTTAGAAAAAGAGAAGATAATAATAATAATAAAAAAAAAGAAGGAGAAAGAGGGGGAGATGAAATAGTAATTAAAGTTAACGCGTTTTGTTAAATGTTTGGAAGGTAGTGAGTCAACCATGGGAACAAACACAGGGCTCGAGAATGGGTCAGAATCAGAGACAGAAGAGAGAGAGAAANCCTTCAACTGCCAAAGAATCGGACCACAAATGAATATCAAATGCACTCCCGAGCACAATCCAAGAATCCACAATATGAAGCATATCAATGAAACTTAGAAAACTTTATTTTCCTAGAGTGGCCTGCAATGATATTTGCATCGTGTGAAGATGTTTGATAAGCACCTCTGCTCCAAAACTACTTCACTCTGCTACAGCCAAGGTGAATTCTTGGTTTAGGGCATAGTCAGACAAGGAAATAAAGCTTCCAAGATCTAGAAAATAATGTGCTTTTTTTGTGCAAATATAATTGAATCAAAGCAGAACCATCCTCAAGATCATGTTAATACAACCACAATAGTTTTATAGATTGAAAAATGAAAAGGGTGTTAACTTAAATGTAAAAGGAGTGAGGAATGGCGTTACTTGGATCGACGAATGGAGCTGTCGTCGTCGATTTCCAGCGAGGGAGGAAGATGTCGTCATTGATTTCCGGCGAGTTCAAATGCGATTTGGGTGGGATTTCAGAGAGAATAGAAGATAGCCGAAACCGTGAGAATTTTTTTGAGAAAAACTGAAAGAGAAGAAGATGAGAAAGGGCTGCGATGCTGTGTGACAGAGAAGAAGAGAAGAAAGGCTACGACGCTGCGTGACAGAGAAGAAGAGAAGAATGGGCTGCGTGAGAGAAGACGATGGTCGCGTATTAGGGATTTAAATTGTGGACCGGTTTTTTTGTCGGTCCGCTTGGACTGGAGGTTCACTCATATTATTTGTTTTTCAACCGGTTTAAAGCGGCTCAATACATATTAGCGGGTTTGAGGGTAACTCGAACCGGACAAGTGACCAGTTCACGGTCCAACCAGTTGGACCAACTGGTCCAGTCCGGCTTTTAAAACAGTAGTTCGAATCACACAAAATAACCGCCTACTATGACAGTCCTAGGTCTCAGGTTTGATTCTCCTGTTGGGCGAGGAGCTGAGGATTGTGCCAACGATGGATTGTGGGAGTCCTAGCGGTACTCGGCAGGCGATAGTCCCAGGTCTCCAAGTTAGATTCTCTCCTTGGGCGAGCCTGTGGGACAGTCCCAGGTTCAGCTGACCCGTTATTCAAAAAAAAAAAAAAAACATATTTTTGCTTCTTAAAAAATATATATATTTTTTCAAATATTGTGAATATTATGCATATGATTTGTAAATAAATTCTCTGAAGTGCTAAAACAATTAAATAATATATCAATACAATAAAAAAAAATTGAAATTTTATTTTATTTGAGAACATGAAAATTATTAATTTAAACACTAATAATATAATTAATAAGATAGCATTTTGGGTACTAACAGATGTTTAATAAAACGACTCTTCTCAGTCACCTTACCTGCGTGTCCCCGGAATTATCCGAGGTCAATAGGAGTCGCCCTCTCTGAGTGTATGCTTAATATACTGCGAGTTCGGCTATTGATCGATCAATCTAAAATTGAATCAATCAGCCAAAGCCAGATATGAGGAAACGAGATTTGGCCATTCTCATGCTCTCTGCGTTCGCCATTTTCTTCTCTCTTCATGTTCGTCATCTATAATTCTCTTCACTTAACTTGTTATAAACCTCTAAACCCTAACCATTTCATTTTATTTAATATTTCTACTTTTATTGGTTTTACAGCACGAGGGCGATTTCTCCTTTAGAGAAGCTTGGTTTCACTTATCCGACGAATATCCAATTAAATACGAAGCCGATCGTCTGCCGCCACCTATTGTCGCCGATCTTAACGGTGACGGCAAAAAAGAAGTCCTTGTTGCCACTCATGATGCCAAAATCCAGGTTTTCTTTTCAATTCATTTTACCTTCGAATAAATTCTATTTTGTTGGCTTTTAACAATAATTTATCATTATAGTGTACAATGTCATTCCATGGATTGAATGTTCTTCTTAGCTTGACTTCAAATTAGGATAGCTAATTTTGTTTCTGTCTTTTGTAATTTTTGTTAAATCATGGTATGTCAGATACTGGAGCCCCACGCAAGGCGTGTAGATGAAGGTTTTAGTGAAGCACGTGTGCTGGCTGAGGTCAGCCTGCTTCCCGATAAGATCCGGGTTGCATCTGGAAGACGTGCTGTGGCCATGGCTGCGGGCTTTATTGAAAAACCTAGACCAGGGAAACCAACAAAGCAGGTTTTGGTTGTTGTTACATCTGGTTGGTCAGTGATGTGTTTTGATCATAACCTAAAAAAGCTATGGGATACCAGTTTGCAGGTCTATACATACTCTAGATGAATTCTTGGTTTTGGTTGTCTCGGATACTTGGCACAGATTAATGCTTATTTGTTTTTAACAGGGGGATTTTCCACCTAATGCTCATCATAGGGAGATTGCAATTTCGATTTCAAATTACACTCTGAGGCATGGGGATACAGGATTGGTGATTGTTGGAGGGCGGATGGAAATGCAGCCGCATGTAATTTTTTCTTTCTTTTTTATTTTATTTTAGTGTACCATATTGTAATTTCCGTGCTTGTTATTTAATTTCATTATGAGTCTGCCAATTTCATAGCTTGTTTTTATATTGAAGTTATAATTATTTGTTTTCCGAGAAATAAAAAGTTGCAGCTTGGATTAGAGGAACAACAATAATACAACCATTAATATATCGACAAGTTGAAATTAATAAAAGAAACCTGGGGTGATGATACAGAAATAAAGCTTATGAACTAATGATATGCCCAATGCGAAGGCTGCTTGCAACCTAGAAATTCTGCTTGGTGTTCATCTTTTCTAAAACAGCGATAAGTGTTAATTTTAAAAAGTCTAGGATTTGCAAATCAGAAACTTCTAAAACAGCAATAATTGTGCTAGTTCTAAAAGTCTAGGATTAGAAATCTTAGAGGAGTTTGGGATTTTAAGGTTCGTTTGTGCTGCATCTTCTGAAAATTCCTGTTTTGGACCATTAATGTTGGAAACACCTTAAGATGTCGGACTCAATGTAGTTCTTAGCGGATAATTTTTAGTCCAGACTCTAGTTATCGTTTCATCAATTGTCATATTAATTTCCTTGTATTATGTTATAAATGTATGCCATGCTAATGATTGTAGATTTTGTTTCTTCACTCCAATGTTTAGAGATATATATCTTGGCATGGAAACACGACATCTATTAGTTAATTATGTTTTTCACACCAGAAATATTTTGCACAAAATGCTCTAATAATTCATGAACCATAGATTTCTGTATGGTTTTTTTGTTGTACTTGAAATAATTTTTGTTAGAATTGTAGGCTTACAGGATCCTTTTGAAGAAATTGGGATGCAGAGAAAATGCTGAGCAGCATAGAAGAAGTGCAATGAGGAGGTATATAGATGTTTTAATATATGTATGAAAATTTTATGAAATCTCATCTTAATAGTGAGGGATGGTTTATTTTTGCGACTTGATCTATCATGTCGCATGCTTGAGCAGCTACAACTTGTATTTTGGTTTTGAAAATTCCCATGTTGTTGGCTTTTGATTTAAATCAGTTACACTTTCATCTTCTTTTTTAACAATGAATCTTTAAAGGTTGGTTGTCTGAACAGATGATATCTGTTTGTAATGCCTAAAAATATATTGATAGACCAATTAGTATCCATTAGTTTAACTGGGATGAGGTTTGTTACCTTTTTTTTTTTTCTTTTTTCGAGTGGATGTTCATATGATATCTCATACTGCCATATGTAGGCTTCTGAGAACTCTGGAAATGTGAATTTACGCCATTTGCATTTAAGCATTTGTGGTGAAAGTGGTGCGCTTCGATGGAGTAGAAAGAATGAGGTGACTATTTATATGTTTTCTAATATGTTACGTGATATTATATATCTAACTAATTGTATCATCATTTTGCTTGTGTAGAATATTGAAGCTCAGCTTCGATGATCACAGTTGATTCCACAACATAACTACAGGCTTGATGGGCAAGCGCTGAATAGTGTCATCCCATAGAAGTATGAGTTGAAGTTGTTACGGTTTTTATTTTTCTGTGTTGTATCATTGATGCTGTCTGCATTTTCTTATCATTAAAAATTTGTGATATTATCATCAATTATTTTTGTGGCCACGGGTCGGATGAAGGGAAGAAGAGGGGTCATGTAGCGAACCAACTTATTTGGCATTGTGGCTTTTTAGTTATTCTTTTAGTAGTGGCTTAATAGAAAATAGAAAAAAAATGGTTTGCGATTTTCCCTATTTTCTAATTTGGTTGATTTTTCATGTGTCTTTACAGTGTAAATCACCACTAAGCCCATGAAATTTTAGGCACACAGATACCACATTAATTTACCTAGTTTCTAATTGAAAGATTACTGAAATTGCAGTGAGGAAGTTGATTTTGTTTAATCTCAATATAGGGTACTGCTGCTTTTGTAGAGATTCTTTTGCATTTTGCAGATGTATAATTTTGTTTGGATTGAATTGCTACTTCATTAAGATTAATAAATATTTCCTAAAGATAAGCTCCTGAGACATTTAAGCTGAAGTTGGAATGCAGGGAATTCAGAGAATCACATTGGAGTCATGCCCCATCATTGGGTAAGTTATTTCTTTTCTTTATAATTAACAATTCTTTCTGTATTTGTTTTTCCTTACATGGTGAGGATGATGATATGCATTTTTATCAGGATGGAGAGAAGATACTTTGTTGCAGCTGGCACACTTCAGGCGGCACAAAAGGAAAACATTGAAAAAAGTATCGGAAGGACTACAAGCTACCCGTTTCACAAACTGAAGAAAATCATCCCCCTGAAAGACCTACAAAAAAAATTCTAAACATAATTGGGAAAGCTGCAATATGCTGGCTCAGCAACATAAGAAGGTAGTTTTTCCAACCATATGTATAGTGTTAAAAAATACCTCTTGAGGCTGAAAAACACTATTAACATTAATTTAAAAAATCATATGTAGATCCAAGTGAGAATTCCTTAACATTACATCATGAAGGATTTATTGATTGTGATAGCTCAGCTCTCAATCTTCCTTCAGTTGAAATTTAGTTCTGAATTTATATTGAATTGGTGAAGATTAGTAGTTATATCTCAATGACCAAATTATTCTTAGGGAAGGTGATCTTAAATGCTTATTTTAACTCATTTTACTTTGTTTTTGTAGCAATAAATTATATCCCAACCATAACAAACTACAATCAGCTTTGGTGGCTTCCAATGTATTGTGGCTCATCTAAAGGAAGGGATAGAAGTATTCATTTGGCATTGGTCGGACTCTTTGCAAGGTAAATATTGATCTCAAGTTGAAGTTATTATGTGCCAGTTTTACACGCGCGACATTACACTATTAGCCTCTTTAACAAGTTTGATTTTAAATTTTATTAGCTTCACCTTCAAGAAGGCGGCCTTCATGCTGATATCAATGGAGATGGAGTCCTAGATCATGTTCAGGTGCTGTTCTTTTACCTTTGTATCCTCAGGTTCTTGCTACTCCATAGTTTTTGTGATATGACTGAAAATGAAACTGGATTATTAGTGGGGTGGGGATAATGTCCCTTGAAACATGTTGTCTATTGATCATGATTTTCATTTTGTAAATCAAATACTTGTTTTCTTTGGAGTATAGCGCCTTTTATAAAATTGCCACTATGCTTCATGTTTCTTTCTTTGAAGCTGTCAAGTATTACATGGGTGATTTGCTGAGTAATGATTCATGTGCTGTTAATTGGTGACTATAACAATCTCAAGAAATGTTGAAAAGTTTTTTTTATCTTTGATATTTTCATATGTCGCCTATTTGCAGACTTTACAGTTAATCTCTAAGCTTGAACAACTGTATTGAACCTCAAAGAAAAAGGAAATGGACAAAGCAAAACGTTGGAATTTTCGCTTTATTTATGAGAATATATGTAAACAGAAATATCTTTCAATTTCTCAGGCTGTTGGAGGAATGTGGCAGAACAGACTGTGTTAGTGGATCTATGGAAGTGCTTCGGCCCTGTTGGGCTGTTGCAACCTCTGGTGTACCTGTTCGTGAGCAACTCTCAATGCTTCATCTGTCATCATTCCCATTTAACTTATTCCAGCATGGAGAGTTCTCCAGAGGTTTGGTCGGAATCCCGTGTAGTATCTTTAGAGGTGGCAACACCCATTCTTATTCCAAGGAGTGATGGCCATAGGCATCGTAAAGGGAGTCATGGTGATGTTATCTTCTTAAACAATCGGAGAGAGGTAGTCTGTGATTGGGTATAGAAATAGGATTATGATATATGGGAAGAGAAGGAATATCTCCATTATGTTTATGCATCTCATCTGAAGGCTCATATTGGGGCGCTTTTTCCCTGATAGCTGATTTTTTATTAATTGGAGACATAAATTGCTGCAGGTGTATGTCACTACTTTGTTTTTTTGAAACTTGGATGACTCTAAATATGTCATTCCTTTCAGTAACAGCATACTCCCTGCTCACATGGAACACGATGCAGTTTGGCAGTGGCAGCTCCTGACAGGTGCAACATGGTCAAATCTACCTTCCCCATCAGGGGTGTGGAAGCTAACCTGGTGGTGCCCACATTGAAGGCATTCTCATTGCGTGTGCATGACAACAACAGATGATCCTTGCAGCAGGAGACCAAGAGGCTGTAGTGCTATCCAAGGAGGAAGTATATTAACATCAGTTGACTTCCTGCACCCCCAACCCAGCACTTGTTTGTGAGGACTTCTCGAATGATGGGCTCACGATCTTATTTCTCTGACCTCTAATGGGGTCTATGGTTTTGTCCAGACCAGGCAGCCAGGTGCCCTCTCTTTCAGCACACTCGTTGGTGCCTTTGTTGTGATGGGAATCATCTTCATTACTCAGCACTGAACTTATGAAGGGGAAACCCCGTGCTCATCTGGTCTGCGGTAAAAACAATGTAGTACTTCAGTGTTAAAATATCACAACATAGAAGCAATGTGTGAAGGTAGCATCGAAAGAAGCAGGACGTGAACAGCATACATCATGTCAAAGTTCTGGCTTGGGATTATAATGGATTTGGTCATCCAAGTTGCTCTTTAGCAATTTCAGCACTTGCTTCTGAAAGATCTTGTTTGTAAAATTAACTACAGTTTGTGGATAACTTGATAGGAAATTATTTAGTCTAATCCTACTCACGAACGTGGCTTTTTCTAACTTGTACATCTAGTTAACTGTTTTATGTTGCCTGTCATTTGTGTTTTGCATGCTCTGGTTGATGATTTTAATGTTAACGTGCAGTTGAGTGTGGTGCTTTTAATTGCTGGTCCAGAGATGAGAAAACGCATGCTTTCAAGTCTTTCCTCGTTTTTCAAATTCTACAGAGTCAGGTAATTGAAAATCAAATACTTGGTTGGGCTTTGAAAGAGAGGTGGCCCATCCTTGTTAGAAAACTAGGAAGAGGATATAGTTGCTAATTTCGCCGCCCTGAACACAACACGCCGGCCATGTGAAATCATTATTCATTCCAACCTATTATATCTTGTCAGAAGCCATTTGATGGTTCTTCAACTGGGTCCTCTTCTTTATTTCATGTGTGCTTACTGGACCAAGTAGAATACCATATCCTTTGTTGGTCCAGAATTTGGTTCATGTAGGTTCCTTGGTTCCTAGTGGAAATTGAGAGAGATGAGTTGAGTTCTCGGTAATTGATACATAAAACAGTGTTAGAAATGAAGTTGGGTATGTGAGTTTTCAGTGATAGTGAT
This sequence comes from Pistacia vera, assembly GCF_008641045.1. Taxonomy (NCBI): domain Eukaryota; kingdom Viridiplantae; phylum Streptophyta; class Magnoliopsida; order Sapindales; family Anacardiaceae; genus Pistacia; species Pistacia vera. The sequence continues at coordinate 200,500 of NW_022196741.1, read as the reverse complement.
TGCAAACTATGCAATATAATAATGAAATGAGGGCCATTTGCGAGAAGATAAGGCTTTTGTTTGATAGTGGCATTATGTGAATATTATAATATAAAGGGAGCATGATGTCGCTATATTACTATTTGGGCGGTGCCTTACTTTCTTCGTGATTCAAACAAAAGGGTATTTTGGATGGGACAATTCATATGCTTGTCCAATCGAGGCAACTTCAAAATGATGAAAATTTTGAAGTGACATTTCCACATTTAATACCATCACTTTCTCTTTATTATTTTTAGGAGAATGAGACATTGAAACATAAGAGCAACTTCATGATTTGAGGTCACAAACATAATGTTACTGTTTCTTGAAGCTTATTATGTGGATGGGAATGGGATCTTAGAGTAACCAAAGTCTAGATTAGGTGGAACACTCTGACACATATTCCTAACTTGACTCTTATCATTAAAACAGTGTTTAGAGATTTGATAATCCTATCCCTCGGACACAGATAACCATCAAACCAAGTGCCTAACCGCACCCACCTTTAATAATACAAAACCATCTTTTGGTCTGTGAAGCCTGATAGTTAAGAGGTAGTCTATTATAAGTTTAGTTTTAATTTTGGGTCATCTACATATAATATTTAATTTATTATTTTTTAAGTTGTAAGTGTTAATAACTCTAAGATTAATTGAGGTACCTATTAATTGATCAAACAACCTGGTTACACACGAAACCTAAAGTACTGAATGGCCAATGGTAATGATTAGTGAAATGCATTAATGGAAAGTGAATCATATTCATGGATTGGACTCAAAATTATATATTATAATATATATATATAATAGTGAACACTAGACTAGTCATCTGATCTTGCACAAATTGTATCTAAATAACCATATTTCCATATCCATTTAAATCCAGCTACGTCAACATCAATATTAATATTCCTCCATTATGGCTCTTGTAATTAAAACTAGGCAAATAGTTGAGCAATGTCAAGCTATTCCATTATTTAAGGTAGGGTTCACTGATGAAATAACCAGCCTCTGAGTTGTTATGCAATGGAATACCGAACATCAGTGGATGACAAACACTTCACGCTAAGAAACTATGACTATCATTAAAAGTGATTTTCATTTCCAAAGATTTCTGATTCAGTTGTGAATCAGTCTTACGTGTTTTAAGTTTAACTAGCGGAGAATGAAGCAACAACAATAGAAATGGAGAAGAACCCGCCTCTATCAATGTCTTACAGTAACAACTCTTTATCTGTTGACTAGTGGGAGAGGAAAAGAAGTGTCAGAACCTTTGAATTCAAGTCTCTTTTTTAAGACATCCATCCGAGTTTGATATGAGACAGGTTCAAATATATATATATATATATATAAAGAAACCTGTCACCGTCTTGAAACATGCATGTTTGTTTGGCCAAAACTGATTAGCAGTTAGGTCGTTAGACTGTGTGTGATTATTTAATTATACGCACCGCCAAGTTGCTCCCAATAAACCGAAAGATTAAAGTAGATGTAAAGGAAGCAGGAAAAAGTATGCCAAAATTAACTAAAGAATTGACAATTGCGCGTATTTCCTAGAAGAAATGACCCAATAAGCATCTTTTCAGAATAGTACCCAAACGTGCACGGGATCATTTCTATCGTATGGAATCGACAAACAGGGTAATAATCATCTACTTCTACAACATACTAATCAATATAAACAATTTAAGTCAATGAATCCATCTTCTTATAATCATTGAATTCGATCCGGATATATATTTATATATATATATATATATATATAGAGAGAGAGAGAGAGGAGAGAGAAGGAGAAATAATGGAAGGAAGGAGGTGTGTAGGTATGGACCAGGTAACGTACTAGACAGCCGTATTGTATGTAATTTGTGTAACTGGGTATATTTCGAAATTCACAAATTTTCTATATATAGACCCAATAGGCATTAAGTAATTAGGCAGAACAAAAGTTGAAAATAAAAAAGGTGGTCCAAAACTACAAATAATGCAGCTTTGAGCGTGATAGTAGAGAGTAGAGTGGGGATTATCAAAAGTGACAAATTTGTAAATGTAAGCCACAAAATTGTTCAAAATGTCATAAATTTTTTAGTATGGCACACTATTGATTGTCAACTTAATGTTGTTTTTTTGGGTTTCATCAAGTAACTTTGACTCTTCGAGTGAGTTAGGGATTTTCATAAGTACTTTGACTCTTCGAGTAGTTAGTTGGGGAGATCCAGTTTTTTTTTTTTTTCTTTTGGATAAACAAGTAAATGTCTCTTCGTTACTCAACATAAAACCTTATGTATAGTTAACTCCAATCGTTAAAAGTTATTCAACCACAGAGAGGTGAGATATAGTTTGAATAGGGTAAGATGAGATATGATTATATGTCAAGAAGATGATCAAAAAGTATATATGCATGCAACTCTAATCAATCACTTAGAAATTGAATTAACCCATTATTCTCATTATGGTATCTAAAAAATATGTAGAAAGGGCAAAACAAATTTGGATTGGAAACCTAAAATGACAGTAAAGTCAAATCTCTAAAACTTTTAACAAGCAAGGTACGTTTTTAGGAATTTGTGTCCTCAACTTTAGTGGTTTTGTTTTATCACTAAATTGGTCCAAGTTTCTGATGAACTGCAGAAAGGCAATCGTATAAATTGTCCCTCTCCAAATGCCAATAAGGAACGTGGACCTTTATCAATTCACTATGCAGGGGGGCTGGGGCAGACCTCTTGGAAATTATTATCCCACAATAAGGACAAATTCATGCAGAAGCATTAAAAGGTTTTGAACTGTGTGCTATAATGGTGGCTTTTAAGAGAAAAAAGAATACAAGGAAAATTAATTAACAGTAAGAAGACACATCACAAGTGGTCCTATTATATTTTTGTTAGAATAGTTTATATCTTCAACAAAAAATATATAAATTAAGCTGGTTCTGACTATACTAACAGGGGTATAATGTGTAATCATTGGTTAATATTCTGGTGGGTGTTCTAATAACAAATACACAACATGTATCTACAAATTTAGGAATCAGTCCCTTCAAATACACTATTTTTAGTTCCACGGAAGCATATTAAAACATGCATTCATTGTGATATGAAATATCTTCATGAAATTTGAGAACCCTAATTGAAAGGATGAATGGTGGGACTAAAGAGCAGTACATGAGATGAGAATCGAGTTCCCAGAGAATGGATATGTAAATCAATTTAGAGAATCAATCCAAACCAGAATAAGGAATTGAAGATAATAAATGATATATTTTATTAAATAAATAAGATATTGGGGTGGGTGAAGGAAACAATCAAATCTTTTATGCATATCATATCGTCACGATTCACATGTCACTATAATCCCACCACTGATTGCTTGACATTGACTTCTCTCTCTCTTTTCTTTCTTTTACTTCCAAACTTAACAAAACCATATATATTTACCTAATACACTCCCTTTATTAATGACAGACTTTTTTTCAAATTCTGATTTTAATTTAAAAAACAGACATATTTCATTATAGATATCATTAAAAAATTTGTAATTTTGTAATATAGATACAATTATGATCACCTTATATATAAAAAAGATGATAATTTGATAATTAAACAAACAAAATACATAATTTATAATTATCTTATAATTTAACGTAGAGGTAATGTTAACACTATACTAACTGACGATTTGATTAACAAAACGGACGTCCTTCAGACGAACGAGTATTTATTTTAAGGAATGATTATTTCATTTATAATAAACATAAATAACAATTTTTTGTAAAAAAAACATCCTTAGAGAAGAAATTGTTGTTGGTTTTTAAGAATAAGTTTGTGTCCAATGGTAATCATTTAGGGCTTTAGATGTATGGAGTGACAGACAGTTGTCAAATCAGATATTACGTTGTGATTATGAGATTAGATTAGGGTGTATTACTCTAAGCAAAATAATACTGTATAAGCCAAATAAGGAAATATAGGTGACTATGGGTGTTTAAGGAAGAGAAAGTTTAAGAATGAATTAGTATGTAACCAAGGACTGAATGGGCATTAGAGTTTGGTAGTAGTTACTTGGGGATTTGTGGATTTTGGGAAGTGTATTCTCCTAATTATACTCTGGTTAAACACATGCATTTTATGTTACTTTTAGAAAAAAGAGAGATAATAATAATAATAATATTAAGAGAAGAGAAGAGGGGGAGATGAATAGTAATTAAAGTTAACGCGTTTGTTAAATGTTTGGAGGTAGTGAGTCAACCATGGGAACAAACACAGGGCTCGAGAATGGGTCAGAATCAGAGACAGAAGAGAGAGAGAGAAATAAAATATTGAAACTCCCACATATCAATATCATTCATCTGGAAATAGAATATTAATGTAGATTATAGCAGAGGGAAAGGGACTAAATCTCCCTTCTTTGTCTTCCTTAAATCGCGTGGCGTGCAGAGAGAACCTTCAACTACTGCGCTGCTCCTCCACAGTTTCACAGACATCCCACCGTCCCCATCCATCACATGTTTAATGCCTTTCTCCTTTACTCCAAACTTCATCACTGTTTACCACTTTACTTCCTCGATTTTTTTTTTTATTTTTTTTTATATATATAAAATGTTGTCTACGATATGAGTGATTATTGTTTCATACAACGTTAATGACATCAGTCATTTGACAATTTGATTATAAAAATAATTAGAACTAATAATAGAAATAAGCCAAAAGAATTATATATAATCATCAATTTCTATGCCTTAATTCATGGGATAATCGGTAATGAGTTCATGAGAAGAGTTTGCCTTAGACTTGTAATAAAGTAGTTGTTCTTTGTTTCCCTCGTGTGTAGTGTGTAGATATATTATAGAACATTCTTGTGGGACATTTAATCTTTTACTCTGTGTTTTTCCTGTTCTTTGGTTACAGAAATTAATTTTGATTAGGGTTCGAAAACTAAAAAAGGGTAAAGGGAAAACTAGAGTAAACAATAGTAATCCCATTAAACTTAAGATGCAAATTTATAACTGTAATAAATAGGGTGTCCTTGTATTGGAGAAGACAATGTCGGTCGGGGGAAGCATGCATGAGCATGAAACGTCTTTTCATAGAACAAGAGGTAAACAGCTTTTTTGCTTTCTTCGGGGAACACTCTGAAATCTCAAATACATGTAATATTTAAACATAAATTATTGATAGTATATATGAAGCAAACTTATCTCAAACTTTACAAGAAGATGATTGTAGAGATTATGACTCTTTGAGCATTGAAAAATTTGGTGTTTATTTATTATTAGCCAGCTGTAAATTTGTAAAGTTGAATAGTAAAAGAACCATTGCTTCTCCTTTCACTTACTCAAAAGTAATTACACTAAATAGTGAAGCTTTTACAAACGAGGTACAATGTTTTCAGCATAGTATGACAATCAATGCTCACTGCTCAGCCACTCTCCATTGATATTTCATTTACTAGCTACCTTCTACTGCTACTGCTTTAATTTCTTTCAATCAAAATACTCTTTTCCATAACAATCCTCTTTATTTTGTAATTTTGAAGTTGTCTGTTGTGTTACTTTCACTCATTGGGATGCAAATCTATTCAAATAAAGTTATGGTAAGTCTAACAAGTCTAGAACAAATTAGACACAGTACATTACTGAATCCACTTTATTTTTTAAAATTTTCCCTTTCTTTAACTGTTATCTCCTTCTAGGTGAGATAGATGAAAGAGGTTCTACTTCAAACTTGAGTTGGGTACTGCATGCATTTTTAATTTGAAATCAATATCGAACGTGACAATAAAATCACACATGCACCTATCGATTTAGGATAGCTATCAGACTTTTACTGACTTTGATTCACGATTCAAGAATCTCTTTATTGAGAATTGTGGACTATTGTTTGTGTAAAGAGGAAACCCGTGGTCTGGTTTAATAGCTACTCTTTGAGTCTTTGTGGCCTTACTCTCTGCATTTTCACCATTCGGGAATATAGAAGTCTAACAATGAGCCATTAATTTATTACAGAAATTTTGAATATTGTGGAAGAAATGATCAAATCAGGGCACTTCAACCTACTTTAACTTAACACTTTGTTGTGATGTGAAAGGGAATTATCAGAGCTGCACAGCTTAGTAAGTTCATTAATCAAATATTAAATATATGATTAATGTGACTTGTGCAGCATAATGGGTAGGGTTGAATGAGACTGATTTAATCAGTAAATGAATCCAAATTTAGTGGGACCATCCTAGATTAAAAGTGATTAGATTAATTATTAAAAAATAAGCTAGCAATATATTGGCCAACTGAAATTGTGATCGTGAAATAAATAAATTATATATAGATTTTAGGTCATCGTCTTCAAATATTAGGGAGAAATTTTGCAGATGTTTATTTTGTAGGTTGGAGAAAAGGTTCGAATGTAATCTCCTTCCTTTTCGTGATAGCAAAATCCTGGACAGAATCGAAGGGAACTGTTAATAAGGTGTGCAGGTTCAATGCAATTGATGGAAGGGATATTTTGGTCATTTGACGAGTAACGTGCAATGTTTTTATGAATCGGCGGGAGGTGATGGCGCAGTTGTAAACTACAAATTCGAAATCCCAAAAAAAACCCCTATCTTGCTTCTTGGCTTTGCTTGTTGCAGTGCTCTTCCATGCATTTTAATAGTTTCACGCCGGCTGCGACTGGTTTTCAACACATTATTTCGCTTTAAGTAATTTATTAGTATAAAAATTAAAAATAATAATCTGACTCAGGTTTAATTCTTTTATGAGCTTAATATGGATTCTCGAAGCAACCTCAAAGCTGTGCGTGACAATTATTTTGATGAGAATATATACATATATAATTGTTATTGCTTGACGTGATCATTGACGCCGGAACTGAAAAAATTCGATCGTTTTCGTTTTTCAAAAACGTCTAGTCGTGCAGTTTATGAAATAGTTTTCTCGAAGGGTGGAAACTGTTCCTGTCACATTAATTTCATATATACCTACCTCGAGTGTGAAGGCAAGATTCAAGCAAGTCATTACGTCAAATGAGATTAATCTACGTTGTATATTGATGTCACCACTATTGTCAACAGAAATTCACTGCAATTTGAATTTGATCAATTACAAAAGATTGATTAAATATAGAAAATTAAATGTACTATAATTCGCTGATTCTAAGGTTATTTAATTAGATTATATAAAGAGTGGGACCTTAAATACCCTTTAGAATCTTGTCACATCATTACTATGAATCCAAAAATAACACCACGAATAGTCGAGTAATCAATAAGATTTTTAGTCATTTATTAAAAATCCGAATTTGATTTACTCGATCAATAATAAAAATAATATTAATTTATCTATCGTTAATTTTAAGATTCTAAGAGATTAATGAATATATATAAACTGATATCGATCTCGATAAAAAAAGAAAAAAAAAAAACCCAGAAAAGGGAGACTTGGCTTAGAGTCATTGTCTCCACTCCCATTGAACCCTAATATTTCCTTAGCAAAACCTAGAAATATTGATTTTTCTATTATATACTTAAATTAATAAAAAAAACGTAAACTTTAAGTTTATTCCTTAGTATTTAAGAATGTGCCTCACTGTATTAGTCAACCGTCCATCACCTATTGTCTCTGGTTAATAGCAATTAGCGAGTGCACAAGATTTAAGAAAATACAGTAACAAAATGGTCCCCCAAAAGTCACTTTGATATTAAATTAATAATTAATAAAAAAATAAAATTAAACACTTACATTACATGTACGCAACCAGTTTAATTTACATGTTGAAAGAATGGTAAGAAATGAAAGAGAAGAGAGGTCCTTGAATTCGTTAATTAAATTATGAAAATTATGGAAGGGTAATAATAAAGAAGAAAAGGTACAAGGAGGTGGCGCCGTGTTCCCCCATACAGCCACAATTTATACACGGGACATGATTATTTTTTATGAATTCGATAAATACGCCTCTTTTTCACTGCCCAAATCTCTCTAATCAATAATTTATTAACCAAATGGAATCCCCAACTATACTGCAAGATGACAAACCAACCGCACCATTGTCAATCAATATAATCTAAAAATACTATTTAAACACATTTTCATTCCAACATCCATTTAAGCAAATAAGCAAATAGGCTTATAAATTATTAATTGAGTCAAAGTTTTAATAATCACTCATACCAAAGATAATTTGAATTCAAGATCTTTTGAATAATACATACAAAAATCTCAATCAAAGCACTTGATCATTCAGAGATTGTTTTCATTCAAACTTTTTTTATCACTGTGAATATGTGTTATTATTATTAATTTGTTAATATCTATAGATTTTATTTTATATATGGGATGGTAATATAGATAAAAAAAAAGGGTTTTATATATAGGTGGTAAGGAGAATAAGTGATAGAGTTTGCTTTACAGCTAGAAGTTGGAGTAGTAAATAAGTCTTGTTTGGTGAAGTATAGAAATAATATAATCCAAAGGTGAGGAAGATCAAGTGAAAGCATTGGGCCATTGGTGGATAATAAGTGAGATAAAATTATTAGTAAAATAAAAGGGAAAGGTCACTCCCTCCCCAACAAAAAAAGGAGCGGTTTTTCCGGTCCAAAGGGACATAATAGGAAAAAGTATATGTTGCAGACGTGGCAAAAGATTGAGCGTTAGATTAGGAAGAGATGGTGAAGATCATGGCATACTCTTTGAGATGAGAGGGTGACATCCACATATAGAGAAGGAAGAGAGACAGTTAAATAGATGAGTGAAAGAGTTTACAGTTTTTTTAAGATTTAGATGACAAAAAGAGGGAGGTGTTTATTTCTAGATACAAAAGAAGAAGTGTTCAGAACCTGAGAAACAAAAACTCAAAACCTGCAACAAAGTTACAGAGGGAGAGAGATGGGGGTGATTGAAGAGAGAGAGAGAAAGAGCATGGCGGCTATTGCAGATAGAGAGCAGTAATCCTAATTCCTAAGTAAATAGTAGCTACAAACGCCAACACATACACCAAAACCAACACTTGGATGAGAAAGAAGATCCAAGCTGAAGAAAGGAGTTGAAGACTGTCCCTCAAATATACTCTACGACGCTCTCTCTCTAATTCAACTCACGGATACAAGACAAACAACTTTCGACTTCTCTACCGACAAAATTTCAACTATCGAGGTTTTCACTACTCATAATTTTCATATAATCTGCTACTTTTTATAATTAAACTAGTGAGAAGTTTCTGATATGGATTAAATGTCACAATTGGGGTGTATTTCAGATATAAAGCAAAAACAATGGCTGGGTTTTTCTCATTAGGTGGTGGTGGAGGAGGAGCTGGAGGAAGAGTAGGAAACAACAACATTTATCAAGACCTTCACCAAAATATTAACCCACCAAACGCAATTCCACTTGATGCTTGGTACTGGTACAGAAACAATGACAATCCTTACCAGGGCTTAGACCTATTTCAACATCAAGCTCAACTCCTTCAGCAACGACAGCAGCTTCAACAACAGCAAGATCTTTACTCAACAGCAGTTGGTTTAGGCGTCGGACCAAGCAGGAACGCAATCAACCTGGTTAACGGTTCACCATCAAGATCGACGCCGATGAGAGGTGGTAGAGTGGGGAGCTCTAGTTGTCAAGACTGTGGCAACCAAGCGAAGAAAGATTGTCCTCACATGCGATGCAGAACTTGTTGTAAGGCCCGTGGTTTCGACTGTTCGACCCATGTTAAAAGCACTTGGGTTCCTGCTTCTAAACGCCGAGAGAGGCAGCAACAAGTTGCTGAAATGCAAAAACAAAGGCTAGAAGAACGTTTACAACAAGAAGACCAAGCTCGTGGAGGGAATTCAAAGAGGCAGAGAGAGAATCCGAGCTCTTCTTCTCTTGCCTCAGGTATTGTTTTGTTTGGTTTCTATAAGATATATATATATATAAATATATATGTACATATATATTTTTTTTTTTTTTCGGTTTTGTTGAAATGCTCACAGTTTCAAAGATTGACTCTATGTAGGAATTTAGAGACGCATCTACAGAAAATTCTAAAAAGACAGAAAATAAAATAAAAAGGGAGCCCATGTGTAGCTATTCAGTGGAAAGAAATCGACTCCCATAATGAATATCATCAGCTTTTCTTTCTCTTTTCCTTACAAATACTGTTTTTTACTAGTCCTTACGAGTGAATTGACAGGGAAGGAACTATTTTTGCTGTGTGTCTCGGTCCCTTGTTCATATATGTGTGGCAAAAACGTGTCCGCTTGCATTTGTGTGTAGAAAGACCTTTAATTTTTAACTCGAAGCTTAGATTTTTTAATAATATATTCCTCTGGTTTGGGGTTTTTTAGGGTTAGAAGATGGAGATTTTCCTGAAGAAGTGAGCTTTCAAGTGGGATTCAGGTGCGTCCGAGTGTCAAGCCTCGATGACGACGATGACCAGTATGCTTATAAAACGGCTGTGACCATAGGAGGTCATATCTTCAAGGGTATTCTCTACGATCAAGGCCCTGATAATAACTACACCACTGGTGAGAGCTCTACCGGTGGTGATGGTGGTGGAGGATTTCAGGCCCCAGCAGCGTTGAATTTCATTCCTGCTGACCCCATTCCCACCACTTCAGCCACCGTCTCTACCACTGTAACTGGTGGTCTTGTTACTGCCCCTTCTTCCTCCGCATATCTTGATCCTTCTACTTTATACCCAACCCCACTCCACACTTTCATGGCTGGTACGCAATTCTTTCCAAGCCCAAGGTCTCCTTAAAGCTCCGTGCTCATCTTTTGGTTACTACTGTCTCCCACGCTTGTCACCTTTAGAGTAATATGTGTTTATGTTTTTTTATTTTATGCTAATGTTAATGTTTAAGTAGATATGGCATGATATAACCTTTATTTTAGCATTAGCTCTCAATTAAGGGCAAAAACTTTGGAAGGATGAGAGATAACACTGATGATGTTTAATTCTCCCGTCCAAATCTCAAGGTTTTAGTTACCATTATCTTGTTATATATAATTTATATATTCTCCCTAACATTAATCTTCTCAGTCAAATCTATTCTACTTTTGGGTGAAATTGGCAGGCATGAACATGTAGCGTAGAGTATGGTGTGTTTGTTTCTCTTTTTTTTTTTTTTTTTTTTTTAAATTTGGCTTTTAATATTTTGAATATATGTCTATCTGGGTTGCATTTTCTTTGCTCATTCTGGTTAGTTTTGAACTTGGATGGTTGCCTTTTCCTGTTAACCCGTATGTTTGCCGGTTCCAAATGGGACGAATAATTTTGTTTCGTCTTTGTTTGGACACACTAATCTACAAAGACTTCATCTTTTACATATCGGGGTATGGAAACGTTTCCAACTAGCCATGCAAGAGCTAACAGCGTTCAACTTAGAAAGCTGAACAAAATAAATAAAATAATAACAACAGTAACAACAATAATTCTCTCTCTCTCTCTCTCTCTCTCTCTAGATGTATAAATTCTGGTGTGATCATTATTCTGATTTTGATATTGAGAATAGACTTGCATTGACGTGACCTTGATGATAAAATGGGAAACATTACCTATCATCTGCAGCTCTTAGTTTAATGCACTGCCTGCAAATTTTCTTTTTTTGTTTTTAAAAAAAAGCTGTTGTACGTATAATTACATGGATGCAAAGATAGTTGCATACGTTACAGTATTTCCATTATTACAAGAATGGTGTTTCCTGTTAAGTGAAGATTTTAGAATGTGCTAACCAAACCGTTTCCTTAACTACTAACTTCTGCCCATGCCATTTTTTTCTGTTCTCTTTGCCACAACAGAGAATCTGTATCCTCACATATATATTTCTTCTCACTTATCGAGAAAAGGATTTTGATTTTCACAGAATATAATGAAATGATTTGATTCTTTATTTATTTATTTTTTAAAAATACTTTCTGCATGCTCATATACAATGATATGATCCTTAATCATTCCTGAGATTCATTCTCAGACCTGCTACATTTTTTCTCTTTGTAATTTCTACATGCAAATTAATATAAGATTTCATAGAAGGCATGGAAGGATGTGCTTTATTATTATAATTATTATTACTAAAATTAAATAAAACCAGGTTCATTTTTTGGGAAGGGGAGTGGAGGGTGTCTTGAGGTCTATGAATATTCAAGATTTATTATTGTACATGTTGAGACTTGAGAGCCTATATACTTATTAACCAATATGAATTAACAGGTCTAAATATACGTTTAACCAAGGTTCACTGATGTATAGTTTGGGTTTTTCAGTGTTGGCTTGTTCACTAGTTAATTTTTGAAATAAATCCTTCCTGAAAAGATTGGACAGCGAAGTAGTACTGTTAGTTCCAATTTATTTACCCTTTATTTGACTTTGACTTAAATAAATCTAATTACAACAATAGACTTAAAAAGGCTATTTTTAAGCAAGCCAGAGTGAAGAAGAAATCATATATGCCTTAGAGACACTATAGCTAGTGGTAGACTTTTTATATAATTGTACATCTTTCCAGAAAATGAATGAATATTTTTTATCAAAGACTTATTGAGAATATAAATAACAATATTATTCCATTGCATGGTTTCGAAGTATTAGTGTTTAGTAATCATGCAATGTCATTGTGATAAAAATAAATCAATTAAGCTTTATTATATGTCTGTTTCAATTCAGCTATGATGTGAGGATTCAGGCCTGGATTAATGTCTATGCAGTTTTTTTAATCTTTTAAGAAAAATATATGTGAAGATTACATATTCAAACTAAGGTACCTATTTAGATAATAAATTACAAGTATTCTACACTGAACACAAGAAAAGAAGAAAGTAAAGTTGTGTTGTAATGGCTCAAAATAACAACTTTAAATGCAAATAATAATGTGCTGTTGCAAGAAAAAACGATACTGCTTGTTATTTCAGTGACCCTTAATATTAGGAGCCTAAAGTATGCTTGTTTTTCTCCCACTACACTACACTGTTTTTGAAAAAGTTTGGTCAAACATATCTCCAATTCTTCTGATAACAATTCTGAAGATTTTGATAGATAACAAAATATCAAATGGCAATTCGCAAAGGAAAAAGAACTATGGTTTTAAATTTCTATTTACTATAGAAAGGACAACCCATCACGATTATTATATTCTTTATAATTGAGAAAGAATGGACAATTGAAGTAAATAGAGCATATAAAAGACCAATGACTATGAGGAGTTATTTCTGATGTACATGTGTGCTTTCTTTTGTTTCCCAAGAGAGCATATAGTCCAAAACCAGAATTCAAAGGCAAAAGAATAGTGTAATCGATCACTATAGAAGCAATTACGTTTCATGGCTGTGTCTTAATTTGTCATCTTAATCTAAATTAGAAGTACTTCTTCATTGTCTTGCATCAACAACCGTTGTGTTGTCCCTCTAGCATTTTTTTCCATTTGCAAAGAGCTTTTAGCGCACAAACATTTGGCATGTGAATGGTTCAACTACTTGTAGAATTTCAAAGAATGGTCTGATGTTAGAATTTGCTTTACAGAAATTGTTGATCATTACTTCTCAGTGGAGTTGTTAAAGAGAAAATGATAGTCCTAAAAATGTACAAACATAAGTTTTTGGTTTCGGAATCACCTATCCCTTTGTAGAATGGACTTTATCTTAGTGGTTCCAGTAAGGATATGAAGTAGTTTATGTGTTGATTTAATTTCTTCGCAAAGAAGGCAGCTCCTGATTAATCTGCCATGTTTAAATTAAGACTGTTATTTTTAGTTGGACTGATTCGGTAATGCCTCAACCTTTTAGGCAACTGAACCTCTCTCATTCCTTAATTAAAACATGGATATTGCACTACATATTAATCGAACCCTTAAAATCTAAGCACAAAATTTAATATTACTCCATTCACTAATGAACTCACCACCTTTTATGTAAAGATAATTTGCAAATAAGCAAGGGTTACACTTAATCTATGTCTGTCTGTCTTTCTAAAGCCCGCAATTTTTTTGAGCTCTACTTAATTGATTAAGGGTTTTCAGTAATTTAAATTAACGCATGCTAATTAGCAGTATAGTTTGATGTAATGTTTGCCAGAAAAGGATGGAGGGCCATATAATTCTCCCAATAGAAAAAAGTATTAACAAGGCTTCACTACAGATGATTTTGAGATGGATTGTCCCCATATTTCCTTGTTCAGAAACTTTCACCTTTTACGGATTCTCATGTATCGACACAAAGAGGTATAATTTCCTGAAACCAAAGGAACAAGAAACACACTTTGGTTTCAGATTCCACCCACCCTCTTATTTTTTGTTTCTTTTCTTCTCTGGCCCTTTATACTCCAAGATATCAATGTAATTACCTCTGGACTCATTACACAATTTGTTCTAACTAGCTAGACTTTATATCCTGCAAGTAGTGTTAAACATTTAACAGGCAAAAAGAAAAAGAAAAGGAAAAAACAAAGTTAAAGAGAAAATATGCTTATTGTTCTTTTAAAAGGAACTAATAGGAGAAGAAAGTAACCCACCTCGATAAACATTTGTTCAGCTCAATATATGCATCAAAATTATGCTTTCCATGTCCCTTGACTTGAGAAGTAAAATAGAAGCTGGAAACAAAGATTGGATAGAGGTAGCCTTGGCAGTTCCTACTTGGAATTATGCATTTTTAAAGCGCTAGATGAATATAATGGTTAATGGAATTCCATAATGCACCCCTAGCGAGAGAGAGAGAGAGAGAAATCTTAATAGATTCATTGCAATGATTAAGCATCAATCTCAAACAAAATACCTTGCTGGCTTGCCATGGAAAAACCAAAGGCAATTTCAAAATAATGGGTAGGGTTTGTGATTGTAATGGAATTAGAGCAGTATAGGGTGAGTGGCATTCAGAGCTATAGTAAAGTTAGGCCAGAGACGTAGAAGTAGTAGTAGTAAAAGTACTGGAACATAATTTAGTTTCTTGTTAAAGCCATAAATAATTGCTTGGTCCCAACAAACCTTTTTATCAATTAGTCTCGGCTGTGCTCCTAATGGGTTTGTTGCTCATCAACTTGGTTTTAAGATAAAGCCCTATTTTGCTTGTCAAAAAGCTGGAGACGGTCTGTGTGTAAAACTGTGTATTCCTAGCTTAAAAAAGAGAAGGAAAATCCAAGAAGAAACACTATAATTATATAGGTTTTAACTCTTCTTTACAAAATGGTAGCCTGTGTCTGTGTGAGAAGAAAGAAGGCTGCATGTATTGTGCTTTTAGGTAGGTTTTGAAACAAAAAGCTTGCTCTAACTTTACGCTTCTGTGCAATAGATTTGTTTTTGTTAAGGGAACTCTTCTGTTTGACCTATTGGTAATAGGTTATAACAATTCTGTCTGCGAAATTATGAACAAAGAAAATACATGATTGATGAAGAATTCCGAGAGGAAAAGTCCAAGTCTAACAGTGACAAGCTACCTGACAGTGGAGAGAAAATCCAATATATATATATATATGAATCAAGACCTGTTTCAGAGAACTTGGATCATCTGTTACTTTCTCTTTCTGCTTAGATGGATGGAACTGTACTATGCCTTTACTGAAATTAAGTTGCTCGTTTTTTAGCTCTACCGACCACTTGTTAAAATATTATTTAACTTTTTTCCAGTGGAGCGATACCTCTTTCTTGTATAATTCATATTCCCTTCAAATAAATTCTCCATTTTTGCTTTTTCGACATAATGGGGAACTGGGAAATCATAGCAGTGGAAGTTAATGAGTTTTTTAAATTATATATAACCCAAATTACTAAGAGAATTTATTGGCACATTTATTATAATAATTTAACTTGGGATCCAACAGCAATTAATATTTAATTAGTCGCATCCTTTCAATAAAATATATGCATTTTGGATTGAAGTTTTTTGCATTAATTGTAATATGAAGCGCAAATTTATTGGTATTGTCGCTTCCGTTAATTCTGTCTCCGCAGGCTTCACCCCAACTAAATTTCCAAGCAGTGTCTTTTTTGACTCCTAGGAAAAAAAAAAAAAGCTGCTTAAATAGTTGTAATTTTTATTGATGAAACTATTTGAAATTTTCCCTTTGAATCAGCAGCAGGTTATGGATTAATTGGATGAAACAGCTCCTCTTGCATGGCGACAGAATAAATAAAAGGGTTGTGTGTGGTAAGGGATGAGTATTTTAAAAAGTAAAAAAATTAAAGATGGGAATGTATGCCTTGATGAATCCAAAAAGAAAGAGGGATTAACTTTTATGTCCCATCCATGTCTATAGTCTTCCAAGTGCTTCATAAACTCAAAAATACAGTCGTTAATTAAGTCCATGTACATGGTAGGACCTGCTTCTGCGCATGCTACTACATATTCCCCTTTTAATTTCTTGTCCAAATCAATAACTTTGAAATTACAGGACTCTTGCCATGTCATGCGTCCACCTTTTTTCATCTCTTTATACTAGAAAGGATATAAAGCCTTAACTTCATTATTTTCAATAAATTACTATTAATCCTATTAGGACTTGAAAAAGCCTGTTTCAATCTTGGCCATTTGGCTAACTTTAGGCCTATGGGGATAGGCCCATAATAGTTTACCATTTATGGCCCAGTCCCCAAGCATGGAGACAAGTTTGTCGTAAAATTCCCGTCTCCGAGACGTTCGGATCCTCTGACATTCCAACTTAGAATGTTTCTCTTTGCACCAAGCTTAAACCACTCCTCTGAATGTGGTAAATTTTACTTTGAATTTCATCCACAAAAACAAAACTCAAAAAGAAAAAACTCTTTTCATTCTCATATTATTTCCTCCTGTCTGTCTCTGTGAAATGCAAAAATGGCTCTAGGTAATAAGCGTGGTCCTAAGCGTTCATCTTCATCAACAGCATCAACCATAACAACACTTTTGTTTATAGCATTATGCGTTATAGGCGTATGGCTGCTAACCACCAACTCCTTTACACCACCACAAACAACCACCCGTACTGCCACAGCCACCACTTCCAAAACTTTCTCTGAAGATCCTGACACTAACAAATACGATGACAGAAAAGACCAAACTGTTTTCGAGGATAATCCTGGTCTTCTACCCAACGACGCTATTCAATCAGATGATCAAAATGGTCGTGAAGATAATTCTACGGGTCGTCCCTTTACAAATCAACGACATCATGAACGTCTAAATATAGGTGGTGTTACCAAGCCTGATGAAGACGAGAGGAAACAGATTATTAAAGAGAATGTAAAACGTAGAGAAGATATGCGCAATAAACAGAAACAAGGTGAGACTCAGATATCTGTAGAAAGTGCATTGACCCAACAAAAATTAATCGGAAACAATGGTAACAAGAAAGAAACTAAATCAACTGAAGAAATGATAAAACAACAGCTGCAAGAAGATGCTGGAAACCAGACAGTAAATTCACAAGAACAGGAAAATCAGTTATCGGATGAAGATAATAAAAAGAGAATGAAACAACATCAAGACCAACATGTGCAACAGAAACAAGATACTCCTAAGAATTTCACCACCTTCAGCGACACAACACTCCCGGAAAAACAACAACCAGATGATAAATTAAAGACACCTCAACAAACATCACAGATGCCTCAGAGAACAACGGAACATAAGCGCACCAACTCCAACTCGGGCGATACCGGTCACAGCATTCCACAAGAATCATCTGAATCAAAGAAGTCCTGGTCAACTCAGGCGATTCAGTCAGAAACCCAAAAAGAAAGACGTATAGAGGAGCCCAACAGTAATCATAGGTGGCAGCTTTGTAACGAAACTGCGGGTCCTGATTTTATACCTTGTTTGGATAATCAAAAGGCCATCAGTAAGTTGCCTTCAACTATGCACTACGAGCATCGTGAGAGGCATTGCCCTGAGAAAGGGCCCAGTTGTTTGGTCCCAATTCCAGAGGGTTATAAAAGATCAATCGAATGGCCAAAAAGCAGAGATAAGGTACGAGTGAATAACAATTAACGGTTTGATTGAAAGGATTTGTGAGGGATTGTTCTTGTGGTGTTGCAGATATGGTATCGAAATGTACCGTACACAACGCTGGCGGAGATGAAGGGACACCAAAATTGGGTTAAGGTGAGGGGTGAGTTTTTGACTTTTCCTGGAGGCGGGACCCAGTTCATACATGGCGCTCTCCACTACATTGATTTCATTCAAAAGGTAAATATGTTTTCAGATCTCAAGCAAATACAGATATCATCATACTATTTTTTACATCAAAATTGTGACAGTCATTTTATTAATTCGATATTCGATACATAACTTGTTTTCAATTGAACTTGTGATGTTACAGGCGTTACCAAATATAGCTTGGGGGAAGCACAGTCGAGTGGTATTGGATGTTGGTTGTGGAGTAGCCAGCTTCGGAGGATACCTATTCGAAAGAGATGTTCTAACAATGTCTTTTGCCCCAAAAGATGAGCATGAAGCTCAAGTTCAGTTTGCACTTGAAAGAGGAATTCCTGCAATATCTGCTGTCATGGGTTCTCAGAGGCTTCCATTTCCAAGCAATGTCTTTGATCTTATTCATTGTGCACGTTGTCGGGTGCCTTGGCACATAGAAGGTCCTAACCTAACCTTATTAACCTTCATATATTTTCATTCTCTTTTCACCACTAGTTGCTTTTAATAATATTACAATCTACTTTTTTGTCCAGGTGGTAAGCTTCTATTAGAATTGAACCGAGTTCTGAGACCCGGGGGTTACTTTGTCTGGTCAGCAACTCCCGTGTACCAGAGGCTTGAAGAAGATGTGGAAATTTGGAAGGGTAAAGAATTTAACAAAATATGCTTCATTTGCACTAGTCTTAATTTCATCAATAAGCTTGACATTCAATCTTTTTTTGCAGCAATGTCTTCATTGACTGTAGCCATGTGCTGGGAACTTGTAACCATCAAGATGGACAGATTAAATTCCGTTGGCTTTGCCATCTACCGAAAACCCACCACAAACGAATGCTACGATAAAAGAAACCATAACAATCCTCCAATGTGTACAAATGAGGACGATCCAAACGCTGCCTGGTAGGTGTTTTTAACATGGACAAACAAACTTGACCGTTTGCCAGAAGTTGAGAGCAGGTAATGCTTACCTAACCGTGTTCGATTTTCAGGTATGTACCTCTGCAGTCATGCTTACACCGGGTGAATACTGATAAAGCAGTGAGAGGATCCCAGTGGCCTGTGGAATGGCCTAATAGACTGTACACATCCCCTTACTGGTTAAACAGCTCCCAGATGGGGATTTATGGAATACCATTTCCTCAAGATTTCATTAAAGATCAAAAACATTGGAAACATGTGGTGAACTCGTTATATTTGAAAGGATTGGGTTTCAGTTGGTCCGATGTGAGAAGTGTTATGGACATGAGAGCTGTTTATGGGGGGTATGTTATGCGTTAATGTCAGTGATACACCAAAGATATTCCTAATTAAATTACTTATCAATGCGTCGTGCAGGTTTGCAGCAGCTTTGAAGAATCTTCCATTGTGGGTCATGAATGTTGAGAACACAAATGCTCCTGATACACTTCCCATAATCTATGAGCGTGGTCTCTTTGGAATTTATCATGACTGGTGTGAGTCCTTCAGCACATATCCACGTTCCTATGATCTCCTCCATGCTGATCATCTTTTCTCAAAGCTCAAACAGAGGTACAAACTTATTGATTATAAATAGTTCCCCTTCATTTCCTCAAGCTTTTTGAGTTTGATTTCTTTTCTAAAGCTTGATGAGTAACTATATTTGCTTGGTTTTTAACAGGTGTAGTATTATTCCGGTGATGGTAGAGGTTGATAGAATAGTCAGACCAGGAGGTAAATTGATTGTCCGTGATTTAACAATGGTAATTGCTGAAGTTGAGAACTTGTTGAAATCCCTACATTGGGAAATTCGTTTCATCAACTCCAAAGACCAGGAAGGGGTACTCAGTGCTCAGAAAGGCGATTGGCGGCCTCAGACATATCTGCAGGCTGCTTCCTCATGATGGTGAGAACATATATTTTAAAATACATTGTGCAGAGTCTTTTAGGCAGCAACGGCGACATTTCGCCCTTTGTAGTAGTGTCATATAAACTATAATAGAATGCAATATCTTACTGCTGAGAATCAGCAAGATAGATGTGTCTATTTTTGTCATTTGATGTAAAACTGTAAGCAATACATACACTGCTACAAGATCCTGTATTGTACTTTGGATTTATAACGTTCTAGTATGAATTTTTATTTTAGTTGTAGAGCCGAAAGTATTTATTGGGGTTATAAGCAACTAAGCAAGTGTCAGTTAGTGCTGCCGAGTTCATTACTTGAAATATTTGAATTACAGGGCTTCGCAAGAAAAGATGCCCCGTATCCAGCACCCAGAAAAATTCAAATCACAATCACAATAGAACGGCTATTTAGTAAAGCTTAAGTATGGCCGCAAAGAATAATTAGTCTTATAAATGACAACAAAAAAATATTCTGCTTAATCTTATGTATGATATTAACCGTCAATAAAAACCAAACTTTAGGGAGTCTCTGCTATTAGTTCCTCCAGGATTCTAGCCTTATCTTAAGTAGGCTTACAAAACCATGGAATCACTCTGGATTGTCAAGATTAGCACTGTTATTTAAAATAATAATAAAAAAAATCATATATAAGTGAAACTCTAGGATCACAAAAACAAGAGAGAATGATTTCTTTTGATTGACTATTCATCCAGTGGCTTTTCATGTCAATAGGGCAAGAAAACTCTACAGATAAATGGTGGTTCAATTTGATGTTATCTACAGGGATTTCGAATACAAGAGTGCACTAAGTAAATGGATAGCCTAGGTCCTATTAATAATACAATTCTAAACCCCAAAACTAGCCTACTTTGTTCATTATAGACAACCCCGCAAAAGCTAAGAGCCTAGCACTTCTAACCTTCCCTGAATGGGTATAATATAAATAGGATTTCAGTGAATCTATACCACCAAGAAAAATGGATATTACAGAATGTTTAAAACATGATAACTGGAACCACCTTAAAAGGATTTTCATAACTTCAAAAATATTCACAGGCATTCAACAAGGTTAAAAAAAAAAAAAAAAAAAAAAATCTGTAAATGCATATTAATTCTCCTACTAAAATGCACATGTATCTTGGTGGAACCAAATAATTGTAGCTATCAGTCATTTCATAATTGACCTTAAGGTCAAATATATCAAAGCCAGCAACACAAAAGGGCTGGGTGATCTGATTTTTAAGAACTAAAATGCAGAGAACATGTACTCTCAATTAGTTCTAATTGCAGAATCCAGGTAAACAATAGAAAATTATCTGCTAATACTAGTTTTGGTCAGATATCCCTTGAAATAGAGTGAAACATTCTATTTTACCTCAGACTTGAAATAACATGTACTCCAAATTCCTTTTAACTGAGATTTCACAATAAGGACATCTTAGGATTTCAGTACATGATAAATATATCATTTTAATTTTGTATCAGAAGTCAGAATAGTGATTATACTTAGGCAATTAAAATGAAATGATGAAATTTTCAAGAGTCCCACTATTCAGTTTCACTCTACATACACACTAGAGCTATTTAAGAAGCATCAAAATTTTCTAATCAATACAGCAAATGATTTTCCACACCCCAAACTTACCATATAACAAATCCTTTTTTCCCCAAACATCAAGTTTTCATTGGCTGAGGGCTGCTACATTAACTCTTTTGGCTAACATCACTAAGCTATAAAAAAACCTCACCATATGTTTTATGTATCTCAGACTCCAGGAATGATTTGTTAATCCTCATATGTACCTCCAGATCAGATGTTTTTGTTTCACATCATACCATCCTAATATCTCATTAACTGGTACCAAGTAGTTTCTGCAACTGACCGCTCACAACAGCAGCTTTAAGATCTGAATCCCAAATGTCAAAGTAAAACAGAACAATGAGAATAAAGAAGACGGTAACATATAAAAGCATCTAGCATTCCAAGGTTAAGGAAGACAGAGAATTTTAAATTAGAGAGCTGAGTAAACCATCAGAACCACCAACGTGTTTGCCATTCACAAATACTTGTGGAACAGTGCGTCGACCAACCAGATCTAGAAGTACATACTGAATTTGAGCTCCGTCATCTGCAAATGTTCACAAGCACAGAGCAGCTTTATAGTTAACCCTTTTCAGTATTTATAAAAAGGTAATAGCTAGCGAAAACAATAACAGCAAATAGTCACCTCGAAGATCAAGCTCCACAACAAGAGGCTGCTCATGTAGCTCAGCAAATATGCGCTTGGCACGCAAGCAATATCTAAGGAAAAAAAACAAAAGAAAGCACAATTTGTATGAAAATTCACAAATGATGTGAGAGAGAAAAAAACATAGAGCAATGATCACACCATATGCATTTCTGGCTCCAATTGATGGTTTGATCATTTAACACAACAGTCAATGAATTCAAACAAAACTTTGCCTTTCATCTCCGACAATTTTGACGAAATTAAAACATAAACAACACGATCTAGTTTCATACTCAAGGAACATCACATACACTAAAATTATATAAAACAGACATCTCTCTAGGTTTACTATTTTGAGTTTTAAACAAATCAAATCATAATTCTTAGAGTAACAGTCACCAATTTGTGTTGTACANGATTATACTTGGGCAATTAAAATGAAATGATGAAATTTTCAAGAGTCCCACTATTCAGTTTCACTCTACATACACACTAGAGCTATTTAAGAAGCATCAAAATTTTCTAATCAATACAGCAAATGATTTTCCACACCCCAAACTTACCATATAACAAATCCTTTTTTCCCCAAACATCAAGTTTTCATTGGCTGAGGGCTGCTACATTAACTCTTTTGGCTAACATCACTAAGCTATAAAAAAACCTCACCATATGTTTTATGTATCTCAGACTCCAGGAATGATTTGTTAATCCTCATATGTACCTCCAGATCAGATGTTTTTGTTTCACATCATACCATCCTAATATCTCATTAACTGGTACCAAGTAGTTTCTGCAACTGACCGCTCACAACAGCAGCTTTAAGATCTGAATCCAAAAGTCAAAGTAAAACAGAACGATGAGAATAAAGAAGACGGTAACATATAAAAGCATCTAGCATTCCAAGGTTAAGGAGGACAGAGAATTTTAAATGAGAGAGCTGAGTAAACCATCAGAACCACCAACGTGTTTGCCATTCACAAATACTTGTGGAACAGTGCGTCGACCAACCAGATCTAGAAGTACATACTGAATTTGAGCTCCGTCATCTGCAAATTTTCACAAGCACAGTGCAGCTTTATAGTTAACCCTTTTCAGTATTTATCAAAAGGTAAAAGCTAGCGAAAACAATAACAGCAAATAGTCACCTCGAAGATCAAGCTCCACAACAAGAGGCTGCTCATGTAGCTCGGCAAATATGCGCTTGGCACGCAAGCAGTATCTAAGGATAAAAAACAAAAGAAAGCACAATTTGTATGAAAATTGACATATGATGTGAGAGAGAAAAAAACATAGAGCAATGATCACACCACATGCATTTCTGGCTCCAATTGATGGTTTGATCATTTAACACAACAGTCAATGAATTCAAACAAAACTTTGCTTTTCATCTCTGACAATTTTGACGAAATTAAAACATAAACAACACGATCTAGTTTCATACTCAAGGAACATCACATACACTAAAATTATATAAAACAGACATCTCTCGAGGTTTACTATTTTGAGTTTTAAACAAATCAAATCATAATTCTAAGAGTAACAGTAACCAATTTGTGTTGTACAACAGAAATTATTCACCCAGCCTGCCAAACACAGTTTTTCTTCTATGTTATATAACTCAATAACAAGCACTACTCATAAACAATTGATCAGTTCAATCAAAGCCCTAACTAAACCACAATTTATTAATTTCAATATCCAAAGATTTTAGTCGTATCATTATCACTGTTAGGCGTCAAATTAGGCTATGCAACAAAACAAAATCTTGCCTTTTTAGTGATTTTTTTTGTTTTTGTTCTTCTTTTTTTTTCCTTCTCAATAGCAAATTATTAATTCTCAATGAAATTCGTATATGATAAAGCGTCCACTTCACGATCATAATTCTTATGTGTAACTTCATTAGCAGATGAACATCAAAAGTATAATACACAGAGAAGTAAAACGTACGGGCAGTAAGATTTGGAGAAAATGACAATTCTGTTGGAGAAGATGGAGTTTTGGACAAAAGCGGCAGCTGAACTGTCGGCTTCTGTTCTCGTCGGCACATCTCCAACCAGCAACAAGAGCAATACAGCAACGACGTTAAGAAGAAACTGCAACAGCAAACTGCACTTCTTCATCTCACGACAGAAAAACAAATAACGATCTCTCTCTGTGAAGTGTATCCCTCTTCTTTTTAGTGTGGGCACGGACGTAGCGCGCTTATAAGATTGATTACGGTAGCCGTGAACCCGAGATGGTGTCCCACGATCATAAATATGGGTCACTATGCGGTTTCCGCATATGCACGGAAAATTTCATTGAACGTGGCGGCAACTAACATGACTAAACGTGTTAAACTGATTGGATCCTGGACCTTACCTCGTTGCCATAGGGCACGGCTTCTGGTATAGTACTCGTGTTGTTGTGATGGGTCCAGTAAGGGTTGGGCTGAAAGAATGAGAATGGGTGTGGCCCACTCTGTCCAATTTACTTGTCTAAACATGAAAGAATAACGATACGCTATTTGTTCAATTCAGCATACTAATTAATACATTCTATAATTTCGTGTCCAGTTTATATCTAATAAACTAACCCTTAAGTGACTGAATGGTTCGATATAGACTTTTAGAAGTATTACTTAAAAGATTCTGAGTTTGAGTTTCTTCTCAGTTGGTAATTTCAAGATTCCGAAAGATTAGTTCGATTGCTAATAAGGCTAGCTATTAGAACTCTTAACAGGCTGATAGTTTTTGAGGTCTCGAGAGATTAATTCAGCTATTAATAAGGGTGGTTATCATAAATTGGCCTGATCGTCTTCGATACCAAAAAAAAAAAAAAAAAAAAAAGTATATATCTTATAATAATAATTTTGTTGGGATGGGTTTGTTGTTTTTCTGCGTCTTATCGGTGCAGAAATAAATTGTGGAGGAATGGTACGTGAGTTGGAAAAAGATCTAAGCTGAAATTTTATAAAATTTATTCAGAGTAATACTAGCTTTACAAATAAGCATACAAAGAGTCAAATTCAACCCTTAAAATTTATGATTACCTCTTTTTCTCTTTTTTTTTTCTTTTTTTTTTTCGAGAGCTAAATTTAACTATTTGTATACTCTTTGCATAACTTTTTATATATCCTTTGTAAAACTAGTATTACCCATTTACTTATGGTTTGCGACAATTATAATGTTTTCTACACGGTCATTACTCATTCTCTGCCAAGTGAAATTGAAGGTTGTAATATCACAGAAAAGCATCAAATCAAATTATCAAATCCCTTCTCATTATCCAATCAATGAAGAACGAAATTCCTCAAATGGGAATTCAACGAATCATCGACAAATTGATAAAAATCGTATCAACAAGACATTACAGATCTTAAAGCCAACTAAAGAACAAAGAAAAAAAATAAGGGTTAATTGGATTTGGTATTGGTGGAATCGGTTTTATAAAGCTTATCATAAGCCTCGAGCTCCTCATAATAAACATCCCACACGCATCTAACACATCCGCTGCCACAACAATCCCCTGGCTCCGGCTTTTCAGGCGGCGGCGGCGGCGGCTGCTGTGGCAATTCCTTTGATTCTTGATTTGGTTCTTCTTTCTCCTGCTTGATTGAAACTTGATTGGCGTTGGTTTCCATATGTTTTAAGCAAAAGACTCGTGAATCTTGAAATCTCTCGTTGAAGCTTATATTCTTAGCGACGCGTTTTAATGTTAGATCTGGCCGTAATCTCATGACAAAGGGAACATGGGTTGGTATCGGGATACCGAATTTGTTGTGTAGATGATGAATTTGATTGGCTAACGGTGGCGCAGACGCATTGTGGTAAGGGACGGCTGTTCCCATACACAAAACGCAACGCAATTACGCAACTGCTCAACTTGTAACTAATCTTCTATAACAGGTCACCAGAGCGCCTGGATTTTACAATTCACGCCCATTTGTTGACTTTTCTTCATCACCAGAGCGCGTGTATTATTAAACATTTTCATTGTTTAATGCTTCACATAATATTCCATCCCTACCCTATATAAGAAGATTGAGTACAAAAAAAGAAATTCATCATCGTATTCAGTTTTTTACTCATTTTCTATCATGTTCACAAATTTTTGTAAAATTTATTTATATATCTAGCATTATATATAGATACTAGTTTTTTATTGGTTGGAAATCACCATTAAACTAGATTTCTTACACTAATGTTTAGGTTATGTTTGGTTCAGGGTGATATAAGATTAATCCTATAATCTTTGTTTAATTTTTAAGATTCACTCATTTGGTTGTCAAGTAATAAAATATTACGTAATCTTTTATTATAAATAGTGTTTACTATTGATAATATTGGAGATAATCAGATTATCTTCCTAAGGGGTGTTAATATAAAATTATCAAAGTAATCTTAAATTTGACTCTATTTTACCCTTAATTTTTTATTATTTCGGACACATTTACCATCATATGTCTACCAAATAACAATTACCCAGAACCCCTACATTTAAAAATATAGCTAAAACACCCCAATCACAAAAAAGTTTAAAAGTTAACAAAATATCTCCAATCACCCAAGACCATTGCTAGCCACTAGCCACTACCGTTGGTCGCTTGCGAAAGTCATCATATCGAGGCAAGATTGGCAGGATCTTGCCGGTCGTGTGCCGGTAAAGACGTTTCTAGGAAATGACCAGATCTGGCCGTTTCACGGCAAGCCGTGAAACGCCATAGATCTAGCTATGAAATGGCTGTCATTTCACAGCCAAAGATCTGACCTTTTCACGGATCCATGACCGGATTAAGCCTTATCAGCACATTACTAGCCAGATCCAGCCGATCATGCATCATTACGACAACTGCCGACGATGGTGGCTAGCTACCGACAGTGGCTTGGGGTGGGTGTGGATGATTTTACTACAAATTAAAGTTTTATATGGCTAGAGTGTTTTAGCAAAATTTCAAATATAGGGAGTTAAAAAAATAATAATAAAAATAATATTATATTATTATTTAAAAATGAGGGCGATACAGTAATCTATATAACATACTCATTCATTTATCATTCTAACCAAATATATTATGCTAATTTATTCCAACCAATCAAATATATTTCTCTAAAGATTCTCTCGTAACCTATCTTTTCAGTAATACAATATTCTCTCATAATACTGAACCAAACGCACCCTTACTGTGATGTTCTCAGTAGTTTCCTAATCCAGATAATACAATGACAATATTAGGTGTAATGCATATTGAATGCTATCCAATGACATCAATTCTAGCTTCCACATACTGTGAAAACCTATATTGTACATCTCATCTGATAGGAGAGTTGACGGGTTATTTTTATATGTAAACAGGATTATGCTACTTTTTCAACCCAAGCAGTAGAAGCAATAAGTTGAAGTAGTCAAAACGGTATGCGAATCTGAAGAAATTTATCTTGAAATCATTCCACGGAGGATACCTTGGTTCCATCTCAAGGAAGAAGCTTCTTTGCATCACTGGTTTTTCATGGCTGAAATTATCAAACGAGTACTTCCCGTGGTACCTTCCAAACCCGCTCTGCCCAACACCTCCAAATGGTAGAACGTCAGCCGCATACTGTAAACAAAGTAAAAATTTGAGCAAGATTTGCGTTAGTTTTCTTCAAATTTTGTGTTAAATATCAAAATTACTATCATAGTAAACTAAAAAACGGAAGCAGAGCAGTACTTGAACCACGGTGTCATTAAATACTACACTTCCTGAAGATGTTTCTGATAAAATTTGTCTCTTGAATGTCTCATCTTTGGTGAAGGCATAAATGACCAGAGGCTTGGGCCTAGAGTTGACAAATTCAATGCTTTCTTGAATGTTATTTAACTGTTAGAAAAGAAATTCGCTTCATTTACAAAGCAAACATGATGTCAAAAACTTGGTAAGCACAGAAAGATCAGAATATTCTTACTGTGATTATGGGAAGCAGTGGACCAAAGATTTCTTCAGTCATGATCTCGGAATCAAGTGGAGGATCTAACAAGATGGTAGGCTCAATGAACCTGTTCGAGTTTGCACTGAAATCAGGCTATTTATTGGAATAAGACCATTTGGAAGTCTTCCAATTGAGTTTGGAGATTGCAAATAAAGAGATCATATAATCCTAGTTTTCCTGTGGCTTTGGCAGACCAAAAATTAGCTGGCTCCAGCTAATCCGGCATGAAAACTTAGGTTTAACAATGTTTACATGCTTGCTATACCCATCAGAGTAACTTACAAATTTTCTTCATTTGATGAACCGCCATGAACAATGGAAGCCGCGACACGAGGATCTTTAAGAAGTTTGCTCAGTCTGTCAAAGTGGTTTTTATTGACAATTCTGCTTATGCTGTTTGAATCTTTGGGGTTTTCACCAAAAAATTTCTTGATTGTTCTCTTTAGTGAATCAATCTACCAAAGAATTATGCAAGTCAATTTAAGATTTTTATTTTAAGCACAATACAAGGAAATTTTAGTCGAGTGAATGTAATACATACCAGAGTAGAAGCAAATTTCTTTTCCACAAGTACATAATCAACTCCAATACATATTTGCCCATTGCAAGCCGCCCACTTCCCACCAACGATTCTTTTGGCCATCACCTTAAGATCACAACAATAACAAGAGCAAACTAAAATCAAATTGACTAGCTAGAAACTAATTCAATATAATGTTACCTTTCTGTTCTAAAAGACTTTAAAGCATTGTAGATGAAGTAAACAGTAAGTCAAAAGTACCTTTATATCTGAGAGGCTGGACAGAGTATCGACGACAGCAGGGCATTTTCCACCCAGCTCTAGAGTGACGGGAGTTAAATGTTTAGCAGCTGCGGTCATAACAATGCGACCCACTCTTGTACTTCCTGAAGATATATTCATAAAAATGCAAAATTTTATAATTCTTATCATCCCCGCCCCAGTATTGCATGCTGAGTAACAAACTACTAATGTGCATTTGATTATTAATTTGATGAAATAGTGGTTAGTGCACATCACGTATTTCATCTGTGAAAGCCTGACAGAATATTTTAGATTCATGAATTGCAAATTTGGGAAGTTATATATATATACCTGTGAAGAAAATTTTGTCCCATTTCTGTTGCAGTAGTTTCTCGCCGACATCTGCTCCACCATTGATGACCTTAATGGCATTGCAATCCAAATAAAGAGGGATGGTCTCTTGTAGAAAAGCAGCACATTCTGGGGCTAAATCTGAAGGTTTTAGCAACACTGTGTTTCCAGCAGCTATTGCTCCTATCAATGGGTCCAATGCCAGAGCTGCACCCAAGAATACCATTCATTCATGGCTACCAGAAAACTTTAGTATGATATAATAGAGTTACGAAACAGGATAAAATTCATGTGAAGTAATGAGGTTGATAATCTCCATCAAAACGCATTAGTTATAGAAAATAGAACCCCCACCTTAAAAACAGTATAAGTAACAATATTGATCAGTGAATTATATGCAAAAGTTTCTGTCAACTAAAGCTGAAGCTTCCATTGGTCAAATAGGTTGTGGCATCATGTTGAACAACTATCAATTATTAAAGAACTGAAATCAGTGAAAGTGTTTGACGATAATATTTAAGCTCTTAACAAGATTATCCTTAAAAGATATATGTTGGCGTATATCAGATAGAACTGAAACAAGAAGTATACAAAAATGCTAGTATAACCTAATCCAATTACTGAATTCCATGCATATATATATTTGATTAAACTCACATATAGGAAAGTTCCAAGACGCGAATATGAGAACTACTCCAAGTGGTTCGGACAGTACTTGTGCACTTGCCGGGAAGTACAGCAACGGCAAACGATTCTGCCACCAAAACACAAACTTATTACTATATACATGAAAAGAAATGCCCAAGTGATAACGAAATTACAGAAACTCGAACCTTCTTCGGGGCCATCCATTTCTCCACGCAACTCAAAGCATGGTTTGCTGATTTTTTAACTATTCCAATCTATTTCACAATAATCAAACACAAGTTATATAAATCACGTGACCTGACTCCACAAATTATAAATTATGGATCTAGAATAAGAGATGAATATACATATGTTTACCTCGTCACGATAAACTTCAGCAGGATGCTTTCCTAGATCTTGATAAAGGGCTTTAGCAATTTTCTGTTCGTTATCTTGAACTAGCTCTATTAGACCTCGAAGCTGATTTTTCCTCCATGCAACACTTGTGGTTTTTCGACTTCTAAATGTTGTTCTAAGATCAGCTATGCTGCCTTCAATCTCTTCCATTTTTTCCATTTCCAGTTTCAACTGACAAAAACACTGATAACATATGCAGCTTTAAACTCAATTCAACAGACACGTGGGTTGATATTAAATGCCATGTCATAGCTAGATAGCGTTGGATGGGATAGATATTAATGTACTTACCCAACGAAGCATCCATTTCCTGATAACTTCTATCTTTTCTAATACTATTAAAAGTGAACTGGGTTGTCATTAATCTACTTTGAATTCATTTATTTCTCTTTAACAAATACTAACCAACAACACCATGAAAGTTTGGCTCAGTATGAAAGTTTCTCACTTCCAGCCACGCCTATGCAATGCAACCATGCAATTATTATTATTATTATTTATTTTTTTTTATCAAGTGTCTGTATCAGTTTACACGCACCTCAACTAATCATTCAGAATTCTAAAATTGACGATTAGGTAAACCCCTTAGTAACCAATCCTGTTAATACATGTGAAGACTTGAACTCAAGAACTCATAAAACATTTTTTTACTCTTTTACCATTCAGAGTGGTGGTTCATAACCTTATCTTTAGTAAACTAAAATATGAAGGAACAGACCAATCAATCGATTAGGCTGCATATTGGCTACTAATAGGAAGAGTAAAAGATTTTTTTTCCCACCCAAATATTGGTTTAATCATTAATGACACTTTCTCATCCACAAACTTTTAAAATATCATTTTATTACTCAAATTTATATTATGATTCCGATTCTGATATCAATCCGATCTTATACCACCATCATTTTCTTTCCCGATCATCACTCACCAAAACCCCTCAAATCCAAATCCCGTTGACCCTACCAATCGTCGACAATCAAACGATTAGGGTTTACAAAACCGCTCCTCCCAAGTCAAATTCTGACCAATCGTAACTATCAAAATCTAATCTTTCACTTTCAAAAGACTCATCGGTCTTTCTTCTTAAAAAATCCAATAACTTGGATCGAGTTTGCTCTCTGTTCATCGTTGAAATATAAATTTAGATAATAAAATATTATTTTAAAAGTCTATGGATGAAAAAATACGTTTAAACAATTATTTTGGTTGGAAAAAGTCGTTTACTCCTAATAGGAAGGACATTAAATTACTGAATAGAGACGGAAGTCACAAAAATATGTTTTAATTTGTATTGTTTATTGACGCATACCTCTCGAGGAGAAATTGGGAAGAACTGAGGGAAAACAATTTTTACTCTCACAAGAAATATAATTTAGTTGGACTTTTCTAATTTTTATGAATGATAATTTCCAACATATTATTTTTAAAATTATTTATCATAAAATTCAATTAGGTAGGTCAGGAAAGGGGTACGCATTAAATTGACGGAGATTGAATCCGAATGACGCATTTAATTCTAAATGTGGTCCAAATTACCAGAGAAGCCCATAAAGATTATGGAGGCCGATATGCATTTATGTCTTGTCATCAAAATTCAACCATAAATAGTAAATACCATTGACATCTTTCTTACAAATTTATATATGTTTTTATACTTTTTCTTCTTTTCTCTTCTCTCTTCTCATTTATGTCCTATCTCCCACAAGTCCTGTCTTGCACGAGTAGTCAAGTAGGGCGATTAACCGAATCGGATTCATGTATTTTGTAATCGAATCAATTTTTCAGTTCAAACCATATGATATATAGAAACCGATCCGGTTTTTTGCATTAACCGGTTTGCAAACCGAACTGAATTTTATGTTTGCAATCCGGTTTTATTAATAAATTTTTTTTTGTCTTTTTTTTATATGTTATGATAAAAAAATTTCTATTTTTGAATGAAAATTTCAAGAAACCAAAAAACCAAAAGATCCACAACAATTTAACCAATTAATCACTAATTAATGCTACTGAATTCTTTTCATCTAAGCATAATAACTAATAATCACCAATTACATTATCATAAAATACAAATTGTTCCTTTAAATTTTAATGATCAAGTACAAAAGTGATTAAGAAATAACAAGTGAAAGTTGTAAACAGGCATCTCCCCTCAACTTTAAGGCTCAAGCATTCTTCAATTGATCAAGTGAAGTGCAATCACGGAATCACCTACAAAAGGAATAAAATCAGCTTTAATATTTTCTAAATAAAAAGAATGCATTTTTTTTCAGCAAATGTCACTGCAGAAAAATAAAATAAACACATAAATAATATGATATCAGCTTTAATATTTTCTAAATAAAGAGAATGCATTTTTTTCAGCAAATGTCACTGCAGAAAAATAAAATAAACACATAAATAATATGATATCAGCTTTAATATTTTCTAAATAAAGAGAATGATTCCATAGGATTCTTGTTTATGGTATCTTAAAGTTATTAACTAATTTGTACTCAATCCATTTAACTTTTATTGTTATAGCCCTATAGGTAGTCAGCGAGGTGACTTAATTTCACCAAACTAATTTTATTCCTTATTAACTTATAATATTCCCTTTAAAAAAAGAGAGCAAAACAAAGACAATTTCATTCAAATACAGGATATGCAAGTGCTAACATCCTCCTATGCATCTGGGCACTGCCGCTCTCATCCAACCCACGCTGCACTAAAAATTAAGAGCAAACACACAAGCTTGACCATCGCCTACTAAACTTGATAAATGCTCATCAACAAAATTTAAAATTGTTGATGTCGAGTTGAACTAGAGTCACAAAAGATGATAGGCCACCAGCTAATGAAAGACATAAACAACATACCTCTGATAATCAACACATTCACAGAAGCCATTGTTATTTCTTGAGTTCTCACCCTCAACAGTCTAGTCAATAGTTGTAATCCATATTAATATTATATTGAATTATACATGGTGGATTACTCTATTACAAATGATACTCATCGGAAGAAATGTAATAAAATCAAAGTGCTAATATTGCATTTTTCAAAAAAGAAATTCTATCTAGCTCCGCCTTAATTGTCATTAAAACCCGATAATATTTTAATTTTATTTTGGAAATAAGATTTCCAAATAAATTATTAAAAGTTGAGGACATAAAAAAATAATTGGACATTAATTGCCAAATAAAGAAACCTTCACTCTCTGAAAAAATAATTGGCCTAATTAACCAGCATGTACATCACAAACTCCTTTTGAGAAAGAATGAAGAGGAAAAGATACTGTCTCTTGTTTTATCTTTCGTGCTCTCTCTTTGCATTTTTCTAGTCTCATATCTAATATGTTTTAATCACATTGCATACAAGCTTCAAGCCAACTGAGTCTCATTTTAGTAACAGTATTAAGCTGCTAATTCAAACTCATTTAGTATGAATTTCCTTAAGGTAATATGAATTTTTATTGTTGGAGACATGATATTTGACACCTAAAAGTATTTGTACGGGGACTAAAATTATTAAGAATTGTTTCAACAAATAGCAGATTAGGAAGCAAATAAATAAGTAAATCTTTTACTGATATTTCATTATCAAGATGAGCAAGAAATTATCATATCCAACAACAACAATAAGAAATCCCAAGGATGGTGTCCCTGACTGCGTTAGATGCGCTTGCTGTTCAGGTGTTCCAAACTTCCAATATCTCCAGAGACAATGTCTATTATTTCCCACCAAATTTTGGCTGCACAATTGATTCAAAGTTTAGAAAAACTCAATGATAATATATGTTGCAGTTCAGTTGAGTTCAATTTGTCTTCTTGCATGAGGTCCATAACATGAATAAAACAAATAAGCAAAGAATTCAGACTTCTCTTTTTACGCAGTTTCATAAGATTTCTTATAAATATTCTTAATGCTAACTTAATGCAAATATTGATCCTACTACCATAAACTGCAAGCAAAATATAAATTATACATATCTAATTTACTATAATAGCGAAACCACCGCCTCCTCTCGAGGCTACCAGTGCAGATGGTAGCAGAACTACAGCTGAAGAACCATCAATTGCTGCAGCTACCACACGTGTATTTTGAGTGGATCCAGATATATGTGCCCTTCATTACTGCACGTTCTCTTGCTCCTAACCCCTGACAAACTATTACTCTTCTCTGTTTATTACAAAAGCCAGTAGCTTAAATGCAACTCATTTCCTTTCCACATGCTACTTCAACTAGTGCATTACACGCACCAATCTTTCAACCTTGGGCCCCAAATCAAAGCCTCTCCAATTGGGTATGTATAATTTATTATCTAAATAGAATATATGCTCCAAATGCATTTCCATTCAGCTAAAATAAGGTTCAAGAGGAGGAATGAGTACCAACCTGTGGAAAGAGCATAAGGTTGCTGTAAGCCAAAACAACTTCCCCGGCTGCTAAGGTTCCACCATGGCGCGTGCATAAAGAAGAAGATAGAGAAAACAAGCGATTTTGAGAGAGAGTGTTGGAGATCCCATATCGCTTAGGCACACTCAAGCTAATGGGTTTATAAGAGTGGACAATCCTCCCACTCAATAAGGCCTTTTGGGTGAGGAGTTAGGCCCAATTCAAATTCTAACATGGTATCAGAGCCAGCCCCATTTGAGCTGAGTGATTGACCAGCGGTGGGCTGCCAAACTACCTCCATTCATAGGCAAGTGGACCATATGGGCTTGACCGTGAGGGGGAGTGTTGGAGATCCCATATCGACTAGGCACACTCAAGCTAATGGGTTTATAAGAGTGGACAATCCTCCCACTCAATAAGGCCTTTTGGGTGAGGAGTTAGGCCCAATTCAAATTCTAACAGAAAGGACGGGAGGAGGACTGGAGGAGACACGAGTAAATCTGTAAATGTAATGAAGAAGAAGATGAGTTTGAGTCTTTGAGATGAGAGGGCAGCGGCGGCTAATGAAGAAGAAGATGAGTATGAGTGTAATGCGTAAACTGTGAAGTTAGGGATTCAAAGTTTCAAACTAATAAAGAATAAAAATAATAAAAGATTTTTAAAAATTAAAATAATATTATTATATTAGAAAAACCAGTTTATTAAACCGGTTTCGGTTAACCGGTTATATAAATAATATAAACCAAAAACTGAACCGAAAAACCAGTTTAGCAATTTTTTAAAACCGAAACCGGTTAACCGGTTTTTGAGACCGATTTCGGTCCAGTTTTTCAATTCGGTTCGGTTTTTGGTTTTTTTTTTTCAGCCCTATAGTCAAGTAAGGTATATGATATTAATCTCGCTCTAATGGGTCTTTTTATAATTTAGAAGGGCTATAATGATAGTTTACGTAATAAATTATATGTAAAGTATCAATTTACCCCATATAAATTATAAATATAAAAAGTACACTCAATTGAGACTAACATCATTATGCCCCCCTCATGCATTGCAAGAGTCTAGTTGTTCAAAGTTATTTATCAGTTTTATGAAAAAAACCATTTTTTAACTCTCTCTCTCTCTCTCTCTCTCTCTCTCTCTCTATATATATATATATATATATATATATAAATGTGTGTGTGTATTTGCTTTCTACATACAGTAAGTACATGTTTTCGACATTTTATATATCTTTTAATGTTATATTCTTTCAAAAAATCGTAATATTCTACATATCAATCTTAAATTAAAAGCTTTTTGTCATTTTCATAGAAGCAATGGTATTAATATGATTAAGTATAAAAGAGAAGGATAAAAATTTAAAAAAATCTGATGAGAAGTCATCCTTTATAAAGTCATTTAAAAATTGACTATATTTTCCGTAGACCTTTTTAATAAAATGTTAACCAAGTAAATTTTTCCTAAATAAAACTAACATATCATGTCACGTCTAATAATCATATCATATAAAAAAGTAATTTGATAAAATGACTGAATCAAATTGTAAATTGTTGAACCCTAATAAAATTTTTCCTGACAATCATGTCATAAAAGAAGATAATCTAATAGAAAATAACAGGTTACTAAACAAATACAATAGAGAATAAGTTGCAAGGTTCAGCATAAAACTTTAGGTTTGAATTATCTTAAGTAACTTTATAATAAATTAAAAAAAAAAATCCAAAATTTATCATTATCAAGTAATTAAAACCTAGGTCATCAAACTCTTTTTAACTTATTACAAAGAAAGGGGCATCTATAGTACTGTATTTTCTTAACCGCCCTTAACATGAGATAAACCTGACTTGGAATACGTCCTTTATCATTTATTAACTAATGTTACAAAGTACAAACCCATTTGCAAGGCTTAAGAGTAAGATTACACGGAGAAAGAGAATACATACGAACTGATGCGGCATGTCACATCAATAACATGTGACATGTGGGTCTATATAACAATGACATAATATTAAAAGAGGGTTCTATAGCATGTGACACTGTTGTGACATGCGACATCAATTTGTAAAAATAACTTTTTCCTAATATATATAACTCTTAGGGTACGTTGGTTTGGTTAAGAGAATGTTAGATTATTAAGAATGTTAAATTATTAAAAAGTTATATTATTTTAAGGGGATATTTGATTGGGGGTATTAAAGATTACTGGGGTTAAGTCATCTTATATTATTTGATTATCATGTTTGATTGTCAAATAATATAAAATACCGATAATCTTCAAATATCAATATTGGTTACTATTAGTAATATTTGAGGTAATCTGATTACCTCCATTTTCTTAGGTATTCTAAGATTATCAAGGTTATCTTTTTTTTGTTACAATTCTATCCATTATTAATAAAATTTTAGGACAATAATGTCGTTATTTTTAAATTTATTTACATGAATATGACTTTTACTATTTCACCCTTAATTAATTAACTTTTTGGATAAAATTACCCTTGAATTCAAAACCAATTACAGGTCACCCAAGCCACCACCCCCAGCCACTTGCCGTCGGTAACCATTGCTGCTGCCACTGTTGGAACGGCGCATGGAAGGTCAAAAATGGCCGTCGTGCGCCGATATGGCCAGATCTAGTCGTCAACGGCAAGATCGATGGTCGTTAATGACCAGATCTGTCAAGTCTGGCCATTTTCGGCCAGATCTCTAGCCGAAAATGGCCATACGGTGCACGGAGGCCATTTCCTGCCTTCCGTGCGCTGTTAGGTTGCCAGCGACCAGCAATGGCTGGGTTGGTGGGGGTGCTTTGTTGATTTTCTAAACTTTTATTATGAGGTTGCTTTTGCTAAGTTTTTAAATATTGGGGGGTTATAATAATCCAAATAATAATAATATTAAAAAATAATATTTAATTAGAGGACAATTCAGTAATTTAAATAACATATCCACCAATTTATTCCTCCCAACCAAACATATTAATATAACATACCCACCAATTAACCAAACACATTTTTCTAAAGATTCCTAGTTATTGACATGTAGTTTTTGTGATAAATTTGTTGAGTTACAAGGAATTGATGATTTGGCTAAGAATTTAGTTCGGTTTAAAAAAGACATTTTGTATCCGTTGGTGTGCATGTAAGCTTGTTAAACTTGCATTGATTTTACTAATTGCGACTGCGATCATTGAAATGACTTTTTCTACAATAAATCTTGTGTAAAGTCAGTTACGCAATCAAATGGGAGATCAATGGATGAATAATTGCTCGGTCACTTATATTGAGAAAGATGTATTTGATACAATTGACGATGAGATGATTATTTAACGTTTTCAGCATATGAAAACTCGTCGAGGACAATTGTAGAAAAATTATTTTATTTTTACAAAAATTGTGTCTTTTTAAGATATTTATTTGTATTTTGTATCTTTTTGTTGAAACTCATCGTAATTAAAAAAAAAAAAAAGTATAGTTATGATTGGTTTTAATTTTTTGCCCCAATTAAATGAAATTACTTTAGTGAATTTATAAAAGATGACACGGTGGAGAATGCAAGGCAGAAATTAAACTCAAGTGGGATAAGGTTCGACATAAGCAACCGTATATATCATTAGCTTTATTCATACGAGCTTCTGAAAGAGTAAAAGACTTTTTCCCACCCAAGGTTTGCCTTAATGACACTTTTCCATCCAAAAAGTTTTAAAATATCACTTTTCCACCTAAAGTTAATATTCTGTTACTACTCAAAGCTGATTCGGACGGAAAAAATTCTCTTTGTTGCCATCATTTGAATCTCTGCTCTCCTCTCTACAAAACCTCTCTCACTCTGACATTTGATTTATCATCAATTGTCGGCCATCGTAAAGCTAGAGTTTTCTGTTCTTAGCTGATTTCTGATTGATTCTGATAACGAATATTCAATCAGTCACCACTATTCGATTCACCGGCCTTAACTCTACAAAATTCCTCTCACTCTGGCTTTTGGTAACTCATCGAATGTGGGTTGAAAAAGTAAAGTGTATTTTAGATATTAACGACATATAAATTTTGAGTGGAAAAGTAATATTTTAAAACTTTTTATGTGGAAAAAAATCGTTAAGCCAAACCTTGGGTGGGAAAAAATCGTTTACTCTTTCTGTAAGGATGTGACTTGTGATGTGAGTGAATGTTTCTTTAAGAATCCCCATCACCACTTAAATGGGATTTAGAAAAGTCATCACTTCGGAATCTGATACAATGGCATGGTACATCTTCTCTTCTCTCTCTTTTTCTAATTTCTGCTTAAAGGTGGAAAAGTAACCCGTCCGGCCAGCCCGGCCCAGCCCGCGGTGGGTTACTTTGTTTGGTGGACCGGGCCTAACCCGCCCGCCAACAAAGGCAGGCCGGGTTAGGCCCGCCATTTTCTCCAAAATGGCTGGCCCAGCCCGGCCCGCCAGCCCTAACCCGTCGGGTTAGGTGGCGGGCTGGGTCGGGTTAGCCGGATTTTCCTATTTTTTTTGTTTTTTATTTTTTTATTTAACTTTTCAAATAAATAATTATAAATATAATTGTTTTTAATTAACTTTTCAAATATCAATAATTCAATTCAATTTTTTTGTTTGTTAACATTTCAAATATTAATTCAATTTTGATACAATAAAATTATAATATAAGAAAAATTAGACTTATTGGAGTATGGAAATTGGAATTTGGAAAATTGGAAATATGAATTAAAAATTGCAAAAACTAATAAAAATTAAAATATGAGCAAATTGCAAAAACTAATAAATGAATAATTGAGAGATTAGAGATTAGAGAATACAAGAGAATGAGAGAATTTGAGTTGTGAGAAAAATGTGAGAACTTAGGGCCAATTTATAGGGAAAAAATGGGAAAGAGAAATGATGAAAAAGACCCTTCCAACGGCTATATTTCAAGGGTAAAAGGGTAATTTGAAAAATAAAATAAAAATTTTTATTTTTTTGGGCCAACCCGCCGGGTTGGCTGGGTTGCACACAACCAACCCGACGGGTTGCCGGGTCTCTTGCAAAAGAGACAAAATAGCAACCCGCCGGGTTGCGGGTTGCCATTGTGCAACCTGGCCCGCATGGGGGTTGCTGCCGGGTTAGGGTCAACCCGGATCGCCATCTTGGCGGTCCGGGCTTAACCCTCATTTTCCCGGGCCGGGTTAGGGTTGACCCGCCTAACCCGGCCCAAATTTTCCACCTCTAATTCTGCTACAACTATTAAAGCAAAACCAGGCTCAAGTTATAACCTAATTAAGAACAGAAGTTTTGGAGGGGACCAAAGAATTGGTATAATTGGAGAAGATGAGGAGACAACAGGGATTCCAATTGGTAGATTTGATTTAGGATTTTAGGTAAGCAAAGGCAATGGTAGGAAGGTCAAGGCTTTCCATTTTAGGAAATAATGGCATCTGAGCACATGAATTAGAGAGTTCAGGCCCAACAATTGAAATTAATTGATGGAGGTGGCACAAAGTGTTTAATTGATTTGATGAATCATTCGTATCATATTGTCTATGCTTTTTTTAATCTTCTTTCTTTACTTTTTGGTACCCTTTGAGTTTGTGGTAGTTAGAAGGGGAGTGGCTACGGGTGAGTACGTAGGACAAAGCAAATTGATGAGAATTTTCATGGCGTACACCACTGGACCTTTCCATAAACAGAAAACCAGTGGTTCGGAAAAATATCAAAATGACACGTGTTTTGGAACTATGATGTCATTCTACCTCGTTTTCTATCTAATAAAACCCTAATTATAAAATATTTCATATATCTTTAATTGAAATTACTTTAAAGTCATATATATTTTCTTAACATTAACTAGTTTCTTTTTTAAGCATCAACTCTATATTGATACTTTAATTTAAAATATATAGATAAAGTATAGTTATGATTGGTTTTCTTAAGGTTAATATTCAATATAGTTTTGTTTAGTTTTTTTTTCTTTATCTTTTGTGAGTAGTGTTATGGATTTTCGCAAGTGTACGGAATCGTGCAAGTAATAAAGTGTAAAATTATGGATATCAAACGCAAGGGAATTACTACTATCAATTACCAATTAAACTATCCTATTACTATTTGATCAATCCAAATTGTATCAAGGAAAATCTAAACTAAATTAACAATTGAAATTAAAAAGCGAACTGAACAGAGGACAATTAAAATAAACCTTTGGGTTAAAACAAGATGACTAGACCTAGGGCATAGACTTCACACCAACTCTTACTCATATGTATCGATCACTTATGCTAATTTTATTAAGCTTTTCATGTAGGTCAAACTCCCTAAATTTCCAATAAATTTCTCTCGAACAATTCTGGAATTAACTCCTAATTACTAACCCGAATGATCTCTAATCAGATTTAAGCAATTGAAGATCATTACGCTATATGGACTCTACCAGAACCTCACAAGTCACGGTAACCCATCTCTAGCGTTCGCTCAACCTATGGTTTCACTACCGTAGACCAACCAAGTATCATCTCTTGATCTCAACCTAGTCTATTAGTTCATTCAATTCAAGGGCCCTTAAGAATCAAAAGCATTAGGTATAATAGTAAAACTTAGGAAGAATTCTTAATAAAAATTAACAAGCATAAATCAATACATAATCAAGAGATTGGGCTACATCTTAGCCCTAGAGAATAAATTTAGTTCATAATAAACATAACAGAAACAATCATCATGAGTTTATAAGAAAAGAACAAGAAAAAAACTTCTTTAAATTGTGGATCAAAGCTCCAGGACTTATGTTACTTCTCTTCTCTACAGATTTTTCTCCTCTTCTTTTCCCCTAGGGATCCCCAAAATAATGCTAAAAGACTTCTATTTATATCCCACAAGGGTTAGGGTTTTATTTTCCTTAATTTTATTTGATTTTGGACTCTTAACCTTATTTTCCTACCTAAAAACGGATGACAATTTCTTAACTTCCGTGACTATGCCTCGGCATTGTGTTGCGGCATGGTAGCTACTGGAAAAAGTGTGCCGCGGCATTGTGCTGCGGCACAGTAATCTCTTCTTCTTCCCGCATCATTCCATTATTCTTCAGAGATGGTGATTTTTGAACTCGATAACAATGAAATTTGGAGAAGTGGTAAACATATGAAATGTAGCCCTTTGAATCAGATTTCCAACAGTTAAGGAATCGTCTTAATCCGAGTTCTACAGCTTAAGATATTCTCAAAAGACCAAGGCCTACTCAAGCTAGAATGTAATCTAGAATATTCTCTTTACTACAACTTCCATAACTTCTTCAATTCAACTTTGATTCTTGATCCATTTGTTTCCACTCATTGCTCATTCCGTTGCCGACATGATTCTTCATCCGAGCATAACATTTAAGCACTAGTAGCCTGAAAAACACTCAAAAACACCAGTGATCCCGTAAAAGACAATTATGAAAATATTAAGCAACTTTACCCAATTAAGCCTAATTTCCCATAATTAATCCCTATCCACTAACTAAATGTGTATTTTCAAGCTCTTATCACAGACAAGCTAAGCGATAAAACAATTCCTTTAAGCTTGAAACACAGACAAAATAAAATCTATATCTAAATTATCCTAAATCACTTCCGTAGATTGTCACGGTTGCATTTAGCATATGCAACAAACCTTTAAACCCCTAAGCGACCCTAGTTGGACCAGTTGTAGTCTCGTGAGGGTTTCTAACGATGATACCCACAAACATCCAAACCTAATCTCACCTAGACTCAAAACTAAAGACTCAAACAAACATTTTAGGGTCCATACATATAATCGTCTCAAAAATTGTGTTAATGTGAACAAATTGAATAATTAACAACACGCAAATGCAAAGAATAAGTGAATTTCAACTACACTTTTGTAATTGACTCTCTCATAATCATTCATAAACCATTCATCCAAAAACCCAGATGATTTTATGCATAGCTTTCATAGGCAAAGTACGAAAATAAAACAAATGTGCAATCAAACTCTATAGGCTCACTTTTCAAACCATTCTCCACTAATGTAGAATCCAATCACTACCTCGGATTATTAGGTCTTTTTCATGGTTGTAATGTTAGGCTAGGGTAATGGTTTATGAAAGAATGGAAATAATGTTTAACAAAATGTAAGACTTAATATTCTACAGTAAATGAGCATGAACAATCTCCTCCTTGCTTCCCTTCTCATTCACCCTCTACCCTTTCACATTGATTGAACTCTTCCTTCCAACATTAGCACAAACCCTCATGTAATATACCTCATTTCAAGTTCTTCTCCCTAGCTACTTATTCCTATTTTTCTACAATTTTTTTTTTCAAATTTTTTTTTTCAATTTTTTTTTTTTTTTTTTTTTTTAGGAAGATAGTAACTCATAAAAAAAATTCGTTTACCCCACCTTACTTCTACCATCATTTTTTTTTTTTTTTACAACCCCCAACCTATCTTATTGCACATACTCAAGTTGTGGTCCAAAAGATATATTTATTTTTTTCTATCACACTTCTTTTCATGAGTTTTTCTTATAAGGTCACCCTAAGTTAAGTCTCTCACAATAAGATGGGTCGGAAAGTGTTTTAGGCTTCATCGTCAAGGTGAGATATAATAGGTTTACAAAAAAAAAAATAAGGCTTACCAAGTGTATAATAATAGGCTCAAAGGGTTAACTAGGGATAAAGTAATATAGGTTGGCTTGAAAGGCTCAATCATTCCAAAGAAAATTGCCTAAATCATAGCCTAAGTAATGCGGATTCTAGGATTTCGCCTCAAGTGGTTATCAAATGAGTTCTAGAGTTTATGCACAATTTTCACAAAAGAATTATTGCCCATAAAACCACACATAAAACGCCTCCAAGTTTCTGAATGATTAAACCAATCAAACTCATTCCCAAGAGAGTCATAACTAAATGCAATTGTCATCCACTATCATCCTTACACTACACGAAAGTTAGTAAAATCTCAATGTCACAAATTCGCAATCATGATCTTATCATTGACTTATGTATGAGTTCCAAAACAAAGCAAAATACATTAACTCTATGACCCTACAACACACCTAAACAATACCACCCAAAAGCTTTTAAAGAGATAATTCAAAGCAAAAGATATTCAAAGATGTCCATCGAATGAAACTAAATTTGGCCACAAAAAAAAAATTATTCCTTACCCCCAACGTTAGAGATGAACATTGTCCTCAATGTACAAAGAGAACAACTACAATACCCTTCATGTTCAAGATGAATGTGGAGATAATAGTGTGAAGGCATGCATAACGTTTGCCGTGTCCAATAGTCATTGGAAATCTAGTAAAAAAAAACAAACTATGCGCATTTCTTGGCCAATATAGTGTGCATAACAGAAATTATGGGTGAAACATAAACAACTAACATATCAAATCAAACCAAAGTTATCAAAACTTAAACATTAAACAAAAATCTAAAATAAATTCAAAACAAAACTCAAAATTATAGTAGAGAGCTTGGGTTGCCTCCTAAGAAGCGCTTTTTTAGAGTCGTAAGCTCGATTTTTTGATTCCTTTAATTTGGATCATCTAGGAAAAACCAAACCCTTATATCCCTCAATCCA
This sequence comes from Pistacia vera, assembly GCF_008641045.1. NCBI lineage: Eukaryota > Viridiplantae > Streptophyta > Magnoliopsida > Sapindales > Anacardiaceae > Pistacia > Pistacia vera. The sequence goes on along the minus strand of NW_022196741.1, from coordinate 156,258 downwards.
CCATACACAAAAGGCTTCAATTGTTGTTCATCTACCCTCTCAAATTCAGCCTCCATAATCCTAGAGTTGACTAAACAATTTTCTAGAGGTGAGCTAGGGTAGTTTTCTTCTAAGGTTTTCGTTACTTTGTCATCAAAGATGCTAATCTCAAAGAAAGTATCTAACTCGGATGGACATCTCATTGTGTTAAAAACATTGAACTCCACTTGTTCGTCTTCCACCCTTAAGATTAGTTTACCTTGGTGTACATCTATTAAAGTCATGCTCGAAGCTAGAAAAGGCCTTCCTAATATTAAAGGTGTGTCCTGGTCTTCTTCCATATCAAGAACTACAAAATCTATCGGAAAAATAAATTTGTCTACCTTTATTAGTACATCCTCCACCATTCCCATAGGATATGTTATGGATCTATCCGCCAATTAAAGATGAATCGTGGTTGGCTTCACCTCTCTTAAACCAAGTTTCCTGAAAATAGAAAATGACATTAAGTTAATGCTAGCTCCTAAATCACATAAAGCTTTATCAAAATAAAAACTACCAATTGTGCAAGGAATATTAAAATTCCTTGGATCTCTTTATTTCAGTGGTAGTTTCTTTTGAAGCAACACGCAACATTCCTCGGTGAGCATGACCATCTCATGGTCTTAAACCTCTTTTTTTGTGTAAGGATCTCCTTTAAGAACTTGGCATACTTTGGCATTTGCTCTAACATATCTACAAAAGGAATGTTAATGTGTAAAGTTCTAAATATGTCCATGAACTTACCAAATTGCTTGTCTAATCTCTGTTTCTGCATTCTGTGAGGATACAGGAGAGATGCTTCATCTTTCTTCATATCTTGGTCTTTGTTCTCAAGTTCTGGTTTTGTGCCTAGGCATTGTGTTGAGGCATTGTTGGTTCTGTCCAACTTCATGTCTTCAGCTTTTTCCTTAGTTTCTTCAACTTTTCTTGATTCTTTCAACTCCTTACCACTTGTCAACATGATGGCACTGAGTTGCTCCTTTGGATTCTTCTCGATATCACTCAAAAACATTCCTTGAACTCTTCCCTTTAAGATATTATGAATTTGTCCCATTTGAGTTTCAAGGTTCCTTATGGAAGCGGATTGATTTTGTAACAAGACTTCATATTTCTGAAGTTGAGCTTCATTCTTGTCAAATCTTTTACCCGATTCCTCCATAAACTTTGTAAGCACGTCCTCCAAATATGATTTCGCCACTTGAACTTGAACACTAGGAGGTGGCTTAGGAAAATTGTTGTTACTCCAAGAAAAATTTGTATGGTTTCGCCATGCTGGAGTATATGTATTAGAGTATGGATTCTATTGCTCTCCTTGAAAATTGTTGACATAATTTGCTTGTTGAGGTGGAGCAAATGGATTCCCTACTTGACAATCTCTTGACAAATGATTCCCTGCACAAAATTCACAAGTTAGAGAACGAGTTTCAATAGCATTTACCTTTAGGGCAACTCCTAATTGCTTTTAGATCGTTGAAAGTTAAGCAGCCAACGCGGTATAACCATCAACTTCGTGCACTCCCGCTGCTTTCCTTGTTGAATTTCCTCTGGTGTTTTGTTATTCAAGGCTCCCCCACTTGCGGCATCTACCATGGCTTGTATATTTGACATCAACCCATTGTAAAATGTTTGCACTTGCGACCATATTGGTAACCCATGGTGAGGACACCTCCGTAAGAGATCCTTATATCTCTCCCAAGCTTCATAAAGCAACTCCATATCTTGCTGGAAAACCTTGTGATGTCACTCCTCATCTTGGCTGACTTGATCGGCGGAAAATACTTTGCAAGGAACACTTGAACTAACTCATTCCAAGTAGTGATGCTTCTAGCTAGGCGGTAAAGAAATTAACCAAGCCTTAGCTTTATCCCGAAGAGAGAATAGGAAAAGCCTTAACCTAATTGCATCATCAGATACCCCATTATGTCGGAATGTATCGCATAGCTCTAGAAAATTTGTGATATGCAAATTAGGATCATTGCTAGACAACCTTGTGAATTGAATCGAATTTTGTATCATCTGAATAATGTATGGCTTTATCTCGAAGGTATTTGCTTGAATCGGTGGTCTCCTAATACTAGAAACACATCCATCAATTGTAGGTCTTGAGTAATCCTTGAGTGCCCTTTGAACTTCCCCTCCTCCTGTATAATAAGGTCCAACACTAAAAATACAGAAATAAAAATTAAAGCACTAAAAACAAAAAATAAATAAATAAATAAATAAATAAAAATAAATTACAAACCAAATTAGCAACTAAATAGCTTGTATTGATACTGATAATATAATAATTCCCTAGCAACGGCTCCAAAAACTTGTTGTGGATTTTTGCAAGTGTATGAAATCGTGCAAGTAATAAAGTATAAAATTACAGATATAGAACCCAAGGGAATTACTACTATCAATTACCAATTAAACTATCATATTACTAATTGATCAATCCAAATTGTATTAAGGAAAATCTAAACTAAATTAACAATTGAAATTAAAAAGCGAACTGAATAGAGGACAATTAAAATAAACCTTTGGGTTAAAACAAGATGACTAGACCTAGGGCATAGACTTCATACCAACTCTTACTCATATGTATCAATCACTTATACTAATTTTATTAAGCTCTTCATGTAGGTTAAACACCCTAAATTTCCAATAAATTTCTCTTGAACAATTATCGAATTAACTCCTAATTACTAACCCGAATGATCTCCAATAAGATTTAAGCAATTGAAGATCATTACGCTCTATAGAGTCTACCAAACCCTCATAAGTCGCGGTAACCTATCTCTAGCGTTCGCTCAACCTATGGTTTCACTACCATAGACCAACCAAGTATCATCTCTTGATCTCAACCTGGTCCATTAGTTCATTCAATTCAAGGGCCCTTAAGAATCAAAAGCATTAGGTATAATAGTAAAACTTAGGAAGAATTCTTAATAAAAATTAACAAACATAAATCAATACATAATCAAGAGATTGGGCTACATTTTAGCCCTAGAGAATAAATTTAGTTCATAATAAACATAAAAGAAACAATCATCTTTATTAAAACAATCATCATGAGTTTATAAGAAAAGAACAAGAAAAAAACTTCTCTAAATTGTGAATCAAAGCTCCATAACTTCTGTTACTTCTCTTCTCTACAGATTTTTCTTCCCTTCTTCTCCCCCAGGGATCCCAAAAATAATGCTAAAAGACTTCTATTTATATCCCACAAGGGTTAGGGTTTAATTTTCCTTAATTCTATTTGGTTTTGGACTCTTAACCCTATTTTCCTACCTAAAAACGGATGACAATTTCTTAATGTTAGACCTGTCGTCACGGTCACAAAGTTAAACCTAAGTACCGTAGTTAGCGGTAAGCAGGGTCAAATCCACAGAGAGCAAGACTAACGACCTAATGTATATTTGAGTTAATGAAAGAGAAATTGGCAAAATGATTGATTAAAACTAAGGAATCTAATTACTTGCAGGAAATTAAAAGCATTAAATAAATTGCTAACTAAAACACAATATTAAAAGCGTTGTCGCTACGGGTTCGGTTTGACTCAAGACCAACTCTCACAATTCCTCTCCTCGCTCTTCAATTTCCTAATCCTACAAGGCTAGGCAAATCCATAGAAATATCTCCCGGCAATCTAGGCATAATCTATCCTGTCTCCCCGTCGTCTTAGTTACAGATCGATTGGTTAAAGACTATCATTGACTAACCGAAAAATGCTAAACCCTTAAACACCACTAGTTGGTACAACGTTAACAAGTACAACCTATCAACCTGTATCATCCAATCAACTAATTACACAATAAATGCATTCCTAGTAGAAATGATATTAAACGCTACTACAACTTGATTGCAATCAGTACCGAAGCAATTTAAAGTCATAATCAACATTCAATAATCTCAAACCGACATTCAATTATGCGAAAAGTTATATATCAATAAACGTTCTCAATGGACATTATCAATTCAACACGTTGAGCATCAAAATAATATTAAAGTATCGCAAACAAATTGAAACGAAAACAAATATAATCTGAATACAAGAAACTTAACCAAATATCCAACATTCGGGCTCATCCAACTAGTCGAGAGCTGATGAGGAGATCAGTGGAGTCAATCTCGATCTCGTCTACATCGTAACGGACAACCGGGAACTTAGCCGCTCATGATGGTGATGACGGAGGCTGAAACGGTGGAAAAGAAGCTGATCATGGCGAATAGGAGGTAATCAACAGCGATATGATGCGAAGAATGGCCGAAAACGACCAACGGACAGCCCGGAATACGAACAGCCGCACTTCGCCAGAAAACGTTAATTTTCCGGCGGGTCTTCCGAAAAACGGTGGCGGAAATGGAATCCAAAGGTACCGATGAAAAGCTCTGGTGATGGGGAGTTCAGATCAGGTCCTGGGGAGATGAGAATTCGTCGAAAATGAGCAGGATCTGGCTTGGAAGATGAAGAGGCGCGACGGCAAAATCACGAATTCCGGAGGTTTTCGCGGCGGCTGAAGCTAGGGAAGTGTAGATCCGGCCGTGGGGAAGGGAGATCGACCCTTGGGGAGCTGGAACGTCATCGAAAAATGGCCAAAACTGGCCGAGAAGATGAAACGACGCGGTGGTGGGAGACGAATCGTCGCGGCTGTGTGATGTTTCACGGTGGCGGCTTGCGGTGGCTGATGACGGATCGGTGCATGGGGAGATGAATCGTCGTCGGAGGGAGACGAAGGGTCGCCGGAGCTCGCCAGAAAACTAGGTGAACAGCCCCCTAGTACGCGACTTTTCATTTTCTTTTTATAGAACAAAATGTAAAATACCATTTGGTCCCTGCATGTTTGAAAGTGACAAAATCAACCCCAAGATTATGATAATTTGACCCCTGAATGGCATAAATGAGACAACATCAACCCTAGAAAATAAATCACATCCTAATATCAACTTACACAATCTCAAATTTCAATCCAAACATGCCAAATTAGTAAGAAAAACTCAAAATATGATTTTTAAACATAAATTCATAATTTCTCTTAATTGTCTCAATATAACTTCAATTCAATTACACATAGGGTCTTTTTGTCACCAAAATAGAGTCACTTTCATGATTCTAACACTTAACTTCCGTGACCGTGCCCCGGCATTGTGCTGTGACATGGTAGCTACTAGAAAAAGTGTGCTACGGCACTGTGCTATGGCACAGTAGCTACTGGCTAGAGTGTGCTGCGGCACAGTAATCTCTTCTTCTTCCTGCATCATTCCACTATTCTTCAGAGATGGTGATTTTTGAACACGATAACGATGAAATTTGGAGAAGTGGACAACATATGAAATGTAGTCCTTTGAATCAGATTTTCCAAAAGTCAAAGAATCTTCTTAATCAGAGTTCTACAGCTCAAGATATTCTCAAAGGACCGAGGCCTACTCAAGCTGGAACGTAATCTAGAATCTTCTCTTGACTTCAACTTCCATAACTTCTTCAATTTAACTCCGATTCTTGATCTGTTTGTTTTCACTCATCGTTCATTCTATTTTTGACATGATTCTTCATCCGAGCATAACATTTAAGCACTAATAGCCTGAAAAACACTCAAAAACATATGTGATCTCATAAAAGATAATTATGAAAATATTAAGCAACTTTACCCAATTAAGCCTAATTTCCCATAATTAATCCCCATAACCCACTAACTAAATGTGTATTTTCAAGCTCTTATCAAGTAGTTGTCTTTTAATTGGCTGCTCTTGTGATGTCTTTGTCGAAGGTCAGGTGGTTGCATTCTTGATTAGGGAGTTTTCCCAAATGTCCACTGCGTTTGGGTTGCCTGGTGTGATGTTTGCAGGGTGTAGGCTGGATCTTGGTGTTCTGTTGGTTGTTTTGTGCTGGGGGAGGTTTTGTTTCCTGCTGGTTTCTGTTTGGCCTGACTGTTTATGGTTTTTGTCCAGCCATTTTTTGATGCGACTAAATCAACCTTAGCAAGTGCACTAGTCGTGTTCAAGTAATAAAGTGATGAGATTGAGTATCGTCCCACAGAGATCAACGCGAATATTTGTAATTACCTAAAACTACTTACACGTTATTTGAGAAAACGAAATCTTAGAGTGTAAAAGTAACGGATTAAAAATAACTAAATTAAACAAATAAATAATGTGATGAACTTTGCAATATTAATGAAGTTAGGGTACAGATTTCCCCCTAATTATGCTTGACAACCACTCTTAATACCCATTTGTGCTATGAATTGGTAGGATTCTTCTAAGGCCAATTATCCTTATTCGGGCATAATATTCAACTTAATACAGATCCCTATTCGGTTACTCTGAAATTAAGAAGCATAAATTCATCAATCCTTTACGACTAATTCGCCCTATTCGGTTATGAATTAGATGGACCACAAATTAATCCTAGAATCTCTATTCGATTACTTCTAGTTTTAATATATTGTGCAATGTTATTCCCATAGAACAATTATGAATATGATTAAGCAATAAACCCTAACTTCTCTTTTCGAAACATCATCAAGGTAATTGAATCAATCCAACATTCACAAAGCATTAAACCTAAACTCTTGCACAAATTCATAAACATAAATTTGGTATTAAGAATAAAAATTGTTCAAAACATAATTAGGGTTTCATCCTCCCTTACCAAAAGAGATTTACTCCATCCTAAGAACAAAGAAATAAATAGAGAAGAAGGAAAACATATTCAGATTTGAAAAGAAATAAAAACCAAACTCTTAAATCTGATCTTCAGTCTTCAAGCCTCAAGAATGCGTCTTCTCCTCTCAAAAATATGCAAAATTCTTCCTCTAACAACTAATCTCAATTATACTAAAATACCCAAAAGAGTCTTAAGTGAAAAAGGAAAGAAAAACTGATAAAAACGCCCTAATAGTTTCCGCCACAACCCCGGTCGTGGCCAAATTTAAGTCACCACAGCATAGGCCACGGTGCTTCCTGGTCTCTTTGTTTTCTCTTTGTTCCATCACCATGGCCATGGTGAACTACCAAGGCATGGCCATGGCCTTCAAGACTGAAGGGTAATCTCAACTTCTTCAAGCTTTAAGTCCCAATTTCATTCCAATACTCCAATCTACTCAATCAAAGCCTAAAAAAAACACAAAAGTTATCCAAATCAATAGGTAAACCATTCATATCTCAAACTTAACAAAACAAACATCAAAACAAAGGAAACAAATGAGAAGTTATCTAAACTAACATCAAAACAACCCTAAAAACACTAAAATTATGCAACTTATGAACTCCCCCAAACTTAATCCTTTGCTCGTCCCCGAGTAAAGAAAATATTAGAAAAATAAACTCAACAATCATCAAGGATTCGCAGCATTCCCAAAATCAAGGACAAGAAAGCAAACATGCTTTAAATAATATTCGTGCTACCAAACATACAACCCAGCTAATTGTACAACTCTAATCTTTCCTCAACCTGATCATGCCTCACCAAGACTTTATACTCAACCCCCTACTTATTTTGTTTTTCCTTTTTTTTTTTTTTTTTCAATTGCTTCCTTAGATTGTCACATCACCTTTTTATGTGAATGCACACATTTGTGATGAGTGCCCCGGGTTACTCAACAATGTCACAACACATAAAGTGCTTTGCATACTCATACTTCAAGCCACGGTTTGACGCAAAAGTAAAATGGGGCTCATGAATACTCCTGGTTACTAAGCAGCTCAAAACAGCGAAGTAGTTCATTCAGAAACAAACAAATAAGCATAGTTAATTTATTTCAAGAATGTATATACAATTTTTTTATTTTTTTTTTTTTTTGTAGGGAGTGAAGACAAGGCTCAGCTAGTACACAACAAAGTCAAGTAATAAACCAAATTTGCACAACCATCTAGAATTGCATACTCTTCAACATTCTTAAAGATATGAGCATGTTTGAATCCTTTCAATGACTTGATACTACCACTACTCCAAATGATTACAAAGTTCATTACAAAAAGCAAATTTTTTTTTCTTTGGGGATATCACAAAGTTTTATTCGGGATTGTATCAAAAGCACAAGCATAATAACCACCACGCAACAAATAAAAAATACAAACCAAAAACACACAAATAAAATAAACACTTCCTGAAAACAAACCCACCAAACAAAAGAAACGGACTATCAACAATGCAACACAAACCAAACAACAATGCAACACAAATCAAACTGCTCACTCCCCCAAACTTAAAGAATGCAATTTCCTCAATGCATGAAAAACAAAAACCAAAATAGAAAATATGGAAAATAAAAGATAGAAACTTCCCTGAAAAAGACGAGATTTTTTTTTTTTTTTTTTTTTTTAACATGACCACGACTGTGTAAAATGACACGGGGTACCCCATGGTACAGGCTGGAATTTGCAAGCTTTTTATCTTTTAACATGGCCACGGTTGTGTAAAATAACACAGGGTAGCCCATGTTTTATTCTGCTCAAAATTATCTTCTTCTTCTATCACTTAAGCTTTCCCCAAACTTGTCCCTTGTTCCAACGATAACAAAACAAAAATAAAAACAAAATCAAACAAAAATAAAATAATTGTAGAAGAGAGAAAAGAAAAGAAATTGATAGTTCTAATTTAGAGTTGTTAGCTTGACTTTCTCCACTTTCTTCATTCAAGAAACTGGACGGACGCGATGTTTGGATCGAAACGTCCTCTAACATAGTGCTTCAAACGATGTCCATTAACTTTAAACGTTTCACCTGTCTTTCCATGGTAGATCTCAATTGCTCCAAAAGGTGTTACCTGAATTACCTCATATGGACCCATCCATCTTGATTTCAGCTTTCCTGGGAAAAGACGAAGACGACTATTGTAAAGAAGAACTTGTTGTCCCGGCTCAAACTCCTTTTTCACAATATGCCTATCATGCCATCTCTTTGTCTTCTCCTTGTACAAACTAGCACTCTCGTATGACCAATGAAGAAATTCATCTAGCTCACTCACCTGCAAAAGACGTTTAGCACCTACACTTTGCACATCAAAATTCAACAATTTAGTAGCCCAATAAGCTTTGTGCTCTAATTCCACCGACAGGTGGCATGCTTTTCCAAGTACTAACCTATAAGGTGACATACCTATAGGTGTTTTAGAGGCACCTCTCGGTCTTCCTCCATATCAAGAACTATGAAGTCCACTGGAAAAATAAATTCGTCGACCTTTAACAAAATGTCTTCAACAATGCCTTTAGGTCGTTTGATTAATCTATCAGCAAGTTGGAGCGACATGTTCGTCTCTTTCACTTCTCCAAGTCCTAGCTTCCTGAAAATTGATAAAGGCATTAAATTAATACTAGCACCTAAATCACACAATGCTTTATAAAAGAATGAATCTCCTAATGCACAAGGTATAGTAAAACTCCTTGGATCTCTCAGTTTAGGAGGTAATTTATTTTGCAGTATGGCACTGCATTCTTCAGTGAGCATAATTGTTCCATGCTCCTCGATCTTTTGCTTGTTAGAAAGGATGTCTTTTAAGAACTTTGCATAACTAGGCATCTGTGCTAAAGCTTCAGCAAATGGAATATTTATTTGCAATTTCTTAAAGACCTCTAAAAACTTTGAAAATTGTTGATCCAATTTGTCCTTTCTAATTCTATCGGGATAAGGAAATTTAGATACATCTTTTTCAACAACAATAGAATCATAATTTGACGTACCTTTTCCTTTACCTCTTGGAATTTTCTTTACCTTAGTCTCTGTCTCTTTTTCTGAATTCGCCTTCTTTTCCTCAATAGAGATCAGTAACTCAACTTCACTTTTCGCCTTCTTTTGTGATTCTTCTTTACCAATCACCTTTCCATCCCTCAAGGTTATGGCCTTACATTACTCATTTGGGTTCCTTTCCGTGTCACTCGGTAAATGCCCTTATTGTCTACCTGAAATGATATTGGCCAACTGGCCAATTTGAGCTTCTAAATTCTTGATGGAAGCCTCTTGATTCTGAATTCTTGTCTCTGTAGTACTCAAGAACTTCGCCATCATCTCCTCTAAATTTGATTTCTTCTCTTGAGATTGAAAACATGGCGGTGGAGGTTTCACTTGATTGTTTTTACTCCAAGAGAAATTTGGGTGATTCCTCCATCCCAGATTATATGTTTCATTGTATGAATTATTATCAGGCCTGCGAAAATTTGAAACATACTTAGCTTGATCAGGCATAGAATTAATAGCAAACATGTTACCTAATTGACACTCATGGTTAGGGTGATCTTCGCCACAAAAATCACACATAGAAGCAACTATTGCAGGTTTTTGCATTTGAAGTCCATCAATCTTCTTATTTAATGCCTGCATTTGTGCTGCCAAAGTTGTGATAACATCTATGTTATAAACAGCAGACGTTATTCTCACAGGCAACCTCTCTATTGGCCATTGATAAGAGTTTGAAGCCATTTCCTCTAGCAATTCATAAGCCTGTTCTGGTGTTTTCTTACCTAAAGTACCACCCACAGCAGCATTGATCATATTTCGAACTTCACTATTAAGACCATTATAGAACGTCTGGACTTGCAGCCAAACCAGTAATTCATGGTGAGGACATCTCCAGAGGATGTCCTTGAACCTTTCCCATGCTTCGTATAGTGACTCTGTATCCACCTGCACACACATAGTAATATCATTACGCAATTGTGCAGTCTTTGCAGGAGGAAAATACCTACTCAGGAGTTTTTGTGTCATTTGCTCCCAAGTTGTAATTGAGCCTGTTGGTAATGAGGTCCACCAGCTCTTAGCTTTGCCTCTTAATGAAAATGGGAACAATCTTAGTCTTATAGCTTCGTCAGAAACTCCATTGTGCTTAAAAGTATCACAAATCTCTAGGAAATTTGCAATATGTAAGTTGGGATCTTCATCTGCCAAACCACCAAACTGCACTGACTATTGAATCATCTGGATGATTGTTGGCTTTATCTAAAAGGTGTTGGCATTGATCACTGGTCATCGAATGCTCGATGTTGCTCCATTTAGAGATGGGGTAGAGTACTCATTCAATGTACGAGTTACTGGTGGTGTTCCATCATTTTGATTATCGTGATCACCCATGATCTCCCTTTTGATTGCTCTCTTTCTTGAGTGAAAAGTGCACTCTATCTCAGGATCAAATGCTAGTAAAATCTTTCCAGAAGCTCTGGTCATACACTAGTAGAAACACCTTCTTGTTTCCAAAAAAAAAAAAAAACAAACAAAATAAAAAAAAAATCTCAAAGTAACAAGTAATCTTAAAATAATCACAAACAATCTAATGATCCCCGGCAACGACACCAAAAACTTGATGCGACTAAATCAACCTTAGCAAGTGCACTAGTCCTGTTCAAGTAATAAAGTGATGAGATTGAGTATCGTCCCACAGAGATCAAAGCGAATATTTGTAATTACCTAAAACTACCTACACGTTATTTGAGAAAACGAAATCTTAGAGTGTAAAAGTAACAGATTAAAAATAACTAAATTAAACAAATAAATAATGTGATGAACTTTGCAATATTAATGAAGTTAGGGTACAGATTTCCCCCTAATTATGCTTGACAACCACTCTTAATACCCGTTTGTGCTATGAATTGGTAGGACTTCTAAGGCCAATTATCCTTATTCAGGAATAATATTCAACTTAATACAGATCCCTATTCGGTTACTCTGAAATTAAGAAGCATAAATTCATCAATCCCTTACGACTAATTCGCCCTATTCGGTTATGAATTAGATGGACCACAAATTAATCCTAGAATCTCTATTCGATTACTTCTAGTTTTAATATGTTGTGCAATGTTATTCCCATAGAACAATTATGAATATGAATTAAGCAATAAACCCTAACTTCTCTATTCGAAACATCATCAAGGTAATTGAATCAATCCAACATTCATAAAGCATTAAACCTAAACTCTTGCACAAATTCATAAACATAAATCTAGTATTAAGAATAAAAATTGTTCAAAACATAATTAGGGTTTCATCCTCCCCTAACAAAAGAGATTTACTCCATCCTAAGAACAAAGAAATAAATAGAGAAGAAGGAAAGCATATTCAGATTTGAAAAGAAATAAAAATCAAACTCTTAAATCTGATCTTCAGTCTTCAAGCCTCAAGAATGCGTCTTCTCCTCTCAAAAATATGCAAAATTCGTCCCTTGACAACTGATCTCAATTATACTTAAATACCCAAAAGAGTCTTAAGTGAAAAAAGAAAGAAAAACTGATAAAAACACGCTAATAGTTTCCGCCACAAACTTGGCCGTGGCCAAATTTAAGTCACCACAGCCTAGGCTGTGGTGCTTCCTGGTCTCTTTGTTTTCTCTTTGTTCCATCACCATGGCCATGGTGAACTACCAAGGCATGGCCGTGGCCTTCAAGATTGAAGGGTAATCTCAACTTCTTCAAGCTTTAAGTCCCAATTTCATTCCAATACTCCAATCTACTCAATCAAAGCCTAAAAAACACAAAAGTTATCCAAGTCAATAGGTAACCATTCATATCTCAAACTTAACAAAAACAAACATCAAAACAAAGGAAACAAATGAGAAGTTAACTAAACTAACATTAAAACAACCCTAAAAACACTCAAATTATGCAACTTATCAATTTTTTCTTTGATGATTTGTATAGGCATCCTAGCTGGTTGTGCTGGTCTGGATGTATTCTTGTATACATTTACATGTGGAATAATATATAATTTCTAGATTATATTCACACATTTTATTAAAGGGTTATCCTAAATTTCTTTATATTCATTATTTATATAAAATTGGGCAATTGGTATTGAATCTTTATTACTTTTTTGGTAGCATTATGACAAACCTGTTCAGCTCTCCATAAATCATACAACTATTTACATTTTGTCTGAACTTGGTAAATATTCTAGCAGAAATTTAAGTTCCCTGTCTCTTTCTTTGTACCAACCCATTGTAATTAATAAGGTTTTGGTTTGTTGTAGTTGTTTTCCAACACTCTTGTTCGAAGAAAGAGAACATCAGGCTTTCATTTGTTCCTGCTGTGAATATTTGGATTCCTACCCATCATTTTAAATAGGTATAATTTTTGTTTTTGAACCCACTGTTGTACCTGCCTTTTGCTTCTCAAATTAAATACATGTCTTTACTAGTTTGAACATGGTAAAAGCGCATATTTGTTTCTCTTATTTTTTACAAAGTTGGCTTGATAACAAGTAATCGTTACATCATATGTTGCTCTAGCATTCTTTCAATTTTAAGCCTGATGTTTTGGTGTTGAATTGAAATCTAGTTTCATAATTTATTTGACTTCTTGTTAGCTATGCATAAAGGTTCCTTGGTTTGAGTTAGTTTGAAATAAATACATCTATAAATCATATAGTATACATTTTTTTCATGGGAAATTGGATATAGAAAAGTTTTTCAGGATGTTAGAGTTGTTTAAATTTTATGTATGTTATGTCCTCTTCCCTCAAATATGACAATAATCCAGTGTTCCTCTGTGGCTTATGTTTAACAGCAATGGCTTGTTGAACTAAAAGGCAGAAGCATTTGGTGTCACTTATGATGATGTATTTTCATTTGATGGACACCATAAACGCCATGCTAGTTTTTACAACGATTGCCTTGTTGCTGAAGAATAGGAATAGACATAGACATGACATATCATATATGGGGAACTTTAGCAGTAACCATACCATTAGGACCCTCAATTTATAGAAAATGATTTTCGAAGATGATAACCAATGTGTAGTGAACTATAGAATGAATATAACAACTTTCGAAAAATTATGTGTGTTACTTCAACGTGAAGGGGGTTTAAAATCAAGTAGAAATACATATGTAGAGGAAATGGTGTGTAGTTTTCTTCACATTTGTGCGCACCATATCAAGAACAGAATCTTTAGCCGTTAGATAGCTAGCTTCGATGAGATAGTTAGCAGAAATTTTCATGCAGTGTTGAACGCTATTTTAAGAATACATACAATTTTACTGAAAGAACTTGAGCCTATCACAGAGGACTTAACAAATGAACGCTGGAAATGGTTCAAGGTACATAATGAAGAACCTAAACAGTATATTATGGCTGTTTTTATGTAGGTTCCTTTTTAGTACAACACTAATTTATTAAATTTGTGTTATCCTATTGGTAGAATTGTTTGGGCGCATTAGATGGAACACATATAAGGGTTCAAGTTGACACCCGTGATAAACCTAGGTATTGCACTTGGAAAAATGAAATTGCGACGAATGTTCTTGCCGTTTGCACACTAAAAATGCAATTCATTTATATTATTCTCGGGTGGGAAGGTTCAACTGCTGATGGTAGAGTCCTTAGAGATGCAATTAGTAGGAGAAATGGATTAAAGTCCCTCAAGGTATAGTTTCTATACAATTTTCCAAGTTCATTACGAGTAATAGTGAACGATTAGATGAGTATTCGTAATTGACATTTTTATTGTCATGCTAGGTTTTTACAATTTATGTGATGCAGGTTACACCAATGGGGAAGGATTTTTGGCACCTTATAGAGGCCAAAGATATCATTTGAATGAGTGGAGGGATGGTCACCAACCAACGGCACCTCAAGATTTTTTCAACATGAAACACTCCCGAGCAAGAAATTGCATTGAGAAATGTTTCGACATCTTGAAAGCCTGTTGGAAGATTCTTAACGAGAAATCTTTCAACCCTATCAAAACGCAGTGCAGAATAATATCTGCTTGTTGCCTGTTACATAACTACATTAGGTCTGAGATGGCCATTGACCTTATGGAAAGTAAGGTTGGTGAGATGAACAATACCCCACAGGAAGCCGATCCTGAACCTGAATTTATAAGCCACGTGGAAGCCAGTGATGCATGGACTACATGGAGGGATAATCTAGCACAATAAATGTTTGAAAGTTGGCAACGATCTAGGCAGTTGTAATTAGTTTAGGGTGTTTTTTCTTTGGGTGACAATAGTTATGTTGTTTTGTACTTTGTTTATATATATAATGACATTTGACGTTTGAATGTAAATTATTTGTCTTGGATTATATGTTTTTCGTTTTTGAATCTTCTATTGTATAAATATATTCTTGACTTTTATTATTTAGTGAGGGGTTGTATCATTTAATATCTAATTATTTGGGACCCTAAATGTTTCAATGTTGACAGTTGTGCAATTTGGTGACCATAAAGCATGTTTTGTGGATGCCAGAAATATTGGTTTTGAAACAAGTAGAAACCCATAGGATATATGAATATTGGTATCAGATGAATGTTACTGAATAGATGTGGTTTGCTAGGATTTAAGGTCAAACAATGGATGAAGAGAGCAAATATATCATTCGTTATCTTTTATACTTGGAGACAAGGAAAAAAGGATAAAATGATGATGAGTTTGCAAATTCTTCTTTTTCCTTATTCATTTCAAGTCAGAAGCGTTTCTGGGTTAGTTTTGTTTAATTTATGATCTATGTTGTATAGTGGACTAATTTTGTATAGTTTGAGAAAACAAGAAGACTTGCACTACAATGATCACATACTATGGCTTTTATAATTATTACATCTTCCATTCTTTCTTGCTAATAATAATTTTGACAATCTATTATTGACTTTTATTTGTCTTGGATTACATGTTTTTCGTTTATGGACCTTCTATTGTATAAATATATTCCTGACTTTTATTATTTAGTAAGGGGTAGTATCATTCAAGATTTAATTATTTGCCTATTAAATGTTTCATTTCTTTTTCTTAACAGTTCATTCAACAATGGATAAGTCGGCAAAAGCTAGTGGAAGTTAGGATATGCCTTTGACATTTTATGACTCGAGCATCAGTAAGAAAGGGAAGAAAAAAGCAGGTGGAAGTGGAAAGAAAAGACAATGGACAAAAGAGGAGGATGTCATTTTAGCTAATTGTCTATTTACTTTGAAGGAAAGCCGTCATTGGGGTGTTGACAATGGTACTTTCAAAACTGGGTTTCTTGTCCAACTAGAAAAGATGATGGCAGAAAGACTTCCATCTTCTGGGTTGAAGGCAACACCACATATTGAATCGCGCTACCAACTATGGAAAAGGCAATATGTTTCCATTTCAGATATGTTAAATCAGGGCAGTGGCTTTGGGTGGAATGATGAAGATAAATGCATAACTGCAACCAATGATGTGTTTGAGGAGTGGGTGAAGGTAAGGGTTTTTTCTATCTTTAATGCATCAGTAAATTTATTAGTATATTAATTCTAAATTTCATCTATCTTTTTTTTCTTTGATAGAGCCATCCAACTGCACAAGGATTAAGGAACAAACCTTTCCCCCACTACGACACATTAGCCATTGTTTTCGATAGGGACCTGACAAGTGGAGCTGGAGCGGAGACCCCAGTTGATGCGGTTGAAGATCTTAATTCAAAAATTCCCGAAAACAACAATGAATCAATGGATGTTGATGCTGATGCTGATGAAGGAAGTAACATTCCAGACAAGGATGATGTGGTTGCCTCTGGAGCTAGTGGAACTCGTAGGACTTCCAGTAGTAACAAAAGAAAAAGAAATGACGATGGCATCTCTGAAATGGTGGACCAAATGAAGAAGTGGAGGGATACGTATGAGGTTGCTTCCTGAGGGATGGAAAAGTTTGCTGCATCTTTTGACAAATCGGAGGATATAAGTCAGCGTTTGTTTGCGGAAATTGAAGAATTGAGACTTTTAACCCCAATACAGACGATATATGTTTTGGAGGTAATGTGCAAGGATCAGCACAAGATAGATGTTTCCATGGGGTTGCTGGAGTCACTTAAGAGGACATATGTCTTGCGCATACTGGACGAAAGTAATGTCTATCACCCACCTTTCAGCACCTAAAACAATAAAGTTAACGGGGTTGTAAATATTTTTGACTCGTAATTAAGTTTATGTTGTGCTGTCTAAGGACATATAAATCCTTAGATGTTTTTGATGTGTTTGTTACTGAAATGGTGCTGGGTTTAGGTTCCCACATGGGCAATAGATGTATATTTTGTTGATTGCCCGCCGTTAGAAGGAAAGCAACGTCAAGGAGGGCATTTGTAATCAAACATAAAGGGAAGAAGTCCAAAGTCAATTGCCGAAGCATTTGAAATGTCTATTGAAGACAACCGAAGTGTGAAGACATCTTTCGTCACGGTAAGTAATTCTTGAAGGCATGATTTTTGTTGTTGCAACTACTTATTGGATTATCTTTATTGGCAGGCAAAAGGAAAGAATGAAGGCATGATTGATCACAGTTTGATCCACTCACTGTTGAGCTCCAGCTAAATTGAAATCGAAACTTCAAGCACTCTGCTCTTCCGTTGATGTGTTCTTGTAAAAATATGTACTAAGTATAATGTTTATGAGTTATTGCTTCTATGTTGCTTTCGGTTGGGTGTGTCAGATATGTTGGTTGTGTTGGATGCTAAAATCTTGTTCTAAATATGAAAGTTTGTTGGTTTATGTTGTTACATTGCTTCAGTTGAATGCATGACAAAGTGTGATGGCGGTAATGAAATGGAACAGATAATCAAGTGATAAACTGATTACTTAAAGAAAATTAAAATAGAGGATGAACAAATGGAAATGGCAGTAATGAAATGGAACAGATAAGCAAGTCATAAACTGATTACTTAAAGGAAACAGATGATAAACAAAAGGAAATGGCGAAGATGAAATGGAATGAAAAACAAATGATAAACTGAGTAATTATGTTAGTCAAATAAAACATAAAAGAAACCCATCCTAGCTGACCTTAAGAGGGCCAGCTTTCCTCCCCAATAACCATATTATGAACTTTTCCCATCTTCATCCCAATCTTTAAGGAAGAGATCGACGATCCCAAGTTCTTTTACCCCACTCAGAAAGTCTTTTCCGCCGGTTGACTCGTAGGAGGTGAGAAGGGCCTTTACTTCGTCCCACACAGTGTACTACTATCGGCCCTACTAGGCAACATCTACCTACACAAGCTCGATCAGGAGATAGGGAGGATCCGACAGAAGTACGAAATTCTGATTGTTCAGAGAATAAGATCGGTTCTATTAAAGACATGTCGTATTGATGACCAAGAAAAGTCTTACGAAGAAGCAAGCTTCAACGCTCCTCAAGACAGCGGAGCCATCATTGTGGGGAGGGTAAAGAGCATCCAACGCAAAACGGCCTTTCATTCCCTTGTTTCGTCGTGGCGCCTTCGATTCAAAGTCAAAGAGTGGTGGGGACTTACCTAACCCTATACAGAAGACAAGTAAACTTCCCTGATACGAAAGCCTTGGATAGTAAGGACAGGGTATAAACCATAAACTGCCATAAAGGAATCCATATCTTTCCTATCGGCTATCTTGTGGTCTAGCTATGGTCTAAGATGGGATCTAGAAGGTATATATTCCTGTTTCTAATTATACTATTTCTCACTCAAGAGAATTATTCCTTCATCCCATATCTTGCGGCCATCTGTCCATCCCAAAACTGATTTTTTAACACCTCACCCTAACACCTCATCCATTGTAACACCTTACCCTAACACCTCATCCATGGGAATCTTCCTTGTTATAGCCCAAATTCCCTTGCTTGCCTCCCTTGGCTTTCTTATTGAATACCACATATCGGCGACAAGGCTAAGAAACGATGTGTACAAACCAAAAAGCAAAAGGAAAGAATCCAATCCTACTGCTCAAAAGCAGCCTAACATGCACCAAGAAAAACCACCCAGGCTGTTGCTGCTGCTGCAAAAAAAAAAGACAGCCAAGCCTTATACAAGAACATAAAAAAAAACCAATAAGCAAAATAGTTGCTGCCCAAAAACAGTAGTTGCCGGCTAAAAAAAAAAACTGCAGCACCTCACTAGTAGAACACCAAGGACAACATTTAACAAATCCCCACATCAAAAGAAGACAAGCATCAAAACACCTTTGCTTGAGTCACCAACTCCAAGGGAGAACTAAAAAAAAGACTAGCAGAGGAGAAAAAAACAAAACACAAGCTTGCCAAGACAGATCAGACCTGCAAGAAAAGCCAATGAAGAACAAGAGGCAACCTACCGTCAAAACCATATCTGCCAGGAAATCTTAATCTTGTCATTAGCTATATCCCCTTTTAACCTCAATAATCTAGTGCTCTCAAAACCACCACTCTTCAAAATATTTGAAGAAGCACAACCATCAGGGTTGTTTATGGCTGTTAACGATCATCGATCTGGCCGTTTCCTGCCAAATCTCTAGCTGGAAATGGCCATACGGCGCATGGAGGCCATTTCGTGCGCCATTACGTTGCCGACTTCTGGCGGCCGGTGGTGGTTGCCGGCAGTGGCTGGGTTGGTAGGGGTGCATTATTGATTTTTCAAACTTTCATTATGGGGTTGTTTTTGCTAAGCTTTTAAATATAGGGGGTTATAAACAATCTAAATAATAATATAATAATAATATTTAATTAAAGGACAATTCAATAATTTAAACAACATACCCACCGATTTATTCATTCCAACCAAATATATTAATAAAACATACCCACCAATTTATTCCAACTAACCAAATACATTTTTCTAAATATTTCCAATAATCTTCAAGGTAATATAATATTTCCAGTAATCTTCAAGGTAATCTAATATTTCCTGAACTAAACGTCCCCTATGGGGTATTCTTACCCCCACTGCTGCAATCGAACCTTTATAAACTAAAAGCATCTGTATTAACTTAATATAACATATATTCATTATACTTTTTTCTGATCTATTAATCATTCAATTTCTCAGTAACTAATCTGGGAATCATACAAATAATTATCTTAACTGAGCATCAAATCCAGCAGATCTACTGCTATAGTGGAATCAT
Organism: Pistacia vera; assembly: GCF_008641045.1. Lineage (NCBI taxonomy): Eukaryota > Viridiplantae > Streptophyta > Magnoliopsida > Sapindales > Anacardiaceae > Pistacia > Pistacia vera. Next base: position 136,465 of record NW_022196741.1, on the reverse strand, counting down.
GGGCAGGCTGAGAAGTTCAAAATGCTTTGTATAACTTTCTTTTATCTGGGAAGAAAATAATTCTAATCTATGTATTTTGCATGCGTATGCACCTTTTTATTAATTAAATCAGTTTATCGCAGTATAAATCATAAACACAAAACCAACATAAACGCACTGCAGGCGTTCACGTGAAGTTCTGCAAAAGGAAACTACCCTTTTAGAAACATTAAATTGATGAATTTTGAAGTTTGAAGTAATATATGCAAGTATTAGAAAGGGTTTGAGTCTACCGTTTAACTATATATATAGTAATAGTTAATACAAACTTTATGGTGTATTCACTTAATATAGTAAGAGTACTATTCAGTTACAAATAGATAGAGCTTAAGACAAGGACTAGAAGCCAAGGAAGTGCAGCTTTTGATGACGATGAAGAATTGATCATTGTGAAGAGATCTCAAAGCTGGCACCAAGCCTAGAAATATGTAGTTAGACCAGGACAGAACCTGTTTCCCAGCTAGGCTCTCCTAATAACGTTAACCTGTTTCTCCAAGATTTAGACTTACAATGACTTGCAAACTGTTTCTGATTCGTCGGATCTTTCAGTGTCAATTCTCCATTATTGAAATAGAGGGTTAAAAAACACCGAATGTGTTTCAAAGTTATATTGAATCAATAGTACGTATAAGATATTAATGCGATTGCACACACTTGGAGTACTAAAGCCTTTCCAATTTGTTATATAATTTGATCCTCTTCTTCACTTGATTCAACATAATTGTTATATTAACAACGTCAGTAAAGAGGTTGGGTGGGTGGAAAGGGCTTATCGAATTGATTCTGATCCTCTAGTCACGGTCCAAGCACTTCCCCACATCACATGTTATAAGTATATGCATGACGCTTGCCTAACAATAATAATGCTGATTCATCAATTGAGCAAATATTCCTAGTTAAACAACACTCCTACTTTCTATCTCCACTTCCAGATATGGAAACTCCCACTTCCGTCTCCTTCTTTTCTTATTCTCTTTCCCTTGAAAAGCCTATGCAAGGCCACACCCCTTAGCTCTCATCATTTTGTTTAGTAATTCTATTGCGTCTCCTTCTTTTCTTATTCTCTTTCCCTTGAAAAGCCTATGCAAGGCCACACCCCTTAGCTCTCATCATTTTGTTTAGTAATTCTATTGTAAAATAACTAGCAGTACTAGTTGTGGTTTCATACAAGAAGAAGGAAACAAATGGGTCGCGGAAAGATCGAGATTAAGAGGATTGAGAACCCTACCAACAGACAGGTTACTTACTCTAAACGAAGAAATGGTATTTTTAAGAAAGCACAAGAAATTACAGTTCTCTGTGATGCTAAGGTTTCTCTAATCATGTTTTCTAACACTGGCAAATTTCATGAGTTCGTTAGCTCTACCACAACGTATGCTAACAGATCCATCACTCTTTCTATTTTTATGTGCATGTCAAACCCTAACGAAAATCTTTAATTTTCTTGTTGATTAGGACCAAAAATATCTTTGATCAATACCAGAACACTCTTGGAATTGACCTATGGAGAACGCACTACGAGGTCAGTACTACCATCTTACAAGATATTGTATTTGATTTATACATATATATGTGAGGTTTAGAAGATTTTTTCGTTGCAATTAAGTTTTATGTGTTATGTTTTTTTGCAGAGAATGCAAGAGACCTACAAGAAACTGAAAGATGTCAATGATAAGCTAAGGAAGCAGATCAGGTAACTCCTAAATTCTTTCTTAGTTATGTCTTTTGTCATGGTATTTAATTATGATTTTTGAGTTAATAAATTAGAGTAAAGTTGATAAGGGTATATGTACGTATTTAAAGGCAAAGGATTGGTGAAGATTTAGACGATCTAAGCATAGATGAACTGAGCAGTCTTGAGCAAAAGGTGACCGCTGCAGCTGATGCCGTCCGTGAAAGAAAGGTTGGATCTTTTTAGACCTGTTAATGGACCTCTTTTTTTTGTAAGCTTCTGTCTCGGTTTGGGTGTTAGATGTTTAATCTGTGCTAACATTTGTAATTTCATTGTTGTTTACAGTACCATGTGATCAAAACTCAGACTGACACATACAAGAAGAAGGTCAAAACTAAACAGATTATTTTTGTTTCTTTAAGTTACCCACATTCAGTTATTTCACTATTTTTTTTTTCTTGTGATCAAATTGGCAGCTAAAAAGCTTGGAGGAAAGACATGGAAACATCCTGCTCAACTTTGTAAGACTCTTCACTTTATTGTTTTATTTCCTTTCTTGATAGTGTATATAGGGCAACTTGATTATCATTTTTGTTAAATTTTAATTACATTTTGGAAATAAAGGAAGCAAAATATGAGGATCCAAATCTAAATTACGGATTAGTTGATGATGGAGATTATCAATCAGCAACGGCACTATCAAATGGAGCACCTAACCTGTACGCTTTTCGCCTGTACAATGCTAACTTCCCTCAAGGAGGAGGAGGAGGAGGAGGATTTGGCCCCAACAATCTCAGCCTTGGTTGATTATATATCATAAGAAGTTGTATTTATAATCTCTTCTTCAGGCGATTATAATAATCTCCAGGTTTGTTTTAATTAGATTGGGTTATGAAATAATCAAGAACTGGATTTCTAATCTCAGCCCTTTTTATGTAATATCCTAGTGTGCTAATAATTATGACAGAACACTCAAGCTTTTATTGCCTTATTTATTTTATCACGTTTACCATTTATGAAGAAATATTCTGTTTGATTGATGAACTCAATTAACTTGTATAAAAAGAATGAAATGATTTACGTTCATATAATATCACAGTACAGTACACTATATGATTCAAGGCTTATTACCTAAGGAAATATCAAAATCATCATGTTAATTATACTCATTAGAATTCATGTTTAAAGGGAGGTAAGTGGTGAATTTTCCAACTTTTTGGAAGGAGGTTATTGATGGTTCTCATACTTTGGAGGTTTTGTTCATAGTATTTTCTTAAACTTGAGAGGAGGCAAGATATAATTACTATAAACTCTACTCGCACATAGTGTTTTATAACTTTTTGTTGCATAATTCTGAAACTAACTATTTAAGGGATATGAGGCGAAGTTCTTTGCTTTACGTAGTGCTCAAATTTAGTATAAAATATATAGTATTAGCTTTGTCAAATCACATGGATTTATTGAATAGAAGACATGCTAAATGGGAATTGACTAGAAAAAGACATCCATCCTTTGTCTAAATATTCTAAGAATTTTTACCTTATTCAATCTCCTACTCTAATAAAACTCACATTTACTAAGCTTAAACAATCTCCTTAATGACATTTGAAAACCATTTAGGATGTTAATAGTCTACAAATCTTGGTTCCTTCGCAGATAACTCTTCAAGTCCATGAATTGTGTATATTGGTTTATTCTAACTACCATGGAATGACTTGATAGTAAAAGAATAAAAAAAATTTCATAAGTTGAGTCTCCTAGACCCTAATAAAGATGGTCATTGGAGCTCTGATCTGATCAACAGTTTTAAGATTCCAGAGATTAATTAAAATGCGTACAAATTGGTTAGAAAACCCAATAATTAGAAAAAAAAAAAAAAATCTTGCTTTGTTCTACTACACTACTCCTTGAGTTGACACATTGTGGCAAAAAATTTAGCTTGGTTGGAGGTTGTAGCCATATAACTTTTGATGACAGCCCAATTTTGGTTTAAAAAACTTTCCTCACATTTCCTGTCGTTGCTTTTTGCTGGTAGTAGGTTCTCGGACAAGCAGAAGAAGCCTGCAAAACAGCATCTGCATATCAAATAACCCAACTCACGCAAAAATCCGCATAACAATTCATCTGTCCAAAATGTATTATATTTAAAAATTAGGATGTAAATTGGATTTTATTTCAGTACAAAATATATAAATCTGAAGGAATATTATCATATCCTGCGAGGTCTAATCAGTGTTGAATCAATTGTAAAAAAGTNAGCTTGGTTGGAGGTTGAAGGCATATAACTTTTGATGACGGCCTGTAGTATATCCAATTTTAGTTTAAAAAACTTTCCTCACGTTCCCTGTCGTTGCTTTTTGCTGGTAGTAGGTTCTCGGACAAGCAGAAGAAGCCTGCAAAACAGCATCTGCATATCAAATAACCCAACTCACGCAAAAATCCGCATAACAATTCATCTGTCCAAAATGTATTATATTTAAAAATTAGGATGTAAATTGGATTTTATTTCAGTACAAAATATATAAATCTGAAGGAATATTATCATATCCTGCGAGGTCTAATCAGTGTTGAATCAATTGTAAAAAAGTCGGATCCTGAGCAGATTGCCATATTTTCAAGGCATTCATCAAATTTCATAAAAATGGTTTTTTACTCCATCTCAAATGACAAAGAAGAAGGAATCCTTTCCAATTTTGTTATGATGATACTCATACACATCTCCGTCGTCTAAATGCTTTAATAATAACTTTATTAATATCACCAAAATGGTCATAAGAAAACCTACATACCAACTACTTCTTTTATGGTGGGATGACAAACCTTTAGTGATTGGGATTATTTGTTTTTTCTCAAGGAAAACTGATTATTGGGTTTACCTAATATATATATATACACACTTTATTTTGTACAATAATTTACATTTTAACAATAATTTATTAATATCATCGATGTGACATAAGAAAATCTATATACCAATCTCTCCCTTTTTAATGTGATAACAAATCCTCTAGTAATCAGAATTAGTTATTTTCTTTCACGGGAGAGACAATTATCGGATTTAAAAAAAAAATATATATATATATAATTAATTAATTAATTTAATTTTATCAATCAAATTTATTAATATTGTAATAAATAACAAGAAAACCAAAAATAATTGCTGAATTAGACACTGATAATGAAGAGATAAATCAACTCAATATTTGAACAAAATTGTACTACCAGGCAACTCAATTTATCAAAAATAAAAGTTTCCAAATTAAAATAATTAACGGTATTATACGTATATCAAGTAAGTAGTATATTTTGAATACGATATAGCAAATACGCTTCCAAATCCGTGAATTGAAATGAGGATTCCCTCTGAGGAGCATCTTTTGCTTTAGCTACCGATTCTGTAAAATATCATCTCCTTTTTCAAACTAAAATAATATTTCCTGCTTCACATTCACGAGGTCCACTCAAAATTATTACCCGCGTTTTTAAAAACTCTGCAAATCACTGCCTCAGTGCCTCTCTTCTAGTTGTACTACCTCTCATAATTCACTTTCTTCCACCTCTCTTCTTCAATTCTAAGTTTATTTTCATGGAAACCCCCAATTCCACTCCTATAGATTGAATCATTTTTGGTCCACTTCAGTTTTTGCTGTAAAATCTATCTGACACATGGCAGCTTATGCCGCTTCAGTGTCTTCATGGATCCCTGAAGATGACATCCTGTTAAAGAACGCTGTAGAGGTACTTCATTTTTTGTTTAACTTCTAAATTACTCTGCATATTTTAGTAGAAAAAAACCCTAGGTTTATTCTTGACAAACACATTGATTAGCTATTAGGAAATCGAATCTACGGTTGATATAATTTTGAATTTTCCGTGTAATTTTGTGTTGATATTACCGTTGCAACTGAAATTTTGGTTATGTTACTGTCACCTGTTTTCACCTTAGTCATAATGTTTATACTGTGTGAATACCATTAAGTTTCTTTAAAGCGATTATGGTTCGAAGACTGCGTTTGCCGGCATGGATTTCTGTAACTGAAATGTGTTGAGATGAAATTGGAAGTGGTGTTCTTCAGAAACACTTAGGTGGCGTCCCAATTTCATTCTGTTTCAGAATTTTGCTCCTATTTAAGTTACCAGAACAGGTTTCTTGTAATAAACAGCGTCACACTATTTTATGTTTAATGTTAGTACTGTGGTGCCTATATTGCTAAATAGCTGTTCCATTAATGTACACCTCCCAGTGATGTAGCAAAACCCTCAATTCCTAAGCTTCCACTAAACACTTGGTTACCGGAGCTAGTATAGTATAGTGTAACCAATAATCAAACACCTTGTGGATGGCTTTGCACCTCGGGACATTTTCTGTTGCTATTTCTGCATAAAGCATATACTTAATGTTAGGATAAATCTTTAATTCACTGATACATTTCTTTTGCTACTTCAGGCAGGTGCTTCTCTGGAAGCACTTGCTAAAGGCGCAGTNGATAAATCAACTCAATATTTGAACAAAATTGTACTACCAGGCAACTCAATTTATCAAAAATAAAAGTTTCCAAATTAAAATAATTAACGGTATTATACGTATATCAAGTAAGTAGTATATTTTGAATACGATATAGCAAATACGCTTCCAAATCCGTGAATTGAAATGAGGATTCCCTCTGAGGAGCATCTTTTGCTTTAGCTACCGATTCTGTAAAATATCATCTCCTTTTTCAAACTAAAATAATATTAATTTCCTGCTTCACATTCACGAGGTCCACTCAAAATTATTACCCGCGTTTTTAAGAACTCTGCAAATCACTGCCTCAGTGCCTCTCTTCTAGTTGTACTACCTCTCATAATTCACTTTCTTCCACCTCTCTTCTTCAATTCTAAGTTTATTTTCATGGAAACCCCCAATTCCACTCCTATAGATTGAATCATTTTTGGTCCACTTCAGTTTTTGCTGTAAAATCTATCTGACACATGGCAGCTTATGCCGCTTCAGTGTCTTCATGGATCCCTGAAGATGACATCCTGTTAAAGAACGCTGTAGAGGTACTTCATTTTTTGTTTAACTTCTAAATTACTCTGCATATTTTAGTAGAAAAAACCCTAGGTTTATTCTTGACAAACACATTGATTAGCTATTAGGAAATCGAATCTACGGTTGATATAATTTTGAATTTTCCGTGTAATTTTGTGTTGATATTACCGTTGCAACTGAAATTTTGGTTATGTTACTGTCACCTGTTTTCACCTTAGTCATAATGTTTATACTGTGTGAATACAATTAAGTTTCTTTAAAGCGATTATGGTTCGAAGACTGCGTTTGCCGGCATGGATTTCTGTAACTGAAATGTGTTAGGATGAAATTGGAAGTGGTGTTCTTCAGAAACACTTAGGTGGCGTCCCAATTTCATTCTGTTTCAGAATTTTGCTCCTATTTAAGTTACCAGAACAGGTTTCTTGTAATAAACAGCGTCACACTATTTTATGTTTAATGTTAGTACTGTGGTGCCTATATTGCTAAATAGCTGTTCCATTAATGTACACCTCCCAGTGATGTAGCAAAACCCTCAATTCCTAAGCTTCCACTAAACACTTGGTTACCGGAGCTAGTATAGTATAGTGTAACCAATAATCAAACACCTTGTGGATGGCTTTGCACCTCGGGACATTTTCTGTTGCTATTTCTGCATAAAGCATATACTTAATGTTAGGATAAATCTTTAATTCACTGATACATTTCTTTTGCTACTTCAGGCAGGTGCTTCTCTGGAAGCACTTGCTAAAGGCGCAGTGAGATTTTCCCGCAAGTTTTCCATAGCAGAATTGCAACATCGGTGGCATTCTCTCCTCTATGACCCTGTTATTGCAGCAGAAGCTGCTGCTCATATGGCAGAGTTTGAATTTTCTGCTGCTAATAATCAAGCAAAGTCACTTAGGTCGGGTGCTGCTGGGGACCATTCAGGAGCTCCTCCAAAAAGGAAAGCCGAGAGTGTTCGAAGACTGTATTATGCCTTGCGGAAAAGAACTTGTATCCAGTATTTGAACTCTCCTAAACTTGGTTTTTTGGCTTCACCAAAGATGAGTGATGGTATTGGAGATGGTACTGCTTATCAAGAGCATGCAAGCTTTCAATATGATACTCCAGTTGAAAGTTCCATGCTTGGAGATTCTGTCCAGAACTGTTTTGAGTTACAGGAAATGGATATAGATTACTTGCATCACAGACCACAAGATAATAATTTCATTAAAGATTCAGTAGGGCATCCCATTTATGAGCAGGAAAATGTGCATGAAGATTCAGCACATAATCTGGGAGAGAGATTGATTGGCTTTGAAAATTGCCCAGTTGTTGAGGGAATGAAACCCTCAGAGGCATTGATAGAAAATGATGCTCCTTTTCATGTATTGGGATATTCATCTCCACAGACTAGGACACCTCTCTGGAAAACAATGGAGTTTATTCCACCACCTGCAATGCCTATCAATATGAGCCATGGAGGTGAAGGTCAGAGTTCAGTAGAGACATATATACTTCCAGATGACATGAATGAGAGGAGAATAGTTTTACCTACCAACCCAGAATTTGATTTAGTGGATCTTTCAGACTCTCTTTTAAACTTTGGGAATGAAGAGGAGCTTCATTTCATTGATGCAGACGAGAAAAACTCAATTGACAAGTCTTGCCATGATAACTTTAATCCAATAGTATTGAGTTCTCCTCATGACATCCATAGAGATGATGTACCTGATGTTAAAGAACCTCATACATGCCTTGCGATGCCTGATGGTTCAAATCTTGCAGAACTGGGGGTTATTGCTGAACAATCAAGTATGAGTCATGGCAATCAACATAATATTTTTTGTTCAGAAGTTAATGTACCATCATCTATGTCAATACCCAATCCTCCATCTCATGACCTGCTGGATGGGGAGATATTCTGCACATTGAACAGTGAGGACACAGAAATTCCTTGCAATGATGATTTTATCCCAAGTAAAGTAGTTGCTTCTTTGGCTTCGCAAACAAGTTATAAAGGGGCAATTGAACTGGCTTCTTCCTTTGATGCTCATAAGGATCGTGAACAAAAGCTAGGAAGAATGAAGAAACACAACAGTTCTACACAATATTTTACTGCTTCCCGCACAAGAGTATCAGACATGTTTCCAGGACCCAAGCACAACCCTCGACTTTGTAGTACAGGAGTCAAATCCAAGTCTACTGATGTTGACAGTCTTAATAGTATCTCCAAACAGGCTAACAATGCTCATGAAGATATTATCCACTACAGATCAGCACTTTCAGCCCAAACATCTCTTACCCGTGCAAGACTGAAGGAAAAGTCGCAACATGCAAGTTCTGCTTCAGATGTATTGTTACATGCAAAATCTAGTTCCAGTAGAAACAAAATTCCTGAACCAGAAGCAAACCCCTCAACCTTAGATCCAGAAGCCAGGCTGGATGAAGAAGAATATGAGAGTGATGATCACATTCCAGACTTTTCCGATATTGAATCAATGGTAAATCTTACAATTATTGGGGGGATTAATATTTTTTCCTCCTTTATTTATTTATTTATTTATTTTTGTCAGTTTTGACATTTTGTAATGTTTTATGTTTCCTCTCAGATACTGGATTTGGATTTGTGTCCAGAAAATCTTGATACATGTTTTAGTACAGAAGGTGACTCATCTAGAGTTCAGTTCTATTATCAATTTATGATATATTATTCTGCTTCTGCCTAACCTTTTTCAATATGCAGTAATATATTGTTATGAACTCCACAGTTTTAACACTCACACACTTGATTATAATATATGGCCTTATTGTGGTTTTTATTTCCAAATGGTCATGTTCTTCAATGCAGAGAATGACAGTGTAATACATGTGACATTGTGGCTGCAAACATAGTAATTTTGAGTTGATTTTCTTTCCTTCAAATTTCCAGTGTCAAGGTATCAACATGACGATACTAAGAGGACAATCATTAGATTGGAGCAATGTGCTCAATCTTGTGTGCAAAGAGCAATTGGATACCAAGGGGCACTTGCCCTCCTGTAAGGACGCCATTTGAAGCAGTATATTAAGGAAACTGAGGTAAATTCTTCTAATTTTCACCTTTTCTTGCTCAATTGTATAATTCAAGGATGGTCTAACTTAGGAATAAAACATTTGTTTTAGATATAGTTATATCTTGTTCTTTATATCTCTTTGTAGTTTAATCATTTGGCAATAAATGATTCTTGAGATTGCAAGTGGAAATTCATTAGTTAGGAGGTTAGTGACATGATGATCTAGATTGAACATTTAATTGATTTGATTATGATGTGTTTTTGAATATGCCTCAACAGTTCCAGCAGTGACTGTACTAGAACCACAAGAAGATAGGAACTTCAATACTAGTCTTGCAAGGAGCAAGATGGAAGCAGTCTAGGTTATATTTACTGAATGATCTGCCTATACAATTTCATGTTTTTACTTCCTACTGACTAGAGTAAAGTTTAAGCCTGTTTACTCTTTTCTATTTGTTATTTTGCATTTTAAAATTGAATTCTGCTTAGTTTGCCAATCGATTAACATTTTTAGTAATGTAGGAGTCTTTAAATTCAAGTTGTAAATAAAAAAAGTTGACTAGTCAAAATTTAACACCATGACATTGGCAACATTGGCATGTTATCTGTTACATACACTTCTGTATTTTTCTATTCCTGCATTTAATAGCAATATTAAAGCAAAATTTTCCTTCTTAAAGTGCAACCTCTTTTCAACTCTGTAGGTCATACTTGGCAGGGCAACAGATGATGTTGATGTAGATATTGACTTGGGAAGAGAAGGACGTGCCAACAAAATATCTAGACGACAGGTTGTAGTTCTTTTAATTTGATTATATGCCAAATTTCAATTTTTATTGGTTGCAAAGACTTGAGCGATATTGTTGATTGGTACTTAGAGAAGCATAGCAATTTTTAATTAATTTAATGGACATGATGCACATGGATATGGTTCTATTTGTAAGAGACCACTATATTATCTGATCAACATATTTCAATAGATTTTGGGGACAAAATGCTGCTTAGATGGTTACTAAATACTTGCTTTAGCTTCTTGGATATCCTATGTTCACTCTATACTGTTGAATCGGTTTCTGCTAGGCACTGATAAAGATGGAAGAAGATGGCTCCTTCATTTTGAGAAATCTTGGTCGGAGTTCTATATTTTTGAATGGCAAAGAAATTACTACTGGCCAGGGTTTCGGTCTAAGTCCAAGTACTTTGATTCAGGTATGTTGATTCCATCTTCATAGATTGTGTCATTATGCTGCCCATGTATCTCACAGATTATATATATGCTGTTTATTCCAGTTTATGATTACTATAAGTGTACATCTTTTAATGCCTTGACAATGCAATATATAAATGGCAAAGGGTGTATTTGCAGATCACAGAATTGTCATTCATGTTTGAAATAAATCAAGAAAATGTAAGGCGATATCTGGCTGCCGTCACGAGAAGAAACCAAGAAAAGAATGCCAATTTTGAATGGTCTAAAGATAGGGTTCCATGATTTGTGAAAGGCAGAATTAGTGGGTTGCATTTCTTAGTAGTAGTTTCTCTAAAATACTAATTGGACTCTTGGTAGAATTAACAGATATGGTAGGGACATGGCATCTGTGTGTAGGTCAATTGGTGTATAGAATTGTAGAAGGCACTTGATGCTATAATATTAAAGAAGGAATGTAAAGATGTTTGTATCTATTGTGCAGGTTTATGGCTCCCCTTAAAAAATATAGAAAAGAATAGTGAGGGAGATAATATATAGCTTATAGCTTATTATGAATCGTTTTTTCTTTTATATTTATTTTTTTATAATATATATCCACTATTTTAATTTACTAATTCAGATGTTTGTAATTGTGGCCTACCCATGAGAAAGAGGTTTAATTTTAATCTTGTTCTTGCTAGGATATTCAGTTTTGTTGCCGCTTGGGCATAAACAAATTTAGAAACTTTAATGTGTCAGATTTTTGTAGAGCTGGCTCGTCAGATACCTAACGTTTCAAACTGTTTCTGCTGTTAATAGCCGTTGCTACTGGATCTCAATTATACTATACTACTTCTAGAAGGTGGTCAAGTCTTACACAACAATAATGCTAGTTTGTTGCGACCATCACTCAATCTCACAATCATCTCTCACAACCCTCGATTAAGCTTGCAATTGGTCAAGTAGGACTCATAACAAGCAGACAAGACCCATTTTGCTAATTGACCAATTGCAAATTGTTATCGAGAGTTATGAAAGAGAATTGTGAGATTGAGTTGTGGACCTAACATTACTCTTTACAATTATACTACCTTACTAGTTCAATTCTCATTTTCTTTGCTCCACTTGTCCAATTAGTGGGTAATGTATTTGTGTATGGCCACATCATATAAGTGGTGTATATCAAGTGCATTCTAAACTCTTAAGTTTAAAGGATGAAAAGGAGGAAATTTGTTAAAGTATGGATTTGATACTAATTCACCCAACCTCTGCATCTAGTTCCTATAAAAAATGTTTCCATTTCTACGCCTTTACAGTTGCCTTTTGTTGTAAGAAAGATGAATAATTTATAGTAATTTAATGTTAATGCATATAGAATATTGTTGTTAAACTTTCTTATGTTTTTAGATTAATAGAATAATGGCTCTAACCATTAAACAACCCAACAAACCACCAGGGGACCCAAAACAAAGAAAAACTGAGCCCAAAAATGAACAACTTAATCGATTTTTTTTGGGTGTACCTAATTATGAGAATCTACATGCTGGAAATGATGAGACTTTCGAAAGTTTTGTTAGCAATTAGCAATAATATATGTAAAAAAATATAATACAACCACCAACTTTTACATAAGAACCAGATGCCATTATTCATCAACTTTGAAGATGTTGTAACGACTGTATCTGTAGAAGGTGTAATATATGCTGGCATTTGATTCTAATGGCCACCTTCATTTCCCTTTGCCGCCTCATGAAACTTTTAATTGGGTCTGCTGTTAATTACTATTTCAGGATTTGCATATCAAAATTAAAGGCCAAAACTTTCATATACAGTTTGCTCCATCCATTGGGACAAGTGTTTTGAAGTTTTTATCACATATTTCCCTACGCTCTGCGACATCGTACATAGACCCCAACTAATTCCCATGTGAAATTAATGTAAAGCTACAATTTTTTGACCAATAAGACGACTGATATTATTGCTCTACTTTTTAATAAGCTAGATATTGTTTCAGTAAATACTCAACACTTCTCTTTTTCTTCATTGATGGATCTCAAATAGCCTGCTATATATGATGATTGAAATGTTGAGCCCTAGAGTCGATATTCCAATTTCAAAGTAATAAAATAAAGCTCTTGTTTCCCAAGTGCTTGGAGCGATTAATTAGCTCCATTTTCACTCTGTTTTATGGGTCTATGGTGGATGATAAACAACGATGACACCTCAACAGAAAGCAATTGACCTGACACCTGAGCCAATACAACAGACGTACTAGCTCAATAATTCAAGGTGTCGCTAATATATGCAACTTCATCTCTCTCTCTCTCACTCTTGAAGCATATACGTACGTTCAAATTTAAATTCGGAGCATTATATAAGGTTCTGACACTTGCCCGTGAAACCACTCACAAAAAGATCTCTGACCCAAACTGAGTTGAAGTGGCAACACAACCCATTTCTCTTTGTCTTCCCCACTTGTACTAGATCCTCTCACCCCCATAAACGGATGGTCCTGATTCTCTCTTTTTCTGCAACTAGTTTCCTTATCTCAAACACTCTCACAGTCACTGACAAAATTCCATTCAATTTTATTTTCCGTGTGGAAATAATCTAATGGCTTCTCTAAGTTTCTCTGTGTCTTCTCTACTTCTGTTAATAGCCTCAGTTGCATGGCCGTTGGTCATTGTTGAGTCAAAGACCTACTGGGCAGACGTTGAGGTTCTGAAAGAGCTAAAGAACTCGCTCGACCCCAAATCAGTGACTCCTGGTTCATGCTTGAGCTCGTGGGACTTCTCTGTTGATCCATGCGACAACCTTTTCAGTGAGAAATTCACTTGTGGGTTCAGGTGCGACCTTGTAGTTTCCAAGTTGAGCCGGGTCACTGAGCTCAGTCTTGACCAAGCGGGTTACTCTGGTTCATTGTCTTCGGTTTCTTGGAACCTTCCTTGTTTAGAAACACTCGACCTCTCAAACAACTATTTCTCAGGGTTTATTCCTGACTCGTTATCCAATCTGACTCGGCTGATTCGACTCGGCCTGTCAAGAAACGTGTTTTCTGGTGCAATACCCGCCTCGATTGGGTCACTCTCTAGCTTAGAAGAGCTTTACCTTGATAACAACAACATTGAAGGCAGAATTCCTGCGAGTTTCAATGGTTTGTCTAGCTTGAAAAGGCTCGAAATACAATCAAACAAGTTCACCGGTGAGTTTCCTGAGCTGGGTTCTCTCAAAAACCTTTATTTTTTAGACGCGAGCGACAATGCAATATCTGGACAAGTACCAGCAACACTACCAAGTTCTCTGGTTCAAATCTCAATGAGAAACAACAAGTTAGAAGGAACAATACCAGAAAGTTTCAAATATTTGACTTCTTTGCAGGTGATGGATCTAAGTAACAACAAACTCAGTGGCTCAGTGCCTTTATTTATTTTTAACCATCCTTCTCTTCAACAACTCACTCTCTCATTTAACCATTTCACCTCCCTACAATCACCCAGTATCTTAACCACCGTTCAAAGCCAGCTCATAGCCGTCGACTTAAGCAACAACGAGCTTCAAGGTTTACTTCCTTTGTTCTTGGGTTTAATGCCAACTCTTTCTGCATTATCTCTAGAAAACAACCAGTTCACCGGTATGATACCAAGCCAGTACGCGATAAAGGTAGTTATACCCGGATCTGGAGTGGCTCCATTTGAGAGGCTATTGCTTGGAGGAAACTACTTGTTTGGACCCATACCCGGTCTGTTAATGGGGCTCCAACCGGGTTCTGCTAATATCAGGTTGGCCGATAATTGCTTGTACCGGTGTTCATTTTCTTTCTTCTTTTGTCAAGGTGGTGATCAGAAGTCCTAGTCGGAGTGTAAACGATTTATCCCTGGAATTCCTTAAAAGAAAATGTAATTAATTAATTATGTTATATTATGTTGTATTTTTGTGTTGTTCTAAAATAGAAATGGCGTTTATTATTGAAAAATGAAAATCTTTGGAATTAAATAAGAATGGCATTGAGAACTGGTATTGTAAGCAATGATGAAAAGGACCTGACCAAAGGCCATCGAGGATACTACTACTAGATGTAGATGACGTGAGTTAATGGAACGTGTGGTAAACGCGCTTCAACATGCCCAAATCTAGGACCCTTCATTTTCCCATTTTGGGTTATGATGACGAACGTGATGCTGACACGTAATTATACGCATTTCCCTCCACCTTCGACGCATCTTTTAGAAAAATATATTTATACGTTTAATAAATTAAATAGAATGTATAATATTATATTTACACTATTTTATAATATCATGATATAATATATGTTATAATTATATAAATTTTATTATAATATTAAAAATTAAAAATAATTAAAAATTTATTTAATTATGACATATATCACACCATAACATAATAAAAATTGTATAAAAAAATTAATCCATTATGATTACTTGTTAAGATGATATTTATCCGCAGGCTGATTTTATTTCCGCTTTCGCTTTTAATTTGCCGTAAAATGAAGCCAAAATTTTATACACTACTCTATTTCTAGGGAAAAAGACAATTTAAATATGATAATGGTAATGAGCTATGTTTTCTTATTTCCAGGAAAATTTTGGCAGCCTTGCCCTTGAGGTTGGCAGTATATGTTTGTGACATTGTGAGGCGATTATGCGGTTTGAGTAGTTGTTCCCTGCAAATATCCAGCATCATGGCTCACAATTTTTCTGGATTCCAGGTCACAAAGCTTCCAATAAATATGAAGAGGTCCCTACTGGGTCCATCAGTAATTGGGCTGGGCCTTGTTCAGATAAAGATTCAGTTCAGGCCATTATTGAAATATTTTTCAAGTGTTTTCCAAAAGGATTTTAAAAAGAATATTCATATTATTGGATATTAAAAAGTAGAAAATAAATAAAAAGAAACACAATCGAAATTCTTGATACAAGATTTTGCACCAACTAGAGCGATCTGATTGACCTTGACGGAATCGGAACCGATGTGTGTGTGATTACGGGTAACCAACAATGTAATGAATTAAAAGTAATAAAGTAAATGACACAAAGAGTTTTTAAAGTGGTTCGGCGAGTTATACTCTTGAGCCTATGTCCACTGTTTTTATATTTGCTGTGAGAGCTTACAATAATAATCTTAGAACAATTTGCTAACCATTTTCTCATCGTTGGAAGGGGTTTATATACAGATTTTGTATAAAGGAAAGAGCGAAAATAAAGGGATTACAATTAAGATTGAAATGTAACTCTAATATTCTCGCGGTTGAGTGTTGAGATTGCGTCAAGATTGTTGTCGATATGATCCATTCCAAGATATCGGGGATATAAGGTTATCTATGAGCTGGTTGAATAATTGTCGAGATTGGTCATGACTAGCTTATGCTGGAGTCGAGCTACATCTCGACGAGCTTATGCTGGGTCAGACAATCGATTGAGTCAAGCTGATTCTGAATCGGGCTATAACCTCTCTAACCTTTGACTTTTCTAAGTTTGATGGAAAAATCACACACAACATCTGCCCTTAGTGTTCGGTGTTCGTTTCGAGCTTCGAAGACTGTTGCTCGATTTGATATCAAGCTCAAGCTTCATTGGTTGTGCGCTGAATGCAGATCTGATCAACTTTCATGAGTCGGACTCATCTCCGATCAACATACTCAACACTTGGCTTTTCCTCTACTGTGATATTCTTGACAAACTCGAAATTTGAAATGAAAGGCATATGTGTAACTTCCATGCGGTCATGTCGCATTAAATACAGCAGCCTTTGGCAGTTACTTTTCGTCGTGCATGGGTGACTATAGCTGCCCATGCGCGAAGTCGAGGCGATGTCCGATGACGGTTATGATTGTGGCAGTCTGTCGGTTGATCGACCCTCGCGGATGATTGACACATGGCCACGTCCAATAGTCAGGATTGCTCGACGAATGGAGGGTTGAGATTCGCTATAGATCGAGGCCTATGGTCCAAATCTTGTCCCTTCATCTCCCATGAAAACCACTATAAAAGCGGGCAACTTCGTTAGAAATCCTACACACTTTGCAAAGTTTCCAGATTTCTTTGCTTACTTTGTCGCTACTCTTTCGATTTTACGGTGCTTTTTCGGTAAGTTTCTTCCATCTTTACACTTTGATAAGGCTTATTTTCCCTCATTTACTTATTTTTACACCTTTGGCGGTTGAGGGTAGTCATTGCCGTGGTTACATTAAGCTTTTTAGGGCTTTTTTTAGTGTGCTTCCGTCGGTTCTGGGTTTAAGGAGGGTTTAAGGAGGTAGCTATTGGATTCTTGGTAGTTCGCTTGTGTCTGTTGTTCGACACGAGCTACCCTGGGTGCCTGAACTAAAAGAAAAGTGTGGATAAGTCACCAAATTTTTTAGCTTTGACACTTGTTCGCTTCTATTTCAGGTACCCAGAGGCGAGCTTTCACCATGTCTTCATTGAGTTACCACAACATTGACCGCATGTTTGACTCTCTGGCAAGCTCAATAGTTCTCGGGGATGTAATCCCTAAGGTTTCCAAGGATGTCGTTGTGCAGAGATTGGACTCCGATACGACATGCTTTTCTAATCATGCTTCCATGGAGATTTCTCAGTTGAAGAAATCTCCAGCCCATAGGCCCTAGAAGGAACCACATTCCTCGATTGGGGCGAAGGATATTGAGCGCGTAACTAAAGTTTATGTGCCTCAACTTTCCCTAAGGGCTCCAGGAGACTTCTCTCAGAAAAATCCTCCTGTCGGTCGTGTGGCGGTCCCTGATACTATCTTGAGGTGTGGGATGTCCATTCCCCCTTATTAATTCATCGCCAATGTTTTGGAACAGTTTGGTATCGTTGCCCTTCAACTGTCGACGAGCTCGTACATAATTATAGTAGGCATGTATATAACGTACCAAGTAGCTAACTTGGGCGACCTATCTATAGAGGAGCTCATCCATTTGTATAGATTGAAAAAGAGTCAAGACCAAAAATACTATCTCTCAAAGGCAAGAAAAGTACATTTTAACGATTTGGTCGACGTCCCAAAGGAAGTTTCATACTAGGACTCTCAATAATTTTTTTACGAGGTCGGGGACATCGACATCTTTGCTCTAGAAGCTAATAAGGTTCTGACCCTTAGGTGTGCAAAGAATGTTTCGAAGCTCGACCGTCGAATTAACCAAGTCCTTTTGCTTTGCAGTTAACGTCAAGCAAAACTTTCTTCTTGAAGCGAGTTTAGAGCGGTTTCAGCGTTTTAGCAATCTCTCTTATGACAGGCGCAACGTTGTCTAGCTTATCACGCCTCCTCAGTTGAGAGAGTATGACTTTTGTGCTGGCGACGCCAAATTCAACACCATTTTTGAGAAAGGTAAGTAGTCACTTGCTCATTTTTTTTTGTTTTTTTGGCTCTATTAGGTCGTCGACTATTTGCTTCTCCTTTCACAGATATGTGGGTCGAAAAACCCAAGGACCCAAAGAAGAAGACGATAGCACCTAGGACTGCCAAGAAACTTCTAGTCGCTCTGACGAAGAAGTAGCTCGTTGATATTGTCAGGAAGCTTGGGTAGGGTGCCTTGCACCCGGTCTTCAAGTGCAACGGTGGCGAGCTTGGGGAAGACCCAAGTGTCAAGAAGCCTTCGACTGCCTTTAAGGCAATTGGGGAAAAGTTTACCCTTGAGCTCCAAGAAAGCCTGACGAAGAAAACCCCTAAGTCTGCTGAAGGCTTAGGGAAGCAAAAGATGCCAAAAAAACATGATGACTCTGGAAAGAAGAAAACGATCAAGCCGAAAGGGGGCTCAAGAAAGCAGAAAGATGCTGAGCAACAAGGTGGCTAAGGCAAAGAGGTTATAGGGCAAGATGGTGGACCGAAGAGAGTTATGACCAAGGACTTGGCAAGAAGTATGTTCCTATGGGTGAAGCTGTCATTCCCGTAGGAAGTAATTCAAGCTGATCTCAACAAGGAGACAAAAAGGTGGACGAGGCAGCTCGGGCTACACTCAGTACAATAATCAATGAGCTCCCCGAGCCAATCGGCTTTGGGGCCTCAGCGGTTAGGGATGCTGTCATCCCGCAGAATTTTGCGGGTCTTAGAGACCCGTCTCCTCACTAGCAGCTTGCTCTAGCATGTAGCTATGTGACTAAGGTATTAACAGTTTGCCTTCTTTGCTTTTTTATATGCTTCTCCTTCTTTTCTGCCGACTTTCCTTTCTTTTCAAGCTTGCGTGGTGACCAAGCTTCTCTTCGATGAGAGTTACCTCACATTGGAGGGTATTCACTTGGGGTGACAAGAGGCGAAGAAGCTGAAGGAGGATGCCTTGGCTAGGGTCAAGGTGGCAGAGAGAGAAAGACTTAAAGTAGGCCAAGCTTGAGTGGCTCAAGGAAAAGGTCAAGGAAATAAAGTTCCTTGACAAAATCAAGGTGAGCAAGACCGCTTGAGCAAAGGTTGAGACCAAAATAGTCGAGGCTGAGAAGAGCTTAGCACAACAGCGGGGTGCCAACAACAAGCTTAATTCTAAGCTTACCTCGGCTCAAAAGGCTATCTCGGACTGGGAGGTCAAGTATAAGAAGGTCTCTCTTAAGCTTACCAAGAAGGTGGAAGGTCGCAAAAGGGTCGAGGCTAAGGTTGGACAACTTAAGCTCGATGTCCAGGAGCTGAACTCGGCCATGACGAGTTGTGCGTAGGAAACTTCAATCTTCCTTGTGCAGAAGCTGTGGGAAGCTCATCCCTCGCTCGACTTTTCCTTCCTTCCAAGGGCTTATTAGAAGGAAGTCGACAAGATGAAGATTGAGGCCTAGGGCATGAAGTACGTTTATTCAAACGACTTCGATTCTGAAGGCGAAGGTGAGGAGGAGAGAGAGGAGAGAGAGGAGAATGCTGATGTTAAGCAAGAGGATGAAGATCTGCCTCCTCTAGCTACACTCCTGCCTATTGATGTTGACCTTCCTCCGGTTGAGCCTCTAAAAGATATGTCGACTCCTACCCCTAAAGAGGCTACCAAGACTCCCGCTGCGGACTATCCTCCTGCCCTATCGGTGATGATCTCCCTGGTCTTGCTGGCAATGATGCCCCTGCTCTTACTGTTTAGATTTTTTCTCTCTTTTTTTTTTTTTTTTTTTTTTTTTTTTTTTTTTTTTTTTTTTTTTTTTTTGAGTTTAGCTTGTAACTAAACTAAATACAATTGATGAAAAAAATTGTTTTGCCTATTTCTGTCGAGCAATGTTTTTATTTCTGCAGAGTCGTTTCAATCGTCTTAATCAAACTTAATCATAGAAAATTCGAATTTGCTCCAAGTTATGCGTAGCTCACTTCTTGAGGAACTTTTCAAACATATAAGAAAATCTTATGTGCGACAACTCTGAGTTTAGACTTGTTATCCGTTTCGAGTTTTGGTCGCCGGTTTATGACCGATTTTCTTTTGACGTGTTTTACTCGAGTTTTTTTTGGTTTAACTTTGTCGATTCGAGGGATTTCTCCCATCACGAGTTGAATTTTGGCGTGGCTTATAAAGCTAAGCTGTCTTTTTCGAACTCTTGACTTTGAGTTTTGGATGTGATCGCATAGGTCGCGATTTTGAATCAACGGATGATAAATGATGAACAAAATAACAATAGATAAAAAGTGACGAACAAAATAGAGTTCATGAATAATACCTCTCTTTTATTGAAAGAAATTTGTCTATAAAAGACCTTACATCGAATAATAAGAAACAAAATATGATTGAAACTTGAGCTACTTATTGTTAATACCTTCACAAATGCTCGATGTTCCATGCTCACAGTATAACTTCACCATTGAAGTGTTCCAGGTGAAAAGTTTCTAATGCGAGCTTTTCAAAGATCCTGAAAGGACCTTCCCATTTGAGCCAAGTGTGTCCAAGTTCGGGTTTTGTATACCTTGAATGACCTTTCTGAGGACTTGGTCGCCCACTCCAAAGTCCCTGTTTTTGACCTTGGAGTTGAAGTATCACCTGGCTCGCTGATGATAGGAGCCTTAGCTGATACTTGGCTTGATGTTTTTCGATTAGATCTGCCCTCAAGCGGAGAAGATCTTCGTTTGTTTCTTCATTAAGGACTTCTCTCTTAAACGAACTGATCACCACTTCAACTAGGGCCATTACTTCACACCATTTTGAAAGTGAAAATGGGGTTTATCCTGTCTAACTTCTGGCTGTTGTTCTATAAGATCATAAGGCCTCAGGCAATTCCTTAGCCCATCTGCCTTTAAGGGCATCAGACTTCTTTTTTGTGGTTTGCTTGATTACTTTGTTTACAGCCTTTACTTGGTTGTTGACTTGAGGCCGGTAAATAGCGGCAAAGCTTTTCTTGATATCAAGCCTTTCGTAGAAAGATTTGAAGTCCTTACAATTGAACCGCTTCCCATTATCAGTCATTATAGTATGAGGAATTTCGAATCTATAAATTATATTTTTGTAGACAAAATCCTTCAGTTTGTTTGATATGATGGTAGCCAAAGGCTCAGCTTCTACCCACTTGGTGAAGTAGTCTACTGCATCTATTGCGAACTTAACACCCTTTTTTTCTTGAGGCAAAGGGTCTATCAAATCGATTCCCCAAATTGCAAATGACCATGGGCTTGTCAGAGTTGTTAACTCCTAGAGTGGAACTCGCAGAACATTTGCAAATCTCGGGCATTTGTTGCACCTGCGCACATAGTTTGCTGCCTCTTCAAAGACTATTGACTAGTAATAACCCTGGCGAAGCACCTTGTAGTCTAGAGATCTACCCTCGCATGGTTTCCACAAATGCCTTCATGGATCTTTCTCAAGACATATTCTGCATCCCTGTGATCAACACACCGCAAGAGCAGCGAATTATACCCATGCTTATATAGTTTCTCATTGATGAACGTGTATCGAGCTGACTTTGCTCGGAGTGTATTCTACCTTCGGGCACTGTTCCATCTTTTAGGTAAGCAATTATCGCATCCATCCAGTTGTATCTCTGCCCTGTTACTAAGATTGATTCTTGTGAAGCGAGGATGTTGGGACTTGGGAGAAATTTGATAGGTATTGTATCAGTCTTTTCTTGACTCATTGCCGAAGCTAGGCAGGCTAGAGTGTCGGCTACTGAATTCTTCTCTCTCGAGATCTGAAGAACAGTGAAAGATTTGAACTGCTTGAGCTTAGATTTTACCTGCCGGAGATAGGATACTATTCTGTCCTCCTTAGCTTGATATTCCCCAAAAATCTAGCGGATCACGAGCTGAGAGTCATTGTAGATTTTATCAACTCTATCCCCATTTCTCTGGTAAGGCGGATCTCCGTGAGCATTGCTTCATACTCTGCCTCGTTGTTCGAGGCAACGAACCCGAATATGACTGCAGCTCGGATAAGGTTTCCTTCAAGACTTTCGAGCAAGAGCCCAACTCCTGCTCTCTTCTCATTTGATGACCTATCTACATACAAAGTCCACTGCTATAGATTGTCAAGCTTTGGTTTCTCTAGTTCGCTTGCTTCTGAAGTGTCTGCTTCTGGCGAGCTTAGTTCACCTTCGGGCTAATAGGAGAACTTCGAAATAAAGTTTTCCAAAGCTTGCCCCTTTCTTGTTGTTCTCGAGATGTACTTGATATTATGCTGACTTATCTGCATGGTCCACTGAATCAATCTACCTGATGCCTCGGTGTTAGAGTCATGAAAGTGACTCTATTTCGTTGATAAAAAGATCCCATATGTAATTGAATTGAAGTTATATTGAGACAATTAAGAGAAATTATGAATTTATGTACAAAAACCATATTTTGAGATTTTCTTACTAATTTAGCATATTTGGGATGAATTTGGAAATGGTGTGAGTTGATATTAGGTTGTGGTTTATGGATTAGGAGTGATTTTGTCTCATTTATGCTGTTTAGGGGGTAAACTGTCATATTTATAAGGGTTGATTTTGTCACTTTTCAATTGTGTAGGGACCAAAGTGATATTGTTTTAGTTTGTCTATAAAAAGAAGATGAAAAGTCGTGTACAGGGGAGGTTGTTCACCCAGTTTTTCAGTGAGCTTCGATGACCATTCGTCTCCCTCCGATGATGATTTATCTCCCCATGCATCGATCTTCATCAGCCACCGCAAGCCACCACCGCGAATCACGAAAATGCCGTGACATTTCATCTTCCCGCCGTCGCGACTTTTCGTCTTCCAGGCGAGATTTCGCCATTTTCTGGCGATGATTTGGCTCCCTAGGACCTGATCTCCCTTCCCACGGTCGGATCTACACTTCCCAAGCTTCAGCCGCCGCGAAAACCGCCTGAATCCGCTACTTTGCTGCCTCGACTCTTCATCTTCCAGCCCAGATCCTGCTTATTTCTGACGACTTCTCACCTTCCTAGGACCTGATCTAAACTCCCCATCACCAGAGCTTTCCATCGGTAACTTCGGATCCCATTTCTGCCACCGTTTTTCGGAAGACCCGTCGAAAAATTAATGTTTTTTGGCGAGTGCAGCTATTCGTATTTCGGGCTGTCCGTTGGTCGTTTTCGCCCCTTCTTCACATCATATCGCTGTCGGTTACCTCATCTCCGCCATGATCAACTCCGTTTCCACCGTTTCAGCCTCCGTCATCACCACCATGAGCGGCTGAGTTCCCGGTTGTCTGTTACAGTGTAGGCGAGATCGAGATTGACTTCATTGATCTCTTCATCAGCTCTCGACTAGTTGGATGAGCCCGAATGTTGGATATTTGGTTAAGTTTCTTGTATTCAGATTATATTTGTTTTCGTTTCAGTTTGTTTGCGATGCTTTGATATTATTCTGATGCTCGACGTGTTGAATTGATAATGTCCATTGAGAACGTTTGTTGATATATAACTTTTCGCATAATTGAATGTCGGTTTGAGATTATTGAATGTTGATTATGACTTTAAATTACTTCGGTACTGATTGCAATCAAGTTGTAGTAGCGTTTAATATCATTTCTACTAGGAATGCATTTGTCGTGTAATTAGTTGATTGGATGATACAGGTTGATAGGTTGTACTTGTTAACGTTGTACCAACTAATGGTGTTTAAGGATTTAGCGTTTTTCGGTTAGTCGATGATAGTCTTTAACCAATCAATTTGTAACTAAGACGACGGGGAGACATGATAGATTATACCTAGCTTGCCGGAAGCCATTCTGTTGATTTGCCTATCCCCTTAAGATTAGGAAATTGAAGAGCGAGGAGAGGAATTGTGAGAGTTGGTCTTGAGTCAAACCAAACCCGTAGCAACAACGCTTTTAATATTGTGTTTTAGTTAGCAATTTATTTAATGCTTTTAATTTCCTACAAGTAATTAGTTTCCTTAGTTTTAATCAATCATTTTGCCAATTTCTCTTTCGTTAACTCAAATATATATTAGGTTGTTAGTCTTGCTCTCTGTGGATTCGACCCTGCTTATCGCAACTATGGTATTTAGGTTTAATTTTATGACCGTGACGACTGGTCTAACACTCGTGTTTCTACATTATCTTTCTCAGTGAAAAATTCGTCAACATATGTATGGAGTGCGCTTAAAAATTGGGCTGCAGCTTCCGAGCAGCGATGACCAGTACATATGTGAGCTTCTCCATCTCGGGGTATCTTGTCTCAGCGTTGAGCAACCTCTTGCTCACATAATACACCGGCCATTGTACTCCTCCCTCTTCGTATATCAAAGTCGCACTAATCACGAACTTAGATACCGATGAACACATAAGCAAAGGCTCACCCTAGATGGGCTTTGACAGTAGAGGGAGTTGCCCCAAGTACTTCTTTAGTTCTTGGAATGCTTTCTCGCACTCTTCTGTCTATTTGAATCATTTATTTCCCTTCAGGGTTTTGAATAAGTGTAGACACCTGTTTGTAGCTTGGGAGATGAACCTACTAAGTGTGGCCACACGCCTTATCAAGCTTTGAACTTGCTTTATGCTGGTCGAGCTCTTCATGTTCAAGAAAGCTTGAATCTTGTATGTGTTGGCTTCAACACCTTGTTAATTAGCAAAGAAACCCATAAATTTTCTCTCGAGCTACTCTGAAAGCACACTTCAGATGGTTGAGTCTCATTCTGTATTTTCTAAGGATGTCTAACATTTCCCCTAGGTGCTTAATGTGACTTTCGACGATCTTTGATTTGACGAGCATGTCATCGATGTACACCTTTATTGTCCCAATTTCCTCGGGGAATATTTTGTTCACCAAATGCTGATAGGTTGCTCTAGTGTTCTTCAAGCTAAATGACATTACCTTATAACAGTAAATACCCCGGTCAGTAATAAATAAGGTGTGTTCTTCATTGGGCTGATACATCAGGATTTGGTTGTATCCCAAGTATACATCCATGAAGCTTAGTGCTGTGTTCCTGACTATTGCATCTACTGATTGGTCGATCCGGGGTAGCGGAAAGCTGTCTTTAGGACATGCTTTGTTCAGATCTGTGAAGTTGATACAAGTTCGCCACTTGTTATTTGACTTTTTCACCAAGACCAGGTTGACGAGCCAATCTAAGTATTTCACTTCCCTAATGAAGTTGATGTTCAGAAGTGTTAGAGTCAAGAAAGTGACTCTATTTTGTTGATAAAAATACCCCATGTGTGATTAATTGAAGTATATTGAGATAATTAAAGAATTTATGAATTTATTCACGAAAATCGCTTCCTAATATTTTTCTTATGAATTTAACGTGTTTGGAATGATTTTGGAAAGGATATGAGTTGATATTAGGTTGTGGTTTATGGATTAGGGGTGATTTTGTCTCATTTATGCTGTTTAGGGGGTAAATTGTCACATTTATAAGGGCTGATTTTGTCACGTTTCAATCATGCAGGGACCAAAGTGATATTTTGCATTTTATTCTATAAAAGAAGATGAAAAGTCGCGTTAATGTGGAGGCTGTTCACCCAGTTTTTCGACGAGCTCCAGTGACCCTTCGTCTCCCTTCGGCGACGATCCATCTCCCCATGCACCGATTTTCATCAGCCACCGCAAATTGCCACCGAAAATCACGGAAATGTCGCGACGTTTCGTCTTCCACCACCGCGACCTTTCGCCTTCCAGGCCAGATTTTGCCGTTTTCCAGCGATGTTTTAGCTCCCCAAGACTTGATCTTCATTCCCCACGGTTGGATCTAGCATTTCCAAGCTTCAGCCGCCGCGAAAACCGCCGGAATCCGCTACTTTGCCACCGCGCCTCTTCATCTTCCAGCCCAGATCTTGCTCATTTCCGGCGACTTCTCACCTCCCCAGGACCTGATCTAAACTCCCCATCACCAGAGCTTTCTATCGGTACCTTCGGATCCCATTTTCACCACCGTTTTTCGAAAGACCTATTGAAAAATTAACGTTTTCTGACGAGTGCAGCTGTTCGTATTTCGGGCTGTCCGTTGGTCATTTTCGCCCCTTCTTCGCATCATATCGCTCTCAGTTACCTCCTCTCCACCATGATCAGCTCCGTTTCCATTGTTTCAGCCTCCGTCATCACCACCATGAGCAGCTGAGTTCCCGGTTGTCTGTTACGGTGTAGGCGAGATCGAGATTGACTCAATTAATCTCTTCATCAGCTCTCGACTAGTTGGATGAGCCCGAATGTTGGATATTTGGTTAAGTTTCTTTTATTCAGATTATATTTGTTTTTGTTTCAGTTTGTTTGCGATGCTTTAATATTATTCTGATGCTCGACGTGTTGAATTGATAATGTCCATTGAGAACGTTTATTGATATATAACTTTTCGCATAATTGAATGTCGGTTTGAGATTATTGAATGTTGATTATGACTTTAAATTGCTTCGGTACTAATTGCAATCAAGTTGTAATAACGTTTAATATCATTTCTACTAGGAATGCATTTATTGTGTAATTAGTTGATTGGATGATACAGGTTGATAGGCTGTACTTGTTAACGTTGTACCAACTAGTGGTGTTTAAGGGTTTAGCATTTTTCGGTTTGTCAATGATAGTCTTTAACCAATCAATCTGTAACTAAGACGATGGGGAGACAGGATAGATTATGCCTAGATTGCCGGGAGATATTTCTATTGATTTGCCTAGCCTTGTAAGATTAGGAAATTGAAGAGCGAGGAGAGGAATTGTTAGAGTTGGTCTTGAGTCAAACCGAACCCGTAGCGACAACGCTTTTAATATTGTGTTTTAGTTAGCAATTTATTTGATGCTTTTTAATTTCCTGCAAGTAATTAGTTTCCTTAGTTTTAATCAATCATTCTACCAATTTCTCTTTCATTAACTCAAATATACATTAGGTCGTTAGTCTTGCTCTCTGTGGATTTGACCCTGCTTACCGCTAGCTACGGTACTTAGGTTTAATTTTGTAACCGTGACGAACGGTCTAACAAGAAGCTTGTCAACTTCATCTTTGAGTGCTTTGGACCGCTCTGCATCCATAGATCTTCTTTTCTATCTAATTGGTTGAGCTGTCAGGTCAACATTTAATTTATGACACATTACCTTGAGGTTGACCCCTCCATATCCGCATGTACCCAAGCGAACACGTCAAGGTTTTTCTTTAGAAACCCTACCAAATTGTTTGCTAGTTCGTCGCTCAAACAGCTGCCAATTTTCAGCACCCGCTGACAGATACTTCTCATAGCTCTTCTGTTGGCCTCGCTGTGGGCTCTTCTTTGTGGATGCAAGGATCTACAGTGTCTTTTAGAGGCCCAGGGTTTGGTTTGGACTCAGCGATGACCAGTTCTTGGGAGCAACCACTTTAATGCAACATGAATGGCACGGTTGTAACATTCTCGAGATTCTTTCCTATAGCTCCTGATTGTTGCGACCCTATCTGGAGTTAGGAATCTCATTGCTTGGCAATGTATTGAGGAGATTGCACTCAGATCATCCAGGATTGGTCTTCCAAGAATGACATTGTAAGTAGTCAGGCAATCTCTCACTAAGAATTCTACCATCACCATCCTGATCTTGGGTTCTGCCTCTACGGTCACGAGCAGGTCGATTGTTCCCTTGGGGACTAGGCTACCCCTGGTAAATCCATGGAGCGGCGATGGACACGCCTTTAGGTGTCGCTCTGTGAACCTTATTTCTCGAAAAACTCCTAAAAAAATGATGTTTGTTGTACTGCCATAATTGACCATCACCCTGAGTACTCGGACATTGTCGATCCTAGTTGCGATTACGATCGCATCATGATTGTGGTGAAGAGATTCTTCATACTGTTCCACGATGAATCTTATCACCTTGCTCTCTTGCCTGGGCCGTTTTGGCAACTTCTATTCATAACTCATTACTCGAGGGATCGAGTCTATCCTGGCCTCGCTTGCATATTGCTCACGAGAGTGCCTTGAGCTCTTTGCAATGTCGAGACCCCTATAGATCATGCCTACTAGGGCTTCGTTGTTGGCCAAGGCTTGCTGAATTTGATTATTCTGCTCGCCTGTACTTTTGCGAGCTGGTGCCTCCTTGACAAATTCTTTTAGGTGGCCCCTTCAGATCAGATCTTCGTGACATCCTTTAAAGCTCGGTACTTATTGGTGTTGTGCCCAATGTCCTAGTGATATCGACAATATTTCTGATGATCTCTTATGCCCAAAGCCCCCTCATCCTTTTTGGAGCGGGCAGTCTCTTAGCTTCACTGGAAACTTCATATATATGAGCTATGTCTTGAGTGAAGAGGGTGTACTCTGTATATCATGGAAAAGGTTGCATTTCCCAGCGATTCTCTGTTTTCTACCTCTTTTGGAACTGGTTCTAGTCCTTGTCGTTATGGTCTTGGTCCCTCCGTTTATCTGCTAGGTAATCTTGTTGCCTGTCTAGGGCTCTTCGTGGCAAGATTCTAGCTAGGGCCGCTAGCAACCTTTCTACTTGCTGATGTTTAACAACCATTTGATAGAGTTTCGTCAAGCTCACATGGTCTTCACTTTGGAGCTCTTTCCATAGGTTTGTTTATGGCCTGATACCTGCAATTAGCAAAGTCCGGATTGACTCTTCAGGTGCATCTGCGACCTTTGCTTGCTCATTTTGGAATCTTGTCAAATACGAGGTCAGTGTTTTGTCCTTTCCTAACGAATATTGCTCAGATAGCTGAGCGGCATTGCGAATTGTCTCCTTGCTTGGAATTACTGTAGGTACAGCAAGGAGAACTATTGCCAATAACTAATTGAGTTCGCCTTGAGCCTCTTGTACCACTTCTTGGCATCTCCTACCAATGTGACTATAAAACAGCAGCATTTTGCTAGGTCACAGACCTGGTGTAGCTCCATCAAGTCGTTGAAAGAGTCAAAGTGGTCTCTATGATCTCATTTCCCGTCGAACTTGCTTTCTGTCGCCCTGAACCCCTGGGATGCAAGGCCTGACGAACTTCGTCCATGAATGGAGAGCTCACTATTTCTTCCACCGCATTGTTCTGGCGGGCTCTTAGATCGTCGAGCATTCATTGCACCCGATCTAAGTCTTCATTATGGGGATTGCCCTGGTTGGCCCTATTCAACCTTACCTTGAGTAGGTAAGTTTGCAGATCTGTTGCTTGAGAGCCCCCTCCATTGAACGCATTGATGCGCGAGGTTGAGTCATGATGGCTGGGCTAGTAGGTGTTATCATACTCATTAGTGTATTGCTCGATATGTTAGTTAAAATCGAAACGTCGATCATTGCCAGATTGACGCACATGACTCATCTCGCGAGCTTGCGAGGTCTTAGTCTGCCTTTAGCATGGGTTAAAACTGGCACACTGAGGTTAGGGATCTCGTCGAGCAGGTCGAGTATCCCTCTAGCGACCATTATCTTCATCCTCCCTTATGGGTTGTTTGCCCGGTCATCGCCTAAGGTTAGTTTGCCCGCGGGACTCTCGTTCATGGATGGAATGTGCCTGGCGGTGCCAGGATCGTCGATCGTTCCTCAGTGTCGATGAACCAAATTGGTCACTAACTGAATTCTGACTTGTTGGGGCGACATCGGTGAAGTACGGTCGGTCAAGGTCTTGGGGGGCCGGTTGCTAGTTTCTCAACGCAACCACGTTTTGTTACACTGCCTGTGCAACCATTGTTCTGATCATCTCCACCAGTTGACCATTCTTGGGATTCGACATCCCTGCCCCTTGCTGGTTTGCAACCTGCTACATCAGTGACACTGGTGGTCAACACCCAACGACATCTTGATGCACCTTCTAGTGGGTGGTTTCCATGTTATCGTGGTTTTCGATAGTGATTTTTGATCTTGTACGAACCATTGTAGGCCTTGAGTAATCGGGTCACTGAGATTTTTTGTCGGAAGTTCTGAAATTTGGCAGAGGCCCTCCTTCTAGTGCCAAAATGTTGATACAAGATTTTGCACCAACTAGAGCGATCTGATTGACCTTGAAGGAATCGGAACCGATGTGTGCGTGATTACAGGTAACCAGCAATGTAATGAATCAAAAGTAGTAAAGTAAATGACACAAAGAGTTTTTAAAGTGGTTTGGCAAGTTAATACTCTTGAGCCTACGTCCACTGTTTTTGTATTTGCTGTGAAGCTTAGAATAATAATCTTAGAACAATTTGCTAACCCTTTTCTCATCATTGGAAGCGGTTTATACACAGATTTTGTACAAAGAAAAGAGCGAAAAATAAAGGGATTACAATTAAGATTGAAATACAACTCTGATATTCTTGCGGTTGAGCGTTGAGATTATGCCAAAATTAATGTCGATTTGATCCCTTCCAAGATATCCGAGATCTGAGGTTATCTGTGAACTAGTTGAACAACTGTCAAGATTGGTCGCGATTAACTTATGTTGGGGTCGAGCTACATCTCGACGATCTTATGTTGGATTGGACAATCGATTGAGTCGAGCTAATTCTGAATCGGGCTACAACCTCGCTGATCTCTAACTTCTCCGAGCTTGATGGAAAAATCACACACAACACAAGTAAACTCTTGTATATTACTATCCAAATCTTGACTTTGAGATACTACAACTACTTTTACGACAAATAT
Organism: Pistacia vera; assembly: GCF_008641045.1. NCBI lineage: Eukaryota > Viridiplantae > Streptophyta > Magnoliopsida > Sapindales > Anacardiaceae > Pistacia > Pistacia vera. Next base: position 105,613 of record NW_022196741.1, on the reverse strand, counting down.
TACATAATAATATCTTAAAATATAAATTGAAGTATTAGTAAAATCCCATACATAATGAATGAACAAGTTGGTCGATGGTTCCCACGTTACATGAGGTTGCTTAATTGCCACAAACATGTCTAACATATTATATGAAATTCAAGGTGACCGTTTTAATGAATAATATTAATTTAATTTAATTTCAATGATACAATATGGACTTATTTGCCTTAATTCATGAAGAAGATTAAATTAAATTTAAAAATTACTAAATATATATTTTAAAAGCCTTAAGGGGAGGCCGAAGGCAATTGCCTCAGTTGCCATGCCCTTGAACAGGTGGAATTGCCCAATACATTGCTGTCATCAACGTTTGCCTTTTGACCGTAACGTCTACTTATTTACATTACATGTGTTAGCCCGCTGGCGCTCCGACTCCACTTATAAACAGAAACCTCACTTACAGACAAACTTATCTTTCTTCAACACCCATTTTTATGGTCTCAACTCTCAAAACATCAATGGATTTATCTTTAACAGTCGTTATCCTTTTCTTCTCGCCCTTCTTCTTGTTACTTTCATCTGAAGCCTGTAATGCAGTTGAGAAAGAAGCATTACTCCATTTCAAACATCAAATCATTTCTGATCCGTCTAATCTATTGCTGTCATGGAATATTTCCTCCGATTGTTGCACTGATTGGGAAGGTGTATCCTGTGATTCCTCAAAAAGAGTCGTTAATGTCTCGCGTCCAGGCCTTCTTTCTGAGAGCGACTTCATTGTGGACACTTACATGACGGGAACTCTATCTCCTTTTCTGGGAAATTTATCCAATCTTCAATTGCTAGACTTGAGCGATCTCAAGGAGTTGAAGGGTCTAATACCACCAGAATTTGGCAAGTTATCTCATCTTACGCATCTCTTTCTTAATTCCAACAAACTTAAAGGTTCAATACCAATGACCTTCAAGTACCTTCTTCGACTGGAGAAGCTCTATCTTGATGATAATTATTTATCCGGCGGTGTTCCTGCTTCTCTTATTGGAACTCTGACATCACTCTCTGAGTTGGGTCTATCTGGGAATCAATTATCTGCCTCCATTCCAAATACTATTGGCAAGCTGGAAATGTTGACTAAACTTGATGTTCATGGGAACAAATTCTCTGGAAGTATTCCAGCTGGAATTGGTGAACTCAGTAACCTGAATTATCTTGATTTGTCTGCGAATAAATTAACAGGAAGCATTCCACATTCCATTGGTAAACTTTCTTCATTAGTACTTTTATATTTGAATCAAAACCAGATTTCCGGAAGCATTCCTTCTTCAATTTCTGGGCTTATTTCACTTCAGTTCTGCCGGTTATCAGAAAACAAGCTAACGGGAAGTTTACCTGCATCAATCGGCATGCTCTCGAATATCCAAAGACTAATTCTTGAGAACAATAGGCTCACTGGAGAGTTACCAGCAACCATTGGCCGTCTAGCTACACTCACTGATATATTCTTTTCAAACAACCATTTCTCAGGCAAGATTCCTTCAAGTTTTGGCAATTTACAAAACCTTCAAACATTGGATTTGTCAAGAAACCAACTCTCCGGGCCAATTCCTCCTCAGCTAGCTAAAGTGCAAAGGTTACAGTATTTGGATTTGTCATTCAATCCTCTAGGACTTGTTAGCATACCAAAGTGGTTTGCAAAAATGAAATTATTTCGGCTAATGTTGGCAAAGACTGGGATTGAAGGGAAGCTTCCAAGTTGGCTATCTTCATCATCCATATCCATGCTGGACTTATCAAGCAATGGTTTGATAGGTAAATTGCCTCATTGGATTGGGAACATGACCAACCTTTCATTTTTGAATATTTCAAACAATGGCTTTTACTCATCAATCCCCATTGAATTCAAAAACCTTTCACTTCTAATGGACCTCGATCTTCATTCCAACAAGTTTACTGGTCACATGAAGACAATTTTCTCAAAAAAAACCCAGGACCCACTAGGCCATTTTAATTCCATTGATCTTTCTAACAATATGTTCATTGGTCCAATTGATGATAATGTTGGTGAGATCCCTACAATGACTGATATCAAATCTTTGGTTTTATCCCACAATCCACTTGGGGGACCAATACCAAAGTCATTTGGAAAACTGAGTTCATTGCAAGTATTGGAGCTAGAAGGCAATAGTCTTTCCGGGAAGATACCAATTGAGCTTGGTGATGCTAAGGAATTGACAACTATTTTGCTTTCAAAGAACAAGCTAAGTGGAACTAACCCGGAGAATATGATGAATCTGAAAAAACTTCAAAATTTTGACATGTCTAGCAATAGACTGAGTGGCAGGATTCCTCCTCATAAAGCTAATATTCCTGTATCTGCATTCAAAAATAATCCCGGTCTCTGTGGATCTCCGCTTCCCCCTTGTAAATAGCATGTCCATTGTTTGTTCAAACCTTTATGGTTTTCGATCTTGAAAATTAAAAGAAACTTTATGGTTTTCATAAATATTTTAATGTTTCAATTGTTCGATTTTTCTCAACTTTCATGAAAGTCTCAAGTTCCTCATTTACGTTAGAAAATGCTCAATAATTGCGAAGATTTATGGTTGAAAATTTGTACACCCCGCACCTCAGTTCCAATACTGGAGCGTAAGCAAGCACCTATTGACTTGCAGCAACATGTGAGGTAGCTTGTAACATAAGATCACAGCAACATGTGAGGTAGCTTGTAACATAAGATCACACAAATTATATAAAACTTGGATTAAGCCTCGAAAAAGCCCCCATTTCATACATGAACACCCATTATGGTTATGGGATTAGTTCTTTTTTCTCCTCATTTCCACCTAGCTACCACATGCCATTGTTTTCTGTTCATACTTACAATCCTGTTGTTTATAGACATGGGTTCTGAATTTTTATATCATTGAATTTCGGTTAATTTGTATTTTCTGCTTGTTTCTCATACTAAGAATTTAAGAGAGTTGCCTTTTTAACGGCTATAACACTTAAAAAAATCTGACAAAGGCACCTTGGAATATGCTTATGTGAGGATAACTACAGTTGCATCCGAATCAGAGGAATGCTTATTTCTATGATAGATTACATGTTTTAAGACCCAAAAGTTGTTGAATTGGAAGGAAAACTTTGGTTTTTATACTATGAAATTCTAGAAAATTTCAACAATTATCAACACAACTCATCAAACCAAATCCACATGAAGAAATTCTTATTTTCAAGCATTTTTCTATCATAAATAATATTTCAACCAATACAAATCATTATTATTGAATATTTCAATGCATAACACAAAATCTACCGTATTTGATGCAAATATAAAATACTTAAATTATGAAATTAAGTTTTACATAAATTTCAGGCCTTGTTTCAACGTAATCCAATGGACTTGAATGAGAAGTTAGAATTAGTTATTTTTAATGCCAATTAAGCAATTTCTAAACTATCGATTTACTAACAATAATTAAAAGTGTTTAGTAATTTATAAACTAATTAAAGTTTCCCTTGACAGTAAAGCACTAGTGGTCTAGTGGTAGAATAGTACCCTGCCACGGTACAGACCCGGGTTCGATTCCCGGCTGGTGCATGGTTTTTCAACTCTTTTGGAAACTGGGCTTTTTGTTAGGGCTTTCATCCAACTTTTTTGAAAGTAGGCTCTCTGCTCTTGTTAAGGGCTTTCATCCAGTCCTAATTACCATAATCACAGTTTTCTTTTCAGAGTGGGTTATTTAAGTCTCATTAAATTTATTTAAAAAATTAACTTATAAATATATTATATTTTTATTCTAATATTTCTCTATAATTAAACCAAGTCATCGTCTTCTACCCCAGTCAATATTATGATCTTTAAAAGTGTCCCAATGAACCAATTTCAAGGAAAAAAATGAAAACAAATTTCAAGAAAAAAAAATTAAAACATAACGTACAAAACTTCATTGAATTGATCTTATACAGATAAAAAAAAAAAAAAAAAAAAAAAAAAGAACCTTTGACAAATACATTTTCAGAAAAGAAAAGTAAGAGTAAATATAATTTTATGCCCAGCCGCCACCATCTAACCATTCAATAACTATATAAAAACAGAAGATAAAAATTGATTTGAACACATGTTGTACCTTCAGACTTTTTTTTTTTTTTTTTTGTTACCAGGTTTGTCTGGGCTTGCCTCCATCATCTAACCATTCAATAACTGTACAAAAACAAGAAGATACAAATTGTTTTGAACACGTGTTGTACCTCCAGAATTTTTTTTTTTTTTTTGTTACCAGAGGTGTTCGGGCTAGTTTATGTAGTTAAGCTCATCTCGATTAGTCCTCCGACGCTGAACAAGACTTCCAAAACAGGGGAAGTCTTATAGTTCATGGCCAATAATATTAGCAACCGTTCTTGTAATTCGAACCTGAGATCACAGAGGGAGCAAACCCCTTAACCCCAAACCTTTATCACTCGACCAATCCATTGTTGGTTTACCTCCATAATTTCATTCCTTCAAAATATATGGATTAAGCACACATGGATGCCACTAAATTCATATATTTATAGTAAAAACAAACAAAACCAACCAAGATTTGTATTACTTATTCACATATTTAACTGCGATTGTCCCTTTGATATATCATATTCACATGCAAGAGCCCTTCAACTGTAAAAGCAAAACTTTTTGTACGAAAGGTTGTGGCATATGATCATGTAAAAGCAGAACAGCTTGACAGTATGGTAAAAAAAACAACTACATATATTCTGAGTTTCATGATTAAAATTTCAAAATCGATTGCATCTTTCAAGTTAATAAAAATTAAACTTACTCTGAAAGAGAAGGAAAATCCTTGAGTTTAAACATGTTTGCAATGGAGATTGATAGCAAGTGGAGCTGTGGAGGTGTGAAGCTACTGTATTATGTTATGTACTATAGGTAGTAATTAATTGATTACTTTATGTCAAACTCCCTGTAAAAGACGACAAGATATAATGAATTTATTTACATCAATAATACTATACTTACTTTTGCCTTTTTTTTCTTATTTAGGAAATTCTTGTACAGTAACATTAATAATTGATGTATAGTTTCACTAAAGTGGAACCATGGCCATGGCTCAGGCTTTATCTTTAGCTATATTATAAGCTTTTTGTACTTGAATATCCCATAAATTTGGGTTTTTGTCTTTGGTGAAAAAGAATAAACACATGCGACGGGCCAGTGCAGTGTGATGTGCATAAGTCATTCTTCAGTGAAAATGTTTGTATATTTTTAATCTTGACTGTAACTTAACGTCAATCAAACTAAACAAGAAAATCTTCTTCTGCTAATTTGGAATTAATATATATGGATGTTGCTTCTAGTATGAGTTGAAGGTATAAAATTAGATTTGGTTAGTAGATCTCCTAGTTCAGCCTAAAGCAGCTATAATATTTAATTGTTTGACTTTCCACCATTGAAATTGATTACAGTTAACACCTGGAACTGGAAGGGCTTCCTCATGTTTTTAAGTTATAAAAATTTAAACTTAGAATAGTTTATAAGAGTAGAAGTTGAGAGTCGAGAGAATATTATTCCACAATTCTTATTTCATTGATGTAATTAATTGCACAAGCAGCAACAAAGATGGAGTTCCTTGATCTGTTATGCCCTTTCAAGATGGAGCTCGGGAAGAGAGATCAATCTTGTCCTTGAGAGCATAACCGACTTGATCGGTAAAGGAAACATGCGAGCAACCCAAAGAGATCCATTATGAACTTGATCACGAACGAAAAGAAAATCAATTGCAACATGTTTCATTTGTAAATGAAAAAGGGGATTGAAACAGAGTTGAATAGTCCCAATTTTATCACAATAGATCACATGACTAGTAGAGAGTTGGACACCAAGAACTTGTAACAAAGAACACACCCAATTGAGCTCTGCTGGAGTGCCAACAACCAATAAGGTTATACAAGTCTATGAAATCCTAAATAAAATCGAATGCAATAATAAATAAATGTTTAACCCAAAAAGTATAAACTTGTTAATAGTATGATCACGTTATTTTGTTGAGACTCTTTTCAGTTTTTTATACAGTAATTTTCAAAATACAAAAAAAAAAAAAAAAAAAAATCAATCAATCAATCTCGTGTATTTTCTTTTTAATTAATTTTAAAGAACAATCAATTTTTTTGTTCATATAACTCATAATCATTTTAAAAGTAGTAGTTTTCTCTCTCTCTCTCTCTCTCTCTCTCTCTCTCTCTCTTTTCAGAAAACTTGTGAACGTGTCTTTATGTTTATTTCTTGCACAAACAATAATTATATTGGCAACTCATATAATACAATTTGATTAAATAGCAATTCAATTAATTAAGTAATTAATGATATTGTAGTGTCTTCTCCATTATATATATTAATTTGGGACAATATTTTGTTTATTTAGAATCTCTTAGAAGAACAAGAGAGGAGAAGAATAATAGTGGAAAACGATATTGGTGTGTATGGAATAAAATCTTATTTAATAAAGCTTAATTTAAAAAAAGGAATTAGAAATAGTTTTAGTAGGGCTCAAATAACACCAATCTAAATTATGTGACGGCTAAATAACAATACCCATAAAAAAAACACTAGGTGTGTCCAAAAGGTTTTACTTGGGTTCATGTAAGATTTAAGTAGGCTCGCAACAATACTCAACCCAAATTAGCTATAATTCCTTCAATACGCGCCTACACGACCATTCTGCTTTCAACTTGGGTAGTCCGACTAAGAGCTCTAATCTTTTATCATAAAGAAACTCGAACTCTAGAAAACTTGATAAATCTTTTTCCTACTCTTTGACCATTCAAGAGATTCGCACTTAAAAGATTATATTAGATTCTTCTTTACTCTTTTTTATTTTATTTTAAATGGGTTTATACTGGTTAGCCCTGAATTTGTCTATGCAATGAAAAAAGATCATATTATCACCTGCGTGCCTCTCTAAATTTAGAAATAAAGAAGAAAATTAACGCCTATTTAAATAAGTTCATACATTCGACTTAAAGCAAATATACCATCCCAAATACATCAATAATTAAAGTCTCCGATATAATAAATTAGTTATATTTCAACTTGATCATCTTTCAATACTGACGATCAGTGTTAACATCTTTCACTCCTGAAGATGATCCTTGTTGAATTAATCTGAATTTTGTTTTCTAATGAGTTCTTTCTTCTTAAGCTTGATAAATTCAACGAGGCCATTGAGTACAATATCATTGTCACCATGTCTCATCAGTTGCTCCGCCACTTCAGCTGGGGTTACTTGTGTTGTTTCAATTAATTCGTTAATCTCATCAAACATTACGTGATCTTGAATTCCAAGATAGTTACCAGCAAGAACCTTAAACCCATATGGTTTGATATACGTCATGTTAACATGAACGTCCATACGTCCAGGACGCAACAACGCTGCGTCCAGCTTCTCCGGTTGATTTGTAGTGAAGACAATTATCCTTGCATCTCCACAACTCGACCAAATTCCATCAATGAAATTGAGAAACCCAGATAGGGTTACCTATACAAAGATAATAAGCATGATCCACCACAACAAATAAAAGTAACAAACATTAATGATTCTATGAAAGAAAATAGTATATAAACACAAAATATGTATCATTACAAAGTAGGAGTGGAGATGGAGCATAGAGTTAATGGAGTCATATCAAACAAGAAAGCATGCGTCGTAATCAAAACAGAGAATATATTTTGTCAGGAAGATGATGGAGGCATGGATATGAAAATATTATAAAGGATGGTAAAATTCAACAAGATAAGACCATTGCCATGTGATTGCAGTGTCCTCAGTCCTTACTATTCTGATTCCTGAACAAAGCTGTGTGGTTATACTTCAAAGGTGGATTCCATTACACGCAAGGTTTGAGAAAAAAGCAATCTAACAGTCCACAAAGAAATGATTTTCCCATCCCTGGTTCCACCTATCCCATCAACTTTACTGAAACGTGTCAACATCTAGACTTACTTCAGTCTCCATTAAGTGGTCCTCTTCACTGTTCTTTTCCTCCATTGTCAATTGTCGTTTACTCTTTGCTACTGTTTCCTTCCCTGACAACAACTCTTCTTCTTTCATAATCTATACGACAAAATTATCTCAAATTTATTAGACTCCCACTTTATTTTATTTTATTCAGGCTAACTCTATCTCAGCAATTGTTGCTTCCTGTATTTCATGCTACTCTAACCTACTTTTTTTATCATATTATACAAAAAAATAATACGAGTCAAGGAAGACTATACACATAATTTGGGAAATGTTTTCGCTGGATTCTTATTTTTAATGGTTATAAGCATTTTGAATATACATTTACACAATGTTACTTTCATGTTTTTCTTTCTTCGGGTACTATTCAGATTTACATTTGGAATCTAAAGAGATATTATTCTAGACAAGAGTAAAAAGAATGATACAAGTACATTTATTTTCAAAGTAAACTTAATATTAAATATAAAAACATCAGTAACATGCTTTCCACGTTTATATCCATTAACAATTAGATTCTTAATCACTTTACACAATGGGTAGTTCAGAAACTAGATCTTATGCAATAAGTATATATCAGCATATTAATGTTTGAATCAAACAAAAATAAAACCTACATGCAGAGAATATTATTGGATTAATTAATAACACTTTAAGAATGTATGCATCCTTCTTAATTAGTATAGACGTTACTTACAAGCAATATTGAGCAATTAATACGCAAAAAATAGAAACTAACCTGTCTTTGTTGAAGATAATCATCTCCATAGCCTGCAAGTTCAGCTCCAACTCCACCTCTTTGTGACCGATTTTGCAAGTGAATTGTACAATCTATGTCCTCCACCACGATTATGGATCGATTCCCAGTTGAAAGAAGCAATGTTTTAAGCTCCGCATTGCACCTCAACGTACCCAACTCTAAATCATAAACATCACAGTTGAGAAAATTGGCCATTGCTGCGATCAAGCTGGATTTGCCTGTACCCGGTGGTCCATGTAACAAATACCCTCTTTTCCAAACTTTACCTACTTTTCTATAGTAATCTTTCCTCTCCACAAACCTTTGAAGATCATTCAACATGTTTTCCTTCTCCACTGGGTCCATGGCAATTGTATCAAATGTTGCAGGATGGTCGAGGTTCGCTGACACCAATGCATCAGCCCAGTTCCCATAAAGATTTTTGTGATCAACAGTAAAGATCTTTAGTTTCTTTGTCTCTTGTAGTATTCTCACCGCTTCTCTCTCAATATAAGGCAAGTATGAGTCAAAGACGACGTCTTTGTCTTTCTTACGGAAACTAAGCTCCAAAGCCCTTGCCTCTGATCGAGTACCGGGGGTCATATCACGAGAGTTATTCAACCTCCAGGGTTCAAATTCTCTACAAATTAAAACCCACTTCAGTTTAACTCCATTAAACATATCGACCATTTCTTCATGGCTTTCCATGGTCAGTTTAATATTGTATTCTTTCTCAGGCTTGCTCAGTTTGAGTCTGCTAGCTGAAGAAGCGAGTTTGGAGCCCACGTATCTATTGGCAGCCTCGTAGATTTGGTTTTTAGCTAGCCCATCCAGTTCGTCAATGACTATGGTGACATGGGAGGAGCGAGTGTTGAAGATTTTGCAAAAGCGAGAAAGGAAGTAGTGTTGGATATCACTGGGCAAGAAATCTTGGAACACTGATCGAGCTAGCATGACCGTACCAGCAACAGAAGCTGCAGTGGTTAAGATTGTCTTTGCTGTGGCCAGTTTATTTTCAAATGAAGGCGTCGCCATTAGTGGTGTTGGGTTTTGTGTTTGAGAACTTGAGATATTTTGATAATTGATAGTGTTTCAAGAATGCTTTTGTTTATCTCTCTTTGTGAAGATAGATGAAAATCATGAATGTTTTTTTGCAAAAGGATACTCGTGATTTTTAACTCAAATTTGACAGGGAGAATTGCTAAAAACCCATAATGGACTTCCAAAAAAATGAATTGCTGTTAGTAGCAATTAAACTGTGTAAAGGGCTTTTTGGTCATTTTATAAATAATAAAGGAATCCTAGTCCGAACAAAAGAAACCCAGGTAAAATTCGAGTCAGCATCATCTACCATTAGCTGATTAGCATCAGAGTCCACAGAGCATCACCAATTACAAAACGAAACCAAACGAATAAAAAATTTTAAAAAAAAAATGGGTGGAGACGTGGATGGCCAGATCAACCTTAATTTTAGGGTTTGGGCATGAAGTGGACCAAAAGCAAAACTGCATAAGGGTATATTCATCTACTTCTCACCACACAAGTTCATTGCAACTGGATCTATTTTTTCCCCTATTTGGTTCTTAAAAAATAAAGAGATTGCATAGACCTTGAAAATTTGTTCACGAATATGTGTTTGTCTTGTAAGTTTCCTGTTAAAAGAGCCTCCTTTGTCAGTTTTTCGACTTCGGACCATAGGATATGGTTCCAAACATGTGAAAAAGTAAAGTCTAAAAGGAAAAATAATAATAAAATACACTATAATGAAGAGTATGTCCATGGTCTTTTATCCATTATTCTTGGGTTAAGACTTAAGCCCTTCTTTTATTGATATGTATAAAATAAACAGGATCAAGTGGAGTAATAGAAAGGTGCAGGTGCAACTTTAAGTTAGGCTCTGGATTGTGAAATATGGTAGATTAACTGACTCTTAATTAATTACGAACCTTAAACGGTACAACACATAAATGGGAACCAACAACGTAACAACACATGTAAATGTAGTTGCACACCGAGACACATGGGACTGGACACACTGATAGCATCCTTCATGATGCTTACTTTCAATTAATTAAAACATAGTAAAGGATTTTGTCATAAATCATCCAGTTTTTGCGAGGGAAATTGTGACATTGACAAATTCAGTCTTCTCTTTAGCCATGCGATCCGCAACTATTTTACTGTACTTGTTGAAAACTTCATCAATTATTGCTTCACCAAAGTGACTAACAAGCAAAGGTTCAGCCACAGCTCTCATACATTGTGCCACATTGTATCCTCCATCCTGTAACTGTAACTGTAATGCATCACCTCCGTTAAACTCGTCGCTGTATGCATTCCAGTTTACTTCCGTAACCTCAATCCGATCAATCCCGAATGATCCTTCTTTCATAACTTCACATTTTATTTCACTTGGTGATGGTGTATATTGCGGAATGTTGAAGGAATCCACTTTCTTTTCTTCTATAATTCCCTGCATATATAGTTAAATCTCCTATATTATTGCTTGAAAAACTTGTGATTTTGAAGAAGGGTACGTGTTTCTGTTTCTGTACTTACCTCTGATGCCATTTCATTGAGAGCCATAGCCAAAAGTTCCCATATGTAACAACATTCTTTGCTTGAGGGATCGTCGCTCCTTCTTCCCAGAAATGTTAAAACCATACGCCCTCCTGCTACCAATTCTTCTGAACGACACTTTAAAAACACTGAAAAATCTGTTTGGAACTGCTGATAATAAGCTTTAAGCACACATGGTGGACTTGTACTAGCCATGTAAATGTTTCCTTTGTTACTCTCTATCCCTTCTGGGACCTGTTAACATAATTTCATCAGTAAATTCATCACTATTAATTAATAATTATGAACATAATGTTACTGAAAACCACAATATCACCTGAGACAGCCATTGAAGACTATATGAAGAGTGGAAAATATTGACACTCTTGCTAGGGAAAAGCCTGCCATAGAAAGAACCAGGAACCCCTGTGAAGAAACAGGGACCACCACCACCGCCCATCTGTTTTCTGAGTTTTTCTTGAACTCTTGGCAAAGACCTGAAGATGGTGTTAAAATCATTTCCCGGAAGGTCATTGAAGAACACTTGAAATTCCGGTGATTGATTGCCCTGCTTTTTGCAGATATTGCTCACTATTTCGATAAACTCAGATACCACGAGCATAGTGTTTGGTCCTGAAGAACAACCCAAGTCTGCAATAACTAGTTTGGTTGGGAAACTTGTGGAGTAGAGTTTTGTTATGGCTTCCTCTCTGATGGGTTTTGTCATAGATATTACTTTTTTCTGTTCCAAGAAGAAGATCAACGTTATATTTTGTGAAAAACTAGTTATATCGATGCATGTGACATATATTTTGAGTGAATGAGCACTCTTTTGTTCAGCCTCTAGGATTTGCATAATAAAACTGATTGACTTAATTTTGTGGTAAATATGCATGAAGTTAGAGACCTGTTCTTCAGTTATACATCTTCTGATCAAATAATAAAAATGTAAAGTATTATATTATAAATATACCTGAACTAAAGAATTGTTGGCGTAACTTGCTTCTCCCACTCCTCCGTTCATGTGAAGCACTTGAACCACTTCCATGATTTCTGTATATCTCTTCCACTTTCACTCTCTCCTCTCTCTCTCTCTCTCTCTCTCTCTCTCTCTCTCTCTCTCTCTCTCTCTCTTTGTTTCTTCTACTTTCGCTTGTATAAATTCAATACCAGTTACCGTATTTATAGGCAGTTGCTGCTCTCTCCAAATGCTATTATTGTATTAGTATTACTGTGCCTATTCTTTTTTTTTTTTGGGAAATCATCTAATCAAAGTACAGTTACCCCTACATTTCTTCGGTTTTACTTTTATCCGAGCTAAAAATATCTCAAACTAAAATATCAGCGAACTCCTATAATTCTTGAACATTGTCAAAGATTCATTGAACTCATATATCATGCTGCCGTCACGTACTGAATTAAATTGCATTTTGAAAAATAAAAGCTAATTACTTTTGTCCTTTCCATCTTCATGTTGATGTGCGCAATTGACACCCACCGATAACTTTCTCTATGGGAAGATTTTGAAAGTTAAAAATAGGCCAAACAACATGCACCCACCCATAGATTGCTATAAAGACAATTTGATACCCAAAAAGTATGAAAACGTCAATTACCTACCTTCTGTCCAAATATGTTAGTAAAGTTCGTTTAAAGAAGGACAATATGGTAATTTTTATCGAACAAAAAAAATAACATTCTGCATTGGTTACGTGTCCATTTTCTCTCTTTAATATTAATTTTATAAAAATCTTCCTTCTCAATTTTAATTATTTTATTTTTATAACTAATTTTAATTAAAATTCCATCTTCATCTCTCGCTAGAATCACAATCGCTAGAACCAAGACAACAACCAGCAAAAACGACCAGAGCCCCAAAAAAACCTCACTCAAATCACCAAAAGATTCAATGTAAAAAATCCCAAAGAACCACTCTCAAAAACTCAAAAGAGCCAAAACACGCAAGGCACAGAAGGGTTGGGGCAAAACCTCAAACAAGTGGTGTGCCAAAACTTGGAAAATCAATCATCAATGCCAAAACTGATCAGAAATCCCCAAAAATAAAACAAAAACACACAAAAAAACACTCCCAATTAATCTCCAACCATCAATTTTCTATCAAAAACTCTAAAAAACACCAATCAATCCCAATTCAACAAACAACAAAAACCCTAAGAATTCAATCGGCGGTGAAATGTCAGCAAACAGTGATGGTAAAAGTGGGGTTTTTGGAGAGTGCACACCGAAAAAACGATTGGCAGGGAGAGGTAAGGTTTTCGATGACTGAGCTTCCAAAAAATGGGTGCGGAAGTACGACAGCTTTGCAAAAGACCCCCCTTTTTTATTTTTCCCTTTTATAAGAGAGATGAAAAAGATGAAGACAGGAAGAGAGAGAGGAGAGAGGCTTTCAATCTGGCCAACTTCTAGTCCATATTCCGATGCCGGGTTCTTTGCCTAGTGACCGGAGGAAAAAGAGGGAGAAGAAAGGAAAGAAAGAGAAGGGACAGAATAAGAGAAACAGAAGGGGGAGAAGAAGAAGAAAGATAAGAGATTTGGATGGATTTTTTTAATGCAATTTTCTTTTAACTTTTTTTTTATTTTTTTATGCACAAATCCTAAAACATAAAAAGTCAAAATTACCTTACAAAATGATAGAATATCGATAATACCATTTTAGTTAACAGATTTACTAACAGAATTGGACGGAAAGTGGATATTTGTCATTTCAAAACTTTTTGGGTATCAATTTGTCTTTACAGCAAACTCTGGGTAAGTGTAAGTCGTTCCCCCTTAAAAATATCGTTACGAAATCTACCACTACCCGGCCATATGAAAACATGTCGGTGGAATATTTTACCATATACATTATTAAATTGATAAATTATAATGCAACTATAGATTGAGCCCACTAGGATCCTTCAAGCCAACAACTCCATGTGATTCACAACCATTGAGGGACTTTGTTAGAGACATGAAAATGACTCTAGTAAGATGATTAAAATACCTTTGTTGTGATTAAATCAAATTTCTACTGAGACAATTGAAGAAATTTTGGAATTATTAATGGAAAATCACATTTTAATTTTTCCTTACAATTTGTGCATGTTTGGAATGATTTTTGAGTCGATGTTAGGGTGTGATTTATTTATTAGGTTTGAATTTGTCTCATTTACTCTGTTCAGGTGGTAAATTGTCATATTTTTTGGGGTTGATTTTGTAAGTTTTCATTCATGTAGGGACTGCACTAAATTTGCCAGATTTTGTATAAAAGAAGATGAATAGTTCCACAACGAACTAGCCAACCCTCCACCCTCATTCTGGCCACTCTCCACCATTTTCCAGTGAGTTTCAACTACAGTTCACCTCCCAAGAGTGGTGCTTCACCTTCCCTCATCATCTCCTCCATGTTTCCACGCTTTTCCGATGACTGTTCATCTACCCAAGAGCCGATCCACCTTCACCAAGGTCTGATCTATCCTTTCCAAGCTTTGGTTGTCGCTAAACTAGTAGGAATCACGTTGCCTCCACCATGCCTCTTCAACTTCCCAATGCGTTTTCACTCCCTTTCCAAAGACGTTGCACCTCCCCAATTACCAATCCTCACTCCGCAGCTCAAGAGCTTTCTCCCTATACCCTTGGATCTCCATTCCGCCACCACTCACCAGGAACCACCGCTAAACACTAACGTTTTCTAGCGAGTTGTGCCCCTTCATCTTCTGGGTGCTTTCATCGTCTTCTCCAACCACGAAGCATGTCATCTTATTGTTGATTACGTCCTCTTCACCACGACCAGCCCCATTTCTGACTTTTTAGCCTTTGTCGACACCACCATGAGCGGCTGAGCTTTTGGTTGTCTATTACGGTGTAGACGAGATCGAGATTGAGTCCACTACTATCCTCATCAGCTCTCGACTAGTTGGATGAGCTCCATCATAGGACATTTGATAGTATTGTGTTCCAAACTATATTTGTTTTTGTTTCATGTTTGATTTCGATACTTTAATGTAGTTTGAGCATAATTTGTGATGAATATAGTTGTCCATTGTGATTAAATGTTTTCATAGAATTTACTGAATGATAAACATTGGTTTAAGATAATTAAATGATGAATATTGCTTTTCATTACTTCGCAACGATTTTAATTGAGTTGTGTTCGGATTTAATGTCATTTCTACTGTTGTTACGTTTATTGTGAAGTCGGTTGATTGGATGTTGCACATTACCATGTTGTATGTGTTAGTGATGTACCAACTAGTGGTATTGTCTTGTAATGTTTGTCGGTATTCAATGATAGTCTTTAACCAATCAAACTTGAGTAATCAGGTGAGACATGATAAATTATACCTAGAGTATGGGAAACCTATTTCATTGGTTTACCTTGCTTCATAGGTTTAGGGGATCGTAGAGTATAGAGGGGAATTGTGTGAGTTGGTCTTGTGTCGAACCAAAACCGTAGCGGCAACGTTTTTATTATAAAGTCTTAATTCATTTTAATTTCAAGCTTTTATTATTTGTATTTAGTTTGTTTAGTTTTAATTAAGTTCTTCAATATTAGCAATAAGTTTTCCTAGTTTAATCATTCATTTGCCCTCTTCATTTAGTTTACTCAAATATGCATTAGGTTGTTAGTCTTTGTTCTCTATGGATTCGACCCTGCTTACTGCTAACTACGATAATTAGGATTAATTTTGCAGCCGTGACGACCAGCTCGACGGACTTTTCCCACTAAATGAGCTTTAGGCCAGATAAAATTGACCCCCTATGTTTCGTCAAACAACATTTGCAAATTGCAATCCTTGATTTGAAAATTGAAACACTAACATTGTGCCACCGATGTTTAGTCTTTGTCCATACTAACAGTGTGCCATCCATCATCTCAAATTAATAAAAATTGATTTGAAAATTGAAACACTAACATTGTGCCACCAATGTTTAGTCTTTGTCCATACTTGCCATCCATCATCTCAAATTAATAAAAATACAAAAATCTATATCTCAACATCTCAAATTAATAAAAATACATAAATCTATATCTCAACATCTCAAATTAATCAAAAACCAAATTCATTCCCAACTTAAAAAAAATCAAACTAGGCCTTTTTTTTAGAACTTTTTTGTAGTTTTTGGTGCTTAACTACTTATATATTAGGTTTTATTTTGGTTAGGTTAATAATCTATATTGAAGGTAAAATCATATAACATTAATATCTTGTTGCAACTAAGTTCACTGTTTGATTTTTTAAAATTGAGTGGTATGTTGTTAATTTTGGAAATCAAGGGTGTTGTGTGTGATTTTTCCATTAAGCTCGGAGAAGTTAGATTTCTGCGAGGTTATAGCTCGAGCTAGGATCAATTCGACTCAAGACTTGTCCGACCCAGCATAAGCTAGTCACGACAAATCCTAATAGTTATTTGACAGCTTACAGATAAGCTCATATCCTAGATATTTCAGAAGAGATCAAATCAATAGCAATGATAGCGCGATCTTAGTGCTCAATCGTGAGAATATCGGAGTTGCACTTTCATCTTGATTGTAATTCCTTTAATTTTGCTCTTACCTTTGGAAAAAAACCTGTACATAAACCCTTTTCCCGTGATGGAAGAAGGGTTAGCAAATTGTTCTAGGCATTATTATAATTTCTTGTAAGCTCTCTAAGCAATACAAGATATAGTGGACGTAGGCTTAAGATTAAACTTGCCGAACCACTTTAAAATCAATTGTGTTCTTTACTTTTTCTACATTTACATTCATTACTTTGCTGATTATCTCTAATCACACGTACATCCGTTCCGATTCCACCAAGGTCAATCGGATCACTCTAGCTAGTGTAATTCTTGCATCAATATTTTGGCGCTAGAATGATGGCCCCCGCTTACTTTCAAAATTTCTAGCAAACAACCTCAGTGAACTGATCTCCCAAAATTTACAATGGTTCGTACCAGATCCAAAACCACCATCGGAAACCACGATAATGTGGAGGCCACCCACTAGGAGGTGCATCAAGACGCTACTGCACGTCGGCCATAAATATCACCGGCGTAGTAGGTTGCAAATCAGCTAGGGGTAGGAATATCTAATCCCGAGAATGGCTAGCTGATGGAGAAGATAAGGGCGATGGTTGCACATGCGTGCAACAAAACATGGCTAAGATAAAAAACGAGCAGCCAGCCAACCGTAAACTCGATCAGCCACATTTCATGGAAGTTACTCCCCCGGGAGGGAATGACTCTGCCGATGACTAGTCAGGCTCATCAGCATCGAGGAACGACCAAAACCCTCAACATCACAGGTTGCCCTCCGCTCAAGAGCGTGATTCTTGCTAGCAAATTAACCCCGAGAGGCGGCTTGGCAAACAGCCCATGAGTAGTTCCACAACGAACCAGCCAACCCTCCACCCTCATTCTGGCCACTCTCCACCATTTTCCAATGAGTTCCAACTACGGTTCACCTCCCAAGAGTGGTGCTTCACCTTCCCTCATCATCTCCTCCATGTTTCCACGCTTTTCCGATGACTGTTCATCTACCCAAGAGCCGATCCACCTTCACCAAGGTCTGATCTATCCTTTCCAAGCTTCGTTGCCGCTAAACTCGTAGGAATCATGTTGCCTCCACCATGCCTCTTCAACTTCCCAATGCGTTTTCACTCCCTTTCCAACGACGTTGCACCTCCCCAGTTACCAATCCTCACTCCGCAGCTCAAGAGCTTTCTCCCGATACCCTTGGATCTCCATTCTGCCACCACTCGCCAGGAACCACCGCTAAACACTAACGTTTTCTGGCAAGATGTGCCCCTTCATCTTCTGGGTGCTTTCATCGTCTTCTCCAACCACGAAGCATGTCATCTTATTGTTGATTACGTTGAAATGAGCGATGGTCAAGAAGAGATCCATTGACTCGGAAATATAGGATCAGGAGTACCGCTGACTCCATCCGGATTCGAGTTCCTGGACGAACGTCGATAAATGTCAGAAATCAGAATCTCTAGCCAGAGTCTATTATTAGTCATACGAAACCAAGTTCGTGATGACGAGTTCTGGACATATTGATCGACGATTCGGTAGAAAATCGAGTTTAGGTTTTTGACGTTCCATGAATCCGTACTCAATCAGGATATATCAATGGAATGATTTTACCTGCATGGTACATATGATCTAAAATGGGTTCGATGAAGTATTTCTTCATCGTGGTTTAGGGACTATGGCACATTGTTAGATGTTTACCATAGTCGTTGGGCCTCCGGACAGGTTTCCAAATTCATCAAGAATAAGCTCACGGCTAATCCATGGTGGACCTACATGGTCACACCAATAGCCTTGAGAAATTAGAGAAGGATAAGGGAGAGAAATGATTATCTGAAGAGGGTTAGCACTTTCCGAGGGTAGTGACTGGATTTCTATGGTAATAGTTATATAGAAAATTGTTTGTAACATTTTAGGGGTTAAAATGGTCAAGTAATAATTAATTGTATTTAATTATTATATCTTAAAGCGTTAAGATAAATGAGATGAACTAAAATAACCTTTTAATAGTTAAAGGGCAAAAGGGTAAACTTATAGTTTGTTAATGTAAACTAGTTTAGTTTACATGGGCCCTTAAATAATATTGATTATTCAAAGGGTAAAATGATAAATACTTGGGCTCCTTTTTAAAATAAGATTTTATTGGGGCTTGGAAGTGAAAAACAACTAATCGCAAAATAGCCCATGTATATATAAATGCAAATGGTTGCATTTTAGGTCATTCATTCACTTTGTTCACTAAAAAGGAAATCAAAATCTCTCTCTCAAGGGCTCGGCCACTCTCTTACTCTCTCAAGGTGGTGTTAAAGTGTGGAGGACTCATCTCTTTGAGTCTTGGCTTCATCAACCTTAAGCAAAGGAGTAGGTATAAGTTTCTCACACTTTGTTTGAAATTTTTTTGAGTCCTATGCATCCAACCTTTCATGCTTTCAATCTTCATTTCCTCCACCTCTTCATTATTATCGTTTCTTGTAAGCTCTCTAAGCAATACGAGATACAGTGGATGTAGGCTTAAGATTAAACTTGCCGAACCACTTTAAAATCGATTGCGTTCTTTACTTTTTATGCATTTACATTCATTACTTTGCTGATTATCTTTAATCACGCGTACATCCGTTCCTATTCCACCAAGATTAATCGGATCACTCTAATGGGTGTAATTCTTGCATCAACAAAGGGTAACAAATTTATTTCACAAAAGATAGGGGTCAAAATGTAATGTTTGAAACCTCTCCCCTTTTAGTCGGATGGCAAACCCTTTAGTTACTAAGGTTAGTTATATCCAGAGGGTCTAGTGTTCGAGTCGTAGGAGAGGTACCTATTACATTTGTGTAATTATCTTAGTTCATTAGACTTGTAAGGTATCTCGTGACTCTGAGGAGTAGACAAACTTTTATACGAGCTTGAATACCTCAATTACCTTAAAAAAAAGATTGTAATGTTAGAAGGGTTTAATTATTTATCTGAATTTTGGGGTTAGCATTGTACGATGATCTAATAATAAATTATAATCGCAACAACCAAAACGAAAAACACATACGAAGAAAGCGAGAAATGAGTCAAGTGAGAAATGAGAGGAAAGATAGGGACCCAAGCTCACATACTTAGTAAAGTAAAGAAATAATATGTACGTGTTGTCTACAAAATATAGAAAACCGAATAGCGAAAGTGATGAGTATGCTATCATCACACTGGTGTGGGCACACTATGTTACATAACCCCCGTTACGTCATTAAATCCATGTACGTTTACATTTGAAAGTCCTTAAATAGAATTATCCAATTAAATTTCTAATTATTTCTTCCAAAGTGTCCAGTCAGCTTCCTCACATCTTTCGACTAATCTTCGTGGCCCATTAAATACTTTATAAACCTAATGTTCTAATTCAATATTTTAAAATAATTCACAAATGTGATAGGTAATCTCAAAGTGATTTAATCCCAAGAAGTCAATGATGGAGCAAATTTTGTTAACAGCCAAGCCCACCCGATGGGGTTATTTCTAATTATTTCTCTCTCCATTATTACTAGATTATTCTTACATGATGATGAATATAGCTTAACAGTCCAATTGTTGTAAAATTGAGCTCCATGTCCTCATGTTGGTAAATTATTGTCTATTGATAGAGATAGAGCACTGTACGTATGTCTAGGATACGAGAAGCGGGAAATATTGACCACAATTTTCAGCTTTAGGGTATAATTCAATAATTCATATTGAGCAGCCGGAAAATGTACATTTTTTGCCCATTTACACAACTGACGCTCAGTACATGATATGACATAACTCCACACCTACATTATTCCACTAGTACTGAATCCTGTCAGCCTCAATTGCTCTTTATCTTTTTCATGTGCTAATATATTATCACACATGATTAACCAAAACTTTTGTTTTTCTGTACACAAATCAGTTTCATTACGTATACAAATTATTAACCATTAAATACCCGTGGTCAGTTCACTCGGTTCCCATTCTTTCAATCCCTTTGAGGAACACATGCATACTTTTAATTACACACCATTATGCGGCTAAGTTCATAGAACTTAACCTCTGTATAGATCAAAAATCAAGTTGAGCGATAAGATAAATTGATTACAGTCCAAGACTTTAACCAAATTTCGATTGGATCTACACTTAAATTTATTGTGTGAATTGTCTTCTTTATGAGTTAGACTATCCTACAAATTAAGTTAAACTAGGTTTAACGCAACAGTCTAACTCCACCTATTTGTGACCGATTTTGCAAGTGAATTGTACAATCTATGTCCTCCACCACGATCATGGATCGATTCCCAGTTGAAAGAAGCAATGTTTTAAGCTCCGCGTTGCACCTCAACGTACCCAACTCTAAATCATAAACATCAAAGTTAAGAAACTTGGTCATTGCTGCGATCAAGCTGGATTTGCCTGTACCCGGTGGTCCATGTAACAAATACCCTCTTTTCCAAACTTTGCCTACTTTTCTATAGTAATCTTTCCTCTCCACAAACCTTTGAAGATCCTTCAACATGTTGTCCTTCTCCACTGGGTCCATGGCAATTGTATCAAATGTTGCAGGATGGTCGAGGTTCACTGACACCCATGCATCAGCCCAGTACCCATAAAGATTTTTGTGATCAACAGTAAAGATTTTTATTTTCTTTGTCTCTTGTAGTATTCTCTCTGCTTCTCTCTCAATATAAGGCAAGTATGAGTCAAAGACGACGTCTTTCTCTTTCTTACGGAAAGTAAGCTCCAAAGTCCTTGCCTCTGATCGAGTACCGGGGGTCATATCACGAGAGTTATTCAACCTCCAGGGATCAAATTCTCTACAAACTAAAACCCACTTCAGTTTAACTCCATTAAACATATCGACCATTTCTTCATGGCTTTCCGTGGTCAGTTTAATATTGTGTTCTTTCTCAGGCTTGCTCAGTTTAGTCTGCTAGCTGAAGGAGCGAGTTTGGAGCCCAAGTATATACTGGCAGCCTCGTAGATTTGGTTTTTAGCTAACCCATCCAGTTCGTCAATGATTATGGTGATATGGGAGAAGCGAGTGTTGAACATTTTGCAAAAGCGAGAAAAGAAGTAGTGTTGGATATCATTGGGCAAGAAATCTTGGAACAGTGATCGAGCTAGCATGACTGTACCAGCAACAGAAGCTGCAGTAGTTAAGATTGTCTTTGCTTTGGCCAGTTTATTCTCAAATGAAGGTGTCGCCATTTGTGGTGTTGGGTTTTGTGTTTGAGAACTTGAGATAATTTGATAATTGATAGTGTTTCAAGAATGCTTTTTGTTTTTCACTCTTTGTGGAAGAAGATGTAAATTATGAATGTTTTTTCGCAAAAGGGAACTCGTGATATTTAACATAAATTGGACAAGAAGAATTACTAAAAACCCATTATGGGTTTCCACAAAAATGAACTGCTGTTAGTAGCAATTAAACTCTGTAAAGGTTTTTTTGGTCATTCTGTAGATTATAAAGGAATCCTAGTCCGAACAAAAGCAACCTAGGTCAAATTCGAGTCAGCGTCATCTACCATTAGCATCCGAGTCCACAGAGCATCACCAATTACAAAACGAAACCAAACGAATAAAAAATAAAAAAATAAAAAGGCAAAAAAAAACGAGGGAGACGTGGATGCTCAGATCAACCTTAATTTTAGGGTTTAGGCATGAAGTGGACCAAAAGCAAAAGGGTATATTCATCTACTTCTCACCACACAAGTTCATTGCAATTGGATCCATTTTTTTCCCTATTTGGTTCTTAAAAAATAAAGAGATTGCATAGACCTTGAACATTTGTTCACGAATATGTGTTTGTCTTGTAAATTTCCTATTAAAAGAGCCTCCCTTTGGGACCATAGCATATGGTCCCAAACATCTGAAAGAGTAAAGTCTAAAAGGAAAAATAATAATAAAATACATTACAATGAACAGTAAGTCCATGGTCTGTTATCCCTTAAGCCCTTCTTTTATTGATCTGTAGAAAAATAAACAGGACCAAGTGGAGTAATAGAAAGGTGCAGGGGCAACCGTTAACGTCAAATTTGGCTTCTTTAAGTTAGGCTCTGGATTGTGAAATATGGTAGCTTCTCCAGAATATTTCTAGATTATTACAGTTTTGAATATTTTTATCCAAAGACATAACTCCTAATCATCTATTAATCAAGCACTTGGCAGAAGTCGTTCAGTAAACTCATGTACCTGTGTGCCATGGCCTCAGACGGGACTGGATCCACACCTCTTTATGGACAACTCATCAGGCCCGCAAAACACCCAGCTCAAACAAAAACTTGTAACTTCATAGGCCCTTAAAGATGAAACTGTTATAATCTCAGAAACCCTTTCACATTTCCTCGGTTGAAAGCAATGCAATATCATGTAAAATCTGTGATGTTAGTAGGTTGACAACGGAGGCGTTATGTCGCATTAAGCCAGAAAAGTTTGGTTGAAACTTTTTGGGTTCACTGCAGCCAAATGTTGTGAACTTTAACTGTGATGTTAGTAACACTGCATGACTGCCCACTAACAATCTCAATGGTGATTAATTAGTACTCTCATGGACAAACTTCATATTTCATCGATTTCCTCTCATGGAAAGCCCTCAGTTTGTGTCCTTTCCCATCGCTTTAATTTGCAACTAGGCATGTGAAAATATCACACAATGACCCAAGCATGAAACATAATGAGCCGTAACTGTTTGACCTCACTATGAATCACCTAAATATCTCATTCTGCAACAAAACACATGCATTGCATAAGAAACGGGCCTCCTTTTCGCAATAATGCACAGTTTGAGCACAGCATGCATCTGCAATAATCATGACTGGCCAGACCACCCCAACATATATGCCTTTTTAGCCTTCATTTACACTAAAATGAATCATCTTGAGTTCAGTGAGCTCTCCTGTAACTAAATACTATTTCAACAGTTAGTGTATATCTTAATTGATCACTCATTCTTTTCCAATGATGGAAATACAACATAGACCACATTATCTCAATTACCTTTTACTTTTAAAGTGGGTTCTTCCTTCCACATGCATGCGTTTAGAAACAAAGCATTTAGACAACTTGTTCTTAAATTCACAAATCGAGGCATCCAGCTTGGCCAATATATTTTTGAATATCTAGTCGACCTGCATCACCATTATTGTTATTAAGATTGAAACATCATATCAGATTATATCTCACTATTTCAATAATGCTAGTCCATGACCCAATTTCATAATTCCGACATGACAGTTCGTCATTAGTCAGTTCGTAAATAGGTAAACGGAACCCATACAAATAGACGGGACCCATTTTATGAATTGACTAATGACGAACTACTACATCCAAGGACGTAACCAGGATTCTGAGTCAGTGGGTTCAAAATATCAAAGTTGATAAATTTACAATAAAATATATACTGAAGTAATAAACATAAAAAATATACTTTTAAAAGTTATATATACCAAATTATCAATTCTACAATTGTCCTTGATGATTTTTCATATTCTAAAAACGTTGCATAATTGCTTCATTGATAATTCCATCAAATATCTCTCTCTCAATATATGTAATAAGACAATTATTTAACAATTGATCTCCCATTCGATTCCGTAGTCGATTTTTCACAATCTTCATCGCAAAAAATGCTCTTTTAACACTTGTCATTGCGACATGTAATATCAATGTTAATTTCATGTATAAAAAGATAACAACACAAACAAAAACACCCTCCTTTTCTATACTATACTCCAACCAATTTGTATATTCTCTAAACCAAATGGGATTAAAACGACGCATTAAATTCTCAATTGCTCGCTTTTTAAAATTATGATTGTGTGGTTGGCAAGGTCCTTTTTGCAAATATGTCTTTCTCACTTTGTCTCTATCATTAGGATGATATTTTAAAATTTTAATCCTCAATCCAAGATCTGCAGGAAGACTACTCAAGTTAAGCTTAACATATGTTTGTTTTGAATTAGATTTCATAAGCTCATTGTGAACACTATCGTGACGCCTTATGTTTTGTTCAATTGATGGTTCCTCATTAGAAAACTTTCTTTTGATCAAAAACTTATCCATAACTAAAAAAAATAAAATAATTTTTATTATGAGAAATATAATTTATTTGCAATTAAAATTAAAAAACAACACAAATTTATCAAAATTCAACTCAGAACTTAGGTTTTTCAAATAATTTCTACTACCCCAATAAAATTCAACTTATAAACATATGAAAACTCATCAAATCTAACTGTAAATATCAAGCAAATAACCAATATATCGAAATTAAACCAAATTTTCAAATCTTTACAACTTAGGATTTCATCAATTCTTTAAATCATATTCAAAATTAACTCAATAACTAACCATAATTTATCAAACTCAACTTAAAACAGCAATTAATTAACTCATACCTCAACATAAACAAGATTAAATCAAAACTCACATCAAAATCTATGAATTATTTCAAACTCATTTATTAAACTTATAACTCATGATCTTTCATCAATTAAGAAAGCTAAAAGAAAAGAATTAATTTTAAGTAAAAAAATAAAAATAAAATTAGTATCGTCTTATCTTGTAATTCAAAGGAGTAACCTTTCTTGATTATCTAACCAAAGAAAAAATATAATATGAGAGCAAAAGAGAGGAAATAAAGAAAAGAGAAAATTTAAAAAAATATTAATTAATAATTTATTTTGTAGGGTCAATGTAAAGTTAAGTGGGGTTAAAATTGTAAAATCTATAAATTATTAATACTTTTTTGAAATTTTTGACAAATTCAATAGGTTTAATTGAACCCACAAGCTACTACGTGGCTACATGCCTGATCATATTAGAAATTGTGAGAGAAAATTATGTGATTAGATAGTATACCTATCATTACTCTATCAAATTTTGAAACAATGCACCACATTAAACATTAACTTAATAGGCTGTCTGTTACTACAAGGGATCTTTGTTTATATAAGCCTAGGCATTCGCCAAAAAGATGCTCCCTATTTAATTATCAATGTTCCATAAGAAGAATTTTGTCTCATTCAAACCTCGTCTTCTACCTATATTATAAAGATGTACCAACTTAACCATAATCTCACCCTTCAGGTAGTGGATAGTTTGAAGAAACTTAAAGATGATGAATCTATCAATGGAAGAACTGCTCTTCCTCGTACATAACTATTATGATGTTATCATAGTTGCAGTGTTTTCTATAACTATAACACTTTGTTTGTCAATAGCTTGGAGAAGGGTCACAAGGACTGAGAACAGTTACATCCCTGGACGCCTGGGTTTGCCTTTTATTGGCGAAACGTTTTCTTTTTTCTCAGCTACTAACAGCTCAAAAGGATGTTACGACTTTGTCAGACTTAGACGACTACGGTTAGTGATTCTCTTTACTTGTATCACATTAACTTACAGTATCTATCATAAAAAAAATTCAACTATGCTTCCTTGATGATTTATGTTTCAATACCTTCCTTCTTGAAAAAGCATATCGGAGTTCATAAAAAACTGTCAAATTTGTGCCTGTTTCTTCCATGGGTTAGCAAGGCATGCACCTGTGCACCATGAGAATGATTGATTTGTAGTTTATTAATTCACTATCGAAACAATAACTCAACTAAAATCCCCTGTTCTTTTTTATCATATTCAACTTAATTCCATTATTTGACTTCTATTATTTTGACTGAAACATGATGTGTGTGTTAGGATCTCACATGGGGATCTCACACCCTTCGAGTTTGATACTTAAGCTTAGGGGCTCTCCCACTTATTATGATGGTCTTTTGGGTTGGACTCTCTCTTAGACTTGAATTCTAACATTGGTGCTCTCGTTGAAAGTTAGATTGTGGAAATGTCAACTTATAGGTTAGATTAAGGTGCAGTGTCCTCTCCTTGTGAGGGAGTGTTGTATCGAATAACTGATAGGTAAGTGAAACTGACCAAATGGGGAAAGGGCTACTGTTGGGCCAGTGTCGATAGAATAAAAGCTTGTTGGGATGCAATGTTAGAATCTCACATCGGGATGTCACAACTTCCAAGTATGGTACTTAAGCTTGGGGGCTCTCTCACCTATCAAACAGGTTTTTTGGGTTGAGCTCTCCCTTGGACTTAAGTTCTAACCGTATGGCACAGCAATCATTAGACTATATGACTGATGTTCATCTCATCGCATGAATTTGGATACGATCATATATTTTTCTTATAGTATTTATGGATAATATAAATTCGTTTGGTATTCATCTAATATAAGAAGATTACAAATTGATGATTGTGATGAAATCAGGCATGGTAACTGGTTCAAGACAAGATTGTTGGGCAAGATTCATGTGTTTGCTCCTAGTACAGAGGGGGCAAGAACCATTTTTGCAAATGATTTTGTGAAATTCAACAAGGGATACGTGAAGTCAATGGCGGATGCTGTTGGAGAGAAGAGTTTGCTATGTGTAACGCATGAAAGCCACAAGAGAATGAGGCGTCTACTATCTGATCCTTTCTCCATGAATTCTTTATCCAAATTTGTTAAGAATTTCGACAAAATGCTCTCTGAGAGATTAAAGACATTAGAAAAATCCGGGAAAAGCTTTTCCGTACTTAAATTTGGCATGAAGGTTAACACAATTCTCACTTGAGAATTTGTCGTTTTTTTTTTTGGTTTAGGATCGATGATAATACCATATATTTGCCACAATGTACGAGCACAGTCCAGGAAATAAGATGCACATAACAATGACTAATCTCTTTGAAAATGTGGTGACATGCAGATAACCTTTGATGCAATGTGCAACATGTTGATGAGCGTGACCGATGAGTCTTTGCTTCAACAAATTGAAAAAGATTGCACTGCAGTTTCCGATGCCATGCTATCATTTCCCATCATGATCCCTGGCACCCGGTACTACAGGGGCCTAAAGGTAAGGCTGAATAGTTTTATTTTTATTTTACTTTTGTGTGTCTTTCATATACTTAAGTGAATAATGGTTAAAACAGGCACGAAAAAGGCTCATGAAAACCTTTACAGAGATGATTGGCAGAAGACGGAAAGGAGTGGAGTGTCCTCAGGATTTTCTACAGAAAATGTTGGAGAGAGAATCTTATCCATCAGATGAAAAGTTGAGCGACCAAGAAATCCTGGATAACTTATTAACATTGATAATTGCTGGGCAGACCACCACTGCAGCTGCTATGATGTGGAGTGTCAAATATCTCGACGATAACAGAGAAGTCCAGGACAGGCTAAGGGTGAGATTTCTCCCACAATAGTTCACAGTTAAGGGACGTTGCTTCTTCCATCTTATAGGAAACTCGACAAAAGCTTTTCGATTATTAATATAGAGGAAATAATAGTTAACGTAAATTCTTAATTTTAACACAGTAAAATGATAAAACCAAATTAGTTGCTTATTTGGTAAATATCTTAGTAGAAGAAAGTACTGCTTAGTCAATTATTCATTTGAATAATATGAACTTACAGGAAGAACAACTGTCAATAAGCAAAAGCAAGTCAGATGGAGCCTCCCTCACCATTGAAGATGTTAATAGCAGCATGTCATACGGCTTGAAGGTAAATCTAAAGTCTAAACTGACTAGTTTTTATGTAAGAATAATCTTTCAATTTTACTTGCTCAAAGACAAATTAATATATAAATGTATGCTTATTTTGAATGAGATTATAATATATTCTCACCTTCTGCAATGTCCAGGTTGTCAAAGAAACTCTAAGAATGTCAAATGTCTTGTTGTGGTTTCCTCGTGTTGCACTTAATGACTGCACTATTGAAGGCAAGTCTCTCTAATTGAAATTCTTCCTCTCTTCAAGATAACCTAAACATGATAAAGCACTGTGTAATTTTCTTCTAACGCAAAGGCCTATTGTTTGTTCTGTTCTGCTTATGTGGTAATTACAGGTTTCAACATAAGGAAGGGATGGCATGTTAACATTGACGCAACTTGTATACATTATGACCCAACTTTGTACAAGGACCCTATGCAATTCAACCCCTCAAGATTTGAAGTAACTAGCTTACTAACTCACTCTGTTTGTTTCTCTGTGGTATTCATATTATCCATTCACGATTATTGTTTCCAGGAAATTCAGAAGCCCTACAGCTTTATACCATTTGGGTCAGGAGCTAGGACGTGCTTGGGAATGAATATGGCCAAAGTAACAATGTTGGTGTTTTTACATCGGCTGACTAGTGGATATACGTGAGTAACTTCCTACTAAACCAAAATTCATCCTAAATCTATGATGGTATCTCAATTGCTTCAATCCCCTGTATCTGTAGGTGGACCGTTGATGATCCAGATCTTCGTCTAGAGAAGAAGGCACATATACCTCGACTCAGGAGCGGCTGTCCCATTACCTTAAAGCCCTGGAACAGTTAAACAATATAAAATAAGAAGGGATGGTTAAGATCTCTGTGTAGTGCTGCTGTTGGCCGGGGACATTTGTAATGGCTTTTTTAACAACTGAAGAAAAGAAAATCGAAATGAAGATACAATCAGGTCCCCACTGTAGTAATTCTATCATGGGTTCAGATGTATGCTTGAGAGTACTTAATTTTGGAATGACAATGAAGAGATTTGGTGTAAATTGTTGAAAGTACAAGGTGTTACTCTTGTGAGTAGCAATGTTTGCTTATTACTTTCTACAATTTCAAGAAAAATAAATTAAGCACAACCGAAGCATGTCATCTTTTGGTGAACGTCCTCTTACCCACGACCGCCCCATTTCTGACTTTTTAGCCTTTGTCGAACCACCATGTAGCGCTGAGCTTTTGGTTGGCTATTACGGTGTAGACGAGATCGAGATTGAGTCCACTACTATCCCATCAGCTCTCGACTAGTTGGATGAGCTCATCATAGGACATTTGATAGTATTGTGTCAAACTATATTTGTTTTTGTTTCATGTTTGATTTCGATACTTTAATGTAGTTTGAGCATAATTTGTGATGAATATAGTTGTCCATTGTGATTAAATGTTTTCATAGAATTTACTGAATGATAAACATTGGTTTAAGATAATTAAATGATGAATATTGCTTTTCATTACTTCGCAACGATTTTAATTGAGTTGTGTTCGGATTAATGTCATTTCTACTGTTGTTACGTTTATTGTGAAGTCGGTTGATTGGATGTTGCACATTACCATGTTGTATGTGTTAGTGATGTACCAACTAGTGGTATTGTCTTGTAATGTTTGTCGGTATCAATGATAGTCTTTAACCAATCAAACTTGAGTAATCAGGTAGACATGAAAATTATACCTAGAGTATGGGAACCTATTTCATTGGTTTACCTTGCTTCATAGGTTTAGGGGATCGTAGAGTATGAGGGAATTGTGTGAGTTGGTCTTGTGTCGAACCAAAACCGTAGCGGCAACGTTTTTATTATAAAGTCTTAATCATTTTAATTTCAAGCTTTTTATATTTTTATTTAGTTTGTTTAGTTTTAATTAAGTTCTTCAATATTAGCAATAAGTTTTCCTAGTTTAATCATTCATTTGCCCTCTCATTTAGTTTCCAAATATGCATTAGTGTTGTTAGTCTTTTTCTCTATGGATTCGACCCTGCTTACTGCAACTACGATAATTAGGATTAATTTTGCAGCCGTGACGACCAGCTCGACGGACTTTTCCCACTAAATGAGCTTTAGGCCAGATAAAATTGACCCCCTATGTTTCGTCAAACAACATTTGCAAATTGCAATCCTTGATTTGAAAATTGAAACACTACATTGTGCCACGATGTTTAGTCTTTGTCCATACTAACAGTGTGCCATCCATCATCTCAAATTATAAAAATACAAAAATCTATATCTCAACATCTCAATTAATAAAAATACATAAATCTAATCTCAACTCTCAAATTAATCAAAAACCAAATTCATTCCCAACTTAAAAAAATCAAACTAGGCCTTTTTTTAGAACTTTTTGTAGTTTTGGTGCTTAACTACTTATATATTAGGTTTTATTTTGGTTAGGTTAATAATCTATATTGAAGGTAAAATCATAACATTAAATCTTGTTGCAACTAAGTTCACTGTTTGATTTTTTAAAATTGAGTGGTTATGTTTAATTTTGGAAATCAAGGGGTGTTGTGTGTGATTTTTCCATAAGCTCGGAGAAGTTAGATTTCTCGGTTATAGCTCGAGCAGTGAGATCAATTGACTCAAGACTTGTCCGACCCAGCATAAGCTAGTCACGACAAATCCTAATAGTTATTTGACAGCTTACAGATAAGCTCATATCCTAGATATTTCAGAAGAGATCAAATCAATAGCAATGATAGCGCGATCTTAGTGCTCAATCGTGAGAATATCGGAGTTGCACTTTCATCTTGATTGTAATTCCTTTAATTTGCTCTTACCTTTGGAAAAAACCTGTACATAAACCCTTTTCCCGTGATGGAAGAAGGGTTAGCAAATGTTTCTAGGCATTATTAAATTTCTTGTAAGCTCTCTAAGCAATACAAGATATAGTGGACGTGGCTTAAGATAAACTTGCCGAACCACTTTAAAATCAATTGTGTTCTTTACTTTTCTACATTTACATTCATTACTTTGCTGATTATCTCTAATCACACGTACATCCGTTCCGATTCCACCAAGGTCAATGATCACTCTAGCTAGTGTAATCTTGCATCAATATTTGCGCTAGAATGATGGCCCCCCTTACTTCAAAATTTCTAGCAAACAACCTCAGTGAACTGATCTCCCAAAATTTACAATGGTTCGTACCAGATCCAAAACCACCATCGGAAACCACGATAATGTGGAGGCCACCCACTAGGAGGTGCATCAAGACGCTACTGCACGTCGGCCATAAATATCACCGGCGTAGTAGGTTGCAAATCAGCTAGGGGTAGGAATATCTAATCCGAGAATGGCTAGCTGAATGGAAATAAGGGCGATGGTTGCACATGCGTGCAACAAAACATGGCTAAGATAAAAAACGAGCAGCCAGCCCACCGTAAACTCGATCAGCCACATTTCATGGAAGTTACTCCCCCGGAGGGAATGACTCTGCCGAGACTAGTCAGGCTCATCAGCATCGAGGAACGACCAAAACCTCAACATCACAGGTTGCCCTCGCTCAAGAGCGTGATTCTTGCTAGCAAATTAACCCCGAGAGGCGGCTTGGCAAACAGCCCATGAGTATTTCCACAACGAACCAGCCAACCCTCCACCTATTCTGGCCACTCTCCACCATTTTCCAATGAGTTCCAACTACGGTTCACCTCCCAAGAGTGGTGCTTCACCTTCCTCATCATCTCCTCCAGTTTCCACGCTTTTCCGATGACGTTCATCTACCCAAGAGCGATCCACCTTCACAAGGTCTGATCTATCTTTCCAAGCTTCAGTTGCCGCTAAACTCGTAGGAATCAGTGCCTCCACCAGCCTCTTCAACTTCCCATGCTTTTTCATCCTTTCCAACGACGTTGCACCTCCCAGTTACCAATCCTCACTCGCAGCTCAGAGCTTTCTCCCATACCCTGGATCTCCATTCTGCCACCACTCTCGCGGAACCACCGCTAAACACTAACGTTTCTGGCAAGATGTGCCCCTTCATCTTCTGGGTGCTTTCATCGTCTTCTCCAACCACGAAGCATGTCATCTTATTGTTGATTACGTTGAAAGAGCGATGGTCAAGAAGAGATCCTGACTGGAAATATAGGATCAGGAGTACCGCTGACTCCATCCGGATTCGAGTTCCTGGACGAACGTCGATAATGTCAGAATCAGAATCTCTAGCCAGAGTCTTTATTAGTCATACGAAACCAAGTTCGTGATGACGAGTTCGGACATATGATCGACGATTCGGTAGAAAATCGAGTTTAGGTTTTTGAGTTCCATGAATCCGTACTCAATCAGGATATATCAATGGAATGATTTTACGCATGGTACATATGATCTAAAATGGGTTCGATGAAGTATTCTTCATCGTGGTTTAGGGACTATGGCACATTGTTAGATGTTCCATAGTCGTTGGGCCTCCGGACAGGTTTCCAAATTCATCAAGAATAAGCTCACGGCTAATCCATGGTGGACCTACATGGTCACACCAATAGCCTTGAGAAATTAGAGAAGGATAAGGAGAGAAATGATTATCTGAAGAGGGTTAGCACTTTCCGAGGTAGTGACTGGATTTCTATGGTATAGTTTATAGAAAAATTGTTTAACATTTTAGGGGTTAAATGGTCAAGTAATAATTAATGTATTAATTATTATATCTTAAAGCGTTAAGATAAATGAGATGACTAAAATAACCTTTTAATAGTTAAAGGGCAAAAGGGAAACTTATAGTTTGTTAATGTAAACAGTTTAGTTTACTGGGCCCTTAAATAATATTGATTATTCAAAGGGTAAAATGATAAATACTTGGGCTCCTTTTAAATAAGATTTTATTGGGGCTTGGAAGTGAAAAACAACTAATCGCAAATAGCCCATGTATATATAAATGCAAATGGTTGCATTTTAGGTCATTCATTCACTTTGTTCACTAAAAAGGAAATCAAAATCTCTCTCTCAAGGGCTCGGCCACTCTCTTACTCTCTCAAGGTGGTGTTAAAGTGTGAGGACTCATCTCTTGAGTCTTGGCTTCATCAACCTTAAAAGGAGTAGGTATAAGTTTCTCACACTTTGTTTGAAATTTTTTTGAGTCCTATGCATCCAACCTTTCATGCTTTCAATCTTCATTTCCTCCACCTCTTCATTATTATCGTTTCTTGTAAGCTCTCTAAGCAATACGAGATACAGTGGATGTAGGCTTAAGATTAAACTTGCCGAACCACTTTAAAATCGATTGCGTTCTTTACTTTTATGCATTTACATTCATTACTTTGCTGATTATCTTTAATCACGCGTACATCCGTTCCTATTCCACCAAGATTAATCGATCACTCTAATGGGTGTAATTCTGCATCAACAAAGGGTAACAAATTTATTTCACAAAAGATAGGGGTCAAAATGTAATGTTTGAAACCTCTCCCCTTTTAGTCGGATGGCAAACCTTTAGTTACTAAGGTTAGTTATATCCAGAGGGTCTAGTTCGAGTCGTAGGAGAGGTACCTATTACATTTGTGTAATTACTTAGTTCATTGACTTGTAAGGTATCTCGTGACTCTGAGGAGTAGACAAACTTTTATACGAGCTTGAATACCTCAATTACCTTAAAAAAAAGATTGTAATGTTAGAAGGGTTTAATTATTTATCTGAATTTTGGGGTTAGCATTGTACGATGATCTAATAATAAATTATATCGCAACAACCAAAACGAAAAACACATACGAAGAAAGCGAGAAATGAGTCAAGTGAGAAATGAGAGGAAAGATAGGGACCCAAGCTCACATACTTAGTAAAGTAAAGAAATAATATGTCGTGTTGTCTACAAAATATAGAAAACCGAATAGCGAAAGTGATGAGTATGCTATCATCACACTGGTGTGGGCACCTATGTTACATAACCCCCCGTTACGTCATTAAATCCATGTACGTTTACATTTGAAAGTCCTTAAATAGAATTATCCAATTAAATTTCTAATTATTTCTTCAAAGTGTCCATCAGCTTCCTCACATCTTTCGACTAATCTTCGTGGCCATTAAATACTTTATAAACCTAATGTTCTAATTCAATATTTTAAAATAATTCACACAATGTGATAGGTATCTCAAAGTGATTTAATCCCAAGAAGTCAATGATGGAGCAAATTTGTTAACAGCCAAGCCCACCGATGGGGTTATTTCTAATTATTCTCTCTCATTATTACTAGATTATTCTTACTGATGATGAATATAGCTTAACAGTCCAATTGTTGTAAAATTGAGCTCCATGTCCTCATGTTGGTAAATTATTGTCTATTGATAGAGATAGAGCACTGTACGTATGTCTAGGATACGAGAAGCGGGAAATATGACCACAATTTTCAGCTTTAGGGTATAATTCAATAATTCATATTGAGCAGCCGAAAATGTACATTTTTGCCCATTTACACAACTGACGCTCAGTACATGATATGACATAACTCCACACCTACATTATTCCACTAGTACTAATCCTGTCAGCCTCAATTGCTCTTTATCTTTTCATGTGCTAATATATATCACACATGATTAACCAAAACTTTTGTTTTCTGTACACAAATCAGTTTCATTACGTATACAAATTATTAACCATTAAATACCCGTGGTCAGTTCACTCGGTTCCCATTCTTTCAATCCCTTGAGGAACACATGCATACTTTTAATTACACACCATTATGCGGCTAAGTTCATAGAACTAACCTCTGTATAGATCAAAAATCAAGTTGAGCGATAAGATAAATTGATTACAGTCCAAGACTTTAACCAAATTTCGATTGGATCTACACTTAAATTTATTGTGTGAATTGTCTTCTTTATGAGTTAGACTCTCTACAAATTAAGTTAAACTAGGTTTAACGCAACAGTCTAACTCCACCTTTTGTGACCTTTTGCAAGTGAATTGTACAATCTATGTCCTCCACCACGATTATGGATCGATTCCCAGTTGAAAGAAGCAATGTTTTAAGCTCCGCGTTGCACCTCAACGTACCCAACTCTAAATCATAAACATCACAATTGAGAAATTGGCATTGCTGCGATCAAGCTGGATTTGCCTGTACCCGGTGGTCCATGTAACAAATACCCTCTTTCCAAACTTTACCTACTTTTCTATAGTAATCTTTCCTCTCCACAAACCTTTGAAGATCCTTCACATGTTTCCTTCTCCACTGGGTCCATGGCAATTGTATCAAATGTTGCAGGATGGTCGAGGTTCGCTGACACCATGCATCAGCCCAGTTCCCATAAAGATTTTTGTGATCAACAGTAAAGATCTTTAGTTTCTTTGTCTCTTGTAGTATTCTCACCTTGCTCTCTCTCAATATAAGGCAAGTATGAGTCAAAGACGACGTCTTTTCTTTCTTACGGAAATAAGCTCCAAAGCCTTGCCTCTGATCGAGTACCGGGGGTCATATCACGAGAGTTATTCAACCTCCAGGGTTCAAATTCTCTACAAACTAAAACCCACTTCAGTTTAACTCCATTAAACTATCGACCATTTCTTCATGGCTTTCCATGGTCAGTTTAATATTGTTTCTTTCTCAGGCTTGCTCAGTTTAGTCTGCTAGCTGAAGAAGCGAGTTTGGAGCCCAAGTATATTGGCAGCCTCGTAGATTTGGTTTTTAGCTAGCCCATCCAGTTCGTCAATGACTCTATGGTGAATGGGAGCGCGATTGAAATTTTGCAAAAGCGAGAAAAGAAGTAGTGTTGGATATCATGGGCAAGAAATCTTGGAACACTGATCGAGCTAGCATGACCTACCAGCAACAGAAGCTGCAGTGGTTAAGATTGTCTTTGCGTGCCAGTTTATTTCAAATGAAGGC
Organism: Pistacia vera; assembly: GCF_008641045.1. Taxonomy (NCBI): domain Eukaryota; kingdom Viridiplantae; phylum Streptophyta; class Magnoliopsida; order Sapindales; family Anacardiaceae; genus Pistacia; species Pistacia vera. The sequence continues at coordinate 69,415 of NW_022196741.1, read as the reverse complement.
TCGCCATTTGGGGTTGGTTTTGTGTTGAGAACTGAGATATTTGATAATTGATAGCGTTTCAAGAATGCTTTTGTTTTTCCTCTTTGTGGAGAAGATGTAATATGAATGTTTTTTGCAAAAGGAACTCGTGATTTTAACTAAATTGGACAAGAAATTACTAAAAAACCTTATGGGTTTCCACAAAAATGAACTGCTGTTAGTAGCAATTAAACTCTGTAAAGGTTTTTTTGGTCATTCTGTAATTATAAGGAATCCTAGTCCGAACAAAAGCAACCTAGGTCAAATTCGAGTCAGCGTCATCTACCTTAGCATCCGAGTCCACAGAGCATCACAATTACAAAACGAAACCAAACGAATAAAAATAAAAAAATAAAAGGCAAAAAAAAACGAGGAGACGTGGATGCTCAGATCAACCTAATTTTAGGGTTTAGGCATGAAGTGGACCAAAAGCAAAAGGGTATATTCATCTACTTCTCACCACACAAGTTCATGCAATTGGATCCATTTTTTTCCCTATTTGGTTCTTAAAAAATAAAGAGATTGCAAGACCTTGAACATTTGTTCACGAAGATGTTTTGTCTTGTAAATTTCCTATTAAAGAGCCTCCCTTTGGGACCTAGCATATGGTCCCAAACATCTGAAAGAGTAAAGTCTAAAAGGAAAAATAATAATAAATACATTACAATGAACAGTAAGTCCATGGTCTGTTATCCCTTAAGCCCTTCTTTATGGATCTGTAGAAAATAAACAGGACCAAGTGGAGTAATAGAAAGGTGCAGGGGCAACCGTTAACGTCAAATTTGGCTTCTTTAAGTTAGGCTCTGGATGTGAAATATGGTAGCTTCCCAGAATATTTCTAGATTATTACAGTTTTGAATATTTTTATCCAAAGACATAACTCCTAATCATCATTAATCAAGCACTTGGCAGAAGTCGTTCAGTAAACTCATTTACCTGTGTGCCATGGCCTCAGACGGGACTGGATCCACACTCTTTATGGACAACTCATCAGGCCCCGCAAAACACCCAGCTCAAACAAAAACTTGTAACTCATAGGCCCTTAAAGATGAAACTGTTATAATCTCAGAAACCCTTTCACATTTCCTCGGTTGAAAGCAATGCAATATCATGTAAATCTGTGATGTTAGTAGGTGACAACGGAGGCGTTATGTCGCATTAAGCCAGAAAAGTTTGGTTGAAACTTTTTGGTTCACTGCAGCCAAATGTTGTGAACTTTAACTGTGATGTAGTAACACTGCATGACTGCCCACTAACAATCTCAATGGTGATTAATTAGTACTCTCATGGACAACTTCATATTTCATCGATTTCCTCTCATGGAAAGCCTCAGTTTGTGTCCTTTCCCATCGCTTTAATTGCAACTAGGCATGTGAAAATATCACACAATACCCAAGCATGAAACATAATGAGCCGTAACTGTTTACCTCACTATGAATCACCTAAATATCTCATTCTGCAACAAAACACATGCATTGCATAAGAACGGGCCTCCTTTTCGCAATAATGCACAGTTTGAGCACAGCATGCATCTGCAATAATCATGACTGGCCAGACCACCCAACATATATGCCTTTTAGCCTTCATTTACACTAAAATGAATCATCTTGAGTTCAGTGAGCTCTCCTGTAACTAAATACTATTTCAACAGTTAGGTATATCTTAATTGATCACTCATTCTTTTCCAATGATGGAAATACAACATAGACCACATTATCTCAATACCTTTTACTTTAAAGTGGGTTCTTCCTTCCACATGCATCGTTTAGAAACAAAGCATTTAGACAACTTGTTCTTAAATTCACAAATCGAGGCATCCAGCTTGGCCAATATATTTTTGAATATCTAGTCGACCTGCATCACCATTATTGTTATAGATTGAAACATCATATCAGATTATATCTCACTATTTCAATAATGCTAGTCCATGACCCAATTTCATAATTCCGACATGACAGTTCGTCATTAGTCAGTTCGTAAATAGGTAAACGGAACCCATACAAATAGACGGGACCATTTTATGATGACTAATGACGAACTACTACATCCAGGACGTACCAGGATTTCTGAGTCAGTGGGTTCAAAATATCAAAGTTGATAAATTTACAATAAAATATATACTGAAGTAATAAACATAAAAATATACTTTTAAAAGTTATATATACCAAATTATCAATTCTACAATTGTCCTTGATGATTTTTCATATTTAAAAACGTTGCATAATTGCTTCATTTAATTCATCAAATATCTCTCTCTCAATATATGTAATAAGACAATTATTTAACAATTGATCTCCCATTCGATTCCGTAGTCGATTTTCACAATCTTCATCGCAAAAAATGCTCTTTTAACACTTGTCATTGCGACATGTAATATCAATGTTAATTCATGTATAAAAAGATAACAACACAAACAAAAACACCCTCCTTTTCTATACTATCTCCAACCAATTGTATATTCTCTAAACCAAATGGGATTAAAACGACGCATTAAATTCTCAATTGCTCGCTTTTTAAATTTGATTGTGTTGGCAAGGTCCTTTTGCAAATATGTCTTTCTCATTTTTCTCTATCATGTAGATGATATTTTAAAATTTAATCCTCAATCCAAGATCTGCAGGAAGACTACTCAAGTTAAGCTTAACTATGTTTGTTTTGAATTAGATTTCATAAGCTCATTGTGAACACTATCGTGACGCCTTAGTTTTGTTCAATTGATGGTTCCTCATTAGAAACTTTCTTTTGATCAAAAACTTATCCATAACTAAAAAAAATAAAATAATTTTTATTATGAGAAATATAATTATTTGCAATTAAAATTAAAAAACAACACAAATTATCAAAATTCACTCAGAACTTAGGTTTTTCAAATAATTTTCTACACCCCAATAAATTCAACTTATAAACATATGAAAACTCATCAAATCTAACTGTAAATATCAAGCAAAAACCATATATCGAAATTAAACCAATTTTCAAATCTTTACAACTTAGGATTTCATCAATTCTTTAAATCATATTCAAAATTACTCAATAACTAACCATAATTTATCAAACTCAACTTAAAAAGCAATTAATTAACTCATACCTCAACATAAACAAGATTAAATCAAAACTCACATCAAAATCTATGAATTATTTCAAACTCATTTATTAAACTTTAACTCATGATCTTCATCAATTAAGAAAGCTAAAAGAAAGAATTAATTTTAAGTAAAAAAATAAAATAAAATTAGTATCGTCTTATCTTGTAATTCAAAGGGTAACCTTTCTTGATTATCTAACAAAGAAAAAATATAATATGAGAGCAAAAGAGAGAAATAAAAAAAGAGAAAATTTAAAAAAATATTAATTAATAATTTATTTTGTAGGGTCAATGTAAAGTAAGTGGGGTTTAAATTGTAAAATCTATAAATTATTAATACTTTTTTGAAATTTTTGACAAATTCAATAGTTTAATTGAACCCACAAGCTACTACGTGGCTACATGCCTGATCATATTAGAAATTGTGAGAGAAAATTAGTGATTAGATAGTATACCTATCATACTCTATCAAATTTGAAACAATGCACCACATTAAACATAACTTAATAGGCTGTCTGTACTACAAGGGATCTTTGTTTATATAAGCCTAGGCATTCGCCAAAAAGATGCTCCCTATTTATTATCAATGTTCCATAAGAAGATTTTGTCTCATTCAAACCTCGTCTTCTACCTATATTATAAAGATGTACCAACTTAACCATAATCTCACCTCAGGTAGTGGATAGTTTGAAGAAACTTAAAGATGATGAATCTATCAATGGAAGAACTGCTCTTCCTCGTACATAACTATTATGATGTTATCATAGTTGCAGTGTTTCTATAACTATAACACTTTGTTTGTCAATAGCTTGGAGAAGGGTCACAAGGACTGAGAACAGTTACATCCCTGGACGCCTGGGTTTGCCTTTTATTGGCGAAACGTTTTCTTTCTCAGCTACTACAGCTCAAAAGGATGTTACGACTTTGTCAGACTTAGACGACTACGGTTAGTGATTCTCTTTACTTGTATCACATTAACTTCAGTATCTATCATAAAAAAAATTCAACTATGCTTCCTTGATGATTTATGTTTCAATACCTTCCTTGGAAAAAGCAATCGGAGTTCATAAAAAACTGTCAATTTGTGCCTGTTTTCTTCCATGGGTTAGCAAGGCATGCACCTGTGCACCATGAGAATGATTGATTTGTAGTTTTAATTCACTATCGAAACAATACTCAACTAAAATCCCTGTCTTTTTTATCATATTCAACTTAATTCCATTATTTGACTTCTATTATTTTGACTGAAACATGATGTGTGTGTTAGGATCCACATGGGGATCTCACACCCTCGAGTTTGATACTTAAGCTTAGGGGCTCTCCCACTTATTGATGGTCTTTTGGGTTGGACTCTCTCTAGACTTGAATTCTAACATTGGTGCTCTCGTTGAAAGTTAGATTGTGGAAATGTCAACTTATAGGTTAGATTAAGGTGCAGTGTCCTCTCCTTGTGAGGGAGTGTTGTATCGAATAACTGATAGGTAAGTGAAACTGACCAAATGGGGAAAGGGCTACTGTTGGGCCAGTGTCGATAGAATAAAAGCTTGTGGATGCAATGTTAGAATCTCACATCGGGATGTCACAACTTCCAAGTATGGTACTTAAGCTTGGGGGCTCTCTCACCTATCAAACAGGTTTTTGGGTTGAGCTCTCCTTGGACTTAGTTCTAACCGTATGGCACAGCAATCATTAGACTATATACTGATGTCATCTCGCGCATGAATTTTGGCTACGATCAATAGGTTTTACTTTTATCCGAGCTAACAAAATTTCAAACTAAAATATCAGCGAACTATAATTATTGTAAATTGTCAAAGATTATTGTACTCATATATCATGCTGCCGTCACGTACTGAATTAAATTGCATTTTGAAAAATAAAAGCTAATTACTTTTGTCCTTTACATCTTGATGTTGATGTGCGCAATTGACACCCACCGATAACTTTCTCTATGGGAAGATTTTGAAAGTTAAAAATAGGTCGAGCAACATGCACCCACGCATAGATTGCTATAAAGATAATTCGATACCCAAAAAGTTTGAAAACATCAATTACCTACCTTCTGTCCAAATATATTAGTAAAGTTCGTTTAAAAAAGGACAATATAATAATTTTATATCCAACAAAAAAAATAACATTATGCATTGGTTACATGTCTATTTTCTCTCTTTAATATTAATTTTATAAAAATCTTCCTTCTCAATTTTAATTATTTTATTTGTATAACTAATTTTAATTAAAATTCCATCTTCATCTTCTTCATCTCTCGTCGGAATCACAGTCGCTAGAACTAGGACAACAACCAGCAAAAACGACCAAAGTCCCAAAAAAACCTCACTCAAATCACTAAAAGATTCAATGCAAAAAATCTCGAAGAACCACTCTCAAACACTCAAAAGAGCCAAAACACGCAAGGCATAGAAGGGTTGGGGCAAAACCTCAAACAAGTGGTGTGCCAGAACTTGGAAAATCAATCATCAATGTCAAAACCGATCAGAAATCCCCAAAAATAAAACACAAAAAACACAAAAAAACACTCCCAATTAATCTCCAACCATCAATTTCCTATCAGAAACTCTGAAAAACACCAATCAATCCCAATTCAACAAACAACAAAAACCCTAGGAATTCAATCGGTGGTGAAATGTGAGCAAATGGAGACAGTAAAAGTGGGGGTTTTGGAGAGTGCACACCGAAAAGACGATTGGCAGGAAGAGGTAAGGTTTTCGGTGACAGGGCTTCCGGAAAATGGGTGGGGAAGTGCGACAGCTTTGCGAAAGACCCCCCCTCTTTTATTTTTCCCTTCTATGAGAGGGATGAAGAAGATGAAGACGGGAAGAGAGAGAGGAGAGAGGCTTTCAATCTGGCCAACTTCTAGTCCATATTCCGATGCCGGGTTCTTTGCCTAGTGACCGGAGGAAAAAGAGGGAGAAGAAAGGAAAGAAAGAGAAGGGAGAGAATAAGAGAAACAGAAGGGGGAGAAGAAGAAGAAAGATAGGAGATTTGGACAGATTTTTTTAATGCAATTTTTTGTTTTAACTTTTTTTATGCACAAATCCTAAAACATAAAAAGTCAAAATTACCCTACAAAATGATAGAATATCGATAATACCATTTTAGTTAACATATTTACTAACAGAATTGGACGGAAAGTGGCTATTTGTCATTTCAAAACTTTTTGGGTATCAATTTGTCTTTACAACAAACTCTAGGTAGGTGTAAGTCGTTCTCCCTTAAAAATATCGTTACGAAATCTACCACTACCTGGCCATATGAAAACATGTCGGTGGAATATTTTACCATATACATTATTAAATTGATAAATTATAATGCAACTATAGATTGAGCCCACTAGGATCCTTCAAGCCAACAATTCCATGTGATTCACAACCATTGAGGGACTTTGTTAGAGACATGAAAATGACTCTAGTAAGATGATTAAAATACCTTTGTTGTGATTAAATCAAATTTCTATTGAGACAATTGAAGAAATTTTGGAATTATTAATGGAAAATCACATTTTAATTTTTCCTTACAATTTGTGCATGTTTGGAATGATTTTTGAGATGTTATGAGTCGATATTAGGGTGTGATTTATTTATTAGGTTTGAATTTGTCTCATTTACTCTGTTTAGGTGGTAAATTGTCATATTTTTGGGGGTTGATTTTGTAAGTTTTCATTCATGTGGGACTGAACTAAAATTTACCAGATTTGTATAAAAGAAGATGAATAGTTCCACAACGAACCAGCCAGCCCTCCACCTTTATTTTGGCCACTCTCCACCATTTTCCAGTGAGTTCCAACTACGGTTCACCTCCCAAGAGTGATGGTTCACCTTCCCTCATCATCTCCTCCACGTTTCCACGCTTTTCTGGCGACAGTTCATCTACCCAAGAGCTAATCCACCTTCAGCAAGGTCTGATCTATCTTTTCCAAGCTTCAGTTGCCGCTAAACTCGTCGGAATCACGTCGCCTCCACCACGCCTCTTCAACTTCCCAGTGCTTTTTCGCTCCTTTTCCAACGACGTTGCACCTCCCCAGTTACCAATCCTCACTCTGCAGATCGAGAGCTTTCTCCCCATACCCTTGGATCTCCATTCTGCCACCACTCGTCGGGAACCACCGCTAAACACTAACATTTTCTGGCAAGCTGTGCCCCTTCATCTTCTGGGTGCTTTTATCGTCTTCTCCAACCGCGAAACATGCCATATTGTTGTTGATTACGTCCTTTTCACCATGACTAGCCCCATTTCTAACTTTTTAGCCTTCGTTGACACCACCATGAGCGGCTAAGCTTTTGGTTGTCTGTTACGGTGTAGGCGAGATCGAGATTGACTCCACTGCTATCCTCACTAGCTCTTGACTAGTTGGATGAGCCCGATCATAGGACATTTGATAGTATTGTGTTTCGAACTATATTTGTTTTCGTTTCATGTTTGATTTCGATACTGTAATGTAGTTTGAGTATAATTTGTGATGACTATAGTTGTCTATTGTGATTAAATGTTTTCATAGAATTTATTGAATGATAAACGTTGGTTTGAGATAATTAATTGATGAATATTGCTTTTCATTACTTCGCATCGATTGTAATTGAGTTGTGTTTAGATTTAATATCATTTCTACTAGGGGTGGAAAAAACCGATTAACCGGTATCTTGAACCGAACTAGATTTCAGTTTCAAAAAAAATTTGAACCGAAACCGGTTCGGTTTAGGTTATAAACCTGTTTATAACCGAACCGAAAACTCGGTTCAGTTAACCGGTTAATTGGTTTTAAAACCGGTTAATTATGATGGGCTGCATTTGTTCAGCCCAATTCGGTCACAACCTCCACTTTGGCCCATTTTTTTTTCCAGGTTTTTTTTAACTGTAATTAAAGTTATATTTATTGTAATTGAATAATTTGAATTCATATAATTTTAATGTACATCAAATATTAATAATTTAAAATTACAAATCAAAGATTGCAAAAACAAAGACATGATACATACTCTGATTTCAAATTATAAAGTACACAAAGATATTTACAAATCAAACATATGCAAACTGAAAAATAGTCCCTGTTGCCAACTTAGTTTCCACCCTAAAATTACAAATCAAATACATGAATAAAATAAGAGACATTTTTCCACAAAACCCAAATCAAACACATGATCAAAACTAGCAAACACATTTCCACAAAACAAACATAACAAACACATTTCCACAAAACAAACCTAAGTACATAACAAACACATTTCCAAATCAAATAATGAAATGCAAACTTAGAAGATACACAAACAAAGTTCACAAGACAAATACAAATATAAAAAATCCACAAAAAGATTTCAAAAGAGGCCTCCAAGCAAGCAATAACCGTCCAACTCCAAGCACATTCCAATCCATTGTCAAATGTCAACTGTCAAAGCAAAAAAAGTTCAACAACTTGTTAGGTAGCTTCCATTTTAAATTTCTTTCTTTTTATAAGTTTGTCCAATCAAATCTACAAATTAGTAAATAGAAGAACAAATGAAACTAAATAAAGTCATAGTATATGCCTCGTTATTGGAAATTTGGATTGCCCTTCAATCATTTAGTTGAGGACGAGCACTTTCTATTCTTAAAGATGGAAATTCTACAAAAAGTTGGATAAACACATAATTAAATAATTGAATTAAAGTATAATTAACAAATCCAACAAATACATAATTAAATAATTGAAAGTAAAGTAAAAATTTTACTCGACTCAATTTTTGTTAACTCATCCAAGGTGTCCTCAATGGCTAATGGTGCACGTGTAGTCCGAATCCAATCTTGTGTGCAGAGAAAAGCCTCCACCATTTTCGTAGTAAGGGAGCTACAAAATGGATCCACTACCTGACCCCCCGTACTAAAAGCCGACTCAGATGCAACAGTTGAAACAGGCATAACCAATACATCTCGTGCCATCAAAGAGAGAACTTGATATTTTGTTGAATTCATCTTCCACCATTTCAAGAGATCAAATGTCTTATCATTGTCATCTTCAACGTCATCTGGTAAATACTTATCCAACTCTGATTTAGGCTGATTAGCTTGGTTTCCAGCCTTTCTTTTTTTAAACTTAACCTTCATGTATTCTTGAGGATCAATATCAACATCACAATCATCAAGTGCACCTGCACCTAAAGATTGCTGACTTGACTGCGTAGTAAGAGCCCCAGCCACCTTACACAAATTGTAATGGTTAAATAAAGACAACAAAGTTTCCATCACTTTTTTCTTTAACTTATGAGCAGTAAAAGCATCATAAGACTCACCAATCACCCAATCAACATATTCTAACTTGTCCCTAGGGTCTAAAACAACCGCAATGAATAACATTATGTTGATATTATCAACATTTGACCAATATTTGTCAAATTTTCCCTTCATCCTTACCGCCATAGAACTTAAGCTAAGATCATGACTATGACACCATTCTGAAATCTTCATCCCAATGCCATATATTTGTCGCATGTACTCATTACCGGTAACATAAAAAGAGCCGGACACACATACGATAGCATTATAGAAAATTTTCAGAAAGGGTAACAAGTACCAGGCATATTCCCAATCACTATACGTAGGCAAACCCTTTGACTTGTCCCCACTAGAAAGCTCATCTCTGTACTTACTATCTTCTATTTCCAATAAGTCAAATGCTCTCTGAAATTTAACTGTGGTATCCAACTGTTAGTAAATGGTCCCATATACGAAGCGAAAACAAAAAAAATTATAGAGATCGTTTACATGAGCCAAGATCAAGGGTATAATTTTACAATTCATATTAAAATAAAATCTGCAGAAAAATAAATATGAGTTTAAAGAAAACAAAGCACGGTGGAGGCTCCTCCAAATTTGTCAACGAATGTTTGCTACCAATCCAAGTGTAGGATCAAACCCACATAGTCCACATGAAGACAATCTCAAAAGAACCAAAGAGGGATTTACTAGATCCTCTTTGGCTTCAAGATTAAGAAGAAAGCAAATCAATTGAATTGATTTTTGAGCCTTAAGTGTTTCTGCCGTGGGAGTGGTTTCAAAGGGGCTGCTATGCTTTAATTTCAAAGAAAATTATGTCCCATTTAATTAACACATTTTTCTTTTATAGTACATCAATTTGCCCTAATCCCATACAGAATAAGCTTGAGCTCCAACCCAAACGCCCCATGTTGCCAAACAACCCAATTTTATATTTTTATTTTTCCATCATTATCTCAATTAAAATCAATAATATATATATATATTATATTATAAATTATATATATTATATATATATATATTATATATAATATAACATAACAATAATGAAATATATTTAAATATGTGCGAACACACGTTAAACGTAATTTCACTTATTTAATTTTTCTAACAAATTAATAAAGGCTACGACCTCAGCAAATTAATTGCACTGTGAAATTACCAAAATACCATTTCACCTTAAAAGACGAAAACGACATTCTTTCTTCGGATCTTAAATTGTCTTCTATGTGTGTGACCCATAGGCTCCTCATCATATCGGCAGTGTATAGTTGGCGATTAACACCAATTAATCGTCTCACTAATACACAGACTAAGATTGACCCTAGCAAAGTATCATAGCCACCCGATAGATTCGGATTCAGCAAAGTAGCTACCTGTCAATGATATGGTTACGTGCAATTCGATCCTTCATCCTAAGTTATCTCGACGAGACGAAGGCATAGAAATAGTGTCAACCTTCGGTTACTCTGATATTATTTATTTAGTTTCTGGACCAATGACCCGTATTATAAACTGGATAGAGCAACAACTCAATCCACTGTGGCCACAGTTTTAGTGTCATTGCCATATACTGAATTACGCGCGAGATAACTTCTCCCGTACCCGGGAGTGATGAATCCTCGTGTCAATTCACCATAGTCTTGATACACTCCTTGATGCAGCCAATCACCACCGTATTGACAGCTCTGAAAAGAACTGCGTTAGGCAGTGTCAAACTACCACAATCGGTGCACAAGGCGCTCCGGTGATCTCAAGTCTAAGGATCACATGCACCACCATTTGTTAGAGGATTTGTTCCATAGACACTGGGGTTACCATCCATATGGAATCCTCTGGTGGGTCAGTCTAGTGAACTTGCTGCGGTGTAATCGCCTACAGCAAGCACCCATGTGTTGCACCAGGTTGTCACCAAACAACCTTGACAAGTGAGATCAGTCACTGCCTTTCGACAGGGTCGTTCAACACTTTGATAGCCTTACCGTATTATATGTGCCCTTACTTCAGAATAATAATGGGGCTACGGACGTTTCTAGAATGGCCACCATATGTGCTCATAGGGTTCTCACTATCAAGATTTCAAACACTTGATACCCTCGTCACAGTTCTACCATTCTAAGGACATATATCAATACATATTGCAGTAATAATGATTTACGTGATATAGAAAATTTTTGTAGACAAAATCCTTCAGTTTGTTCAAGGTGATGGTAGCCAAAGGCTCAGCTTCTGCCCACTTGGTGAAGCGGTCTACTGTGACCATTGCGAACTTAACACCCTTTTTTTTCTTAAGGCAAAGGGTCTATCAGATCGATTCCCCAAATTGCAAATGACCATGGGCTTGTCAGAGTAGTTAACTCCTAGAGTGGAGCTTACAGAACATCTATAAATCTCGGGCATTTGTCGTACCTACGCACATAGTTTGCTGCATCGTCAAAGACTGTTGACTAGTAATAACCCTGGTGAAGCACCTTGTATGCTAGAGATCTACCCTCGCATGGTTCCCACAAATGCCTTTGTGGATCTCTCTCAAGACATATTCTGCATCCCTGTGATCAACACACCGTAAGAGCGGCGAATTATACCCATGCTTATATAGTTTCTCATTGATGAGCGTGTATTAAGCTGACTTTGCTTGGAGTGTATTCTACCTTTGGGCACTGTTCCATCCAATGTTTTGAAACCCGGACTAGACCGGGCGGTCAAACTGGTTTGACCGGGTTTCACTTATATTTTCGGTTTGAAAAGAGTAAAAACCCAGATTTTTGCATCAGACCGTTTCAAACCGTGGTTAGACCATTTTACTGTAGCAAACCGACGGTTCAACCGGTATAACAAAGAAATCCGGTCCACATCCAATCCGGTCCACTACTTAAAAATATGAAAAAAATTAAAACCACAAACACAAATCAAAGTGTCAAACCCCCAAATTTTGTAATACATTTCAATTTGCTTTTACGAGCTGTCTGCCACTCTTAAAATTTTGCTTTTTGCTTTTGCCTTTTTCATTTTGGTTTGCTTTTGTCTTTTTGGGTTTGCTACTTTGCCATTCGCGATCTCCAGTCCAGTCCTCCATTCGCGATCTCGGATCTCCTTCAAGTATTCACTCTTTAAGTCCTCTTCAATCATCGCGATCTCTTCCTCTTCAATCAACCTCTTTAGGCTCCAGTCTAGTCCTCCATTCACGATCTCTTTCAAGCTTCAGCTTTCAACCTTCAAGTCTTCAAAAGATGCAGAAGAAGAAAAGAGAAGAAGAGGTGAGAAAAGAGAAGAAGAAAGAGAAGAGGAGGTGAGAAAAGAGGAGAATATGGAAGAAGTAAAGAAGAAAGAGAAGAGACGGCGAGAAAGAGAGGGAAAACAAAAAAAAAAGAAGTAGAGAAGAAGAAAGGAAAGATGAGGTGACGGGTGAGAAGAAGAAAGAGAAGATGATGAAATGACATTTTGAAAATATATAATATAAAGAAGAAAGAGATGACAGAAAGAAAGAGAGTGGAAAAAAAACAAAGGAGAAAAGAAGAAAGAGAAAGACGAAATGACATGTTAGGAAATAAATATTAAAATATAATATTTGATGACATCACCGATCTGACTCGGCTAGACCGCTCAGACCAAAAACTGGTCACTTGACCAAGTCACCTTCCAGTTCGGTTTCGTAACATTGGTTCTATCTTTTAGGTAAGCAATTATCGCATCCATCCAGTTGTATCTCTGCCTTGTTACTAAGATTGATTCTTGTGAAGCGAGGATGTTGGGACTTGGGAGAAATTTGACAGGTATTGTATCAGTCTTTTCTTGACTCATTGCCGAAGCTAGGCAGGCTAAAGTGTCAGCTACTGAATTCTTCTCTCTCAAGATCTGAAGAACAGTGAAAGATTTGAACTGTTTGAGCTTAGATTTTACCTGCCGGAGATAGGATATCATTCTGTCCTCCTTTGCTTGATATTCCCCAGAAATCTAGTGGATCACGAGCTGAGAGTCACTGTAGATTTTATCAACTACCCCCATTTCTCCGGGAAGGCGGATCTCCGCGAGAATTGCTTTATACTCAGCCTCGTTGTTTGAGAAAGCAAACCCGAATATGATTGCAGCTCGGATAAAGTTCCCTTTAAGACTTTCGAGTAAGAGCCCAACTCCTACTCCCTTCTCATTTGATGACCTATCTACATACAAAGTCCAATACCATAGATTGTCAAGCTTTGGTTTCTCTAGTTCACTTGTTTCTGAAGTGCTTGCTTCTGGCGAGCTTACTTCACCTTCCGGCTAATAGGAGAACTCCAAAATAAAGTTTTCCAAAGCTTGCCCCTTTCTTATTGTTCTCGGGATGTACTTGATATTATATTGACTTATCTGCATGGTCCACTGAATCAATCTACCTGATAACTCGGGTTTCTACATTATCTTTCTCAGTGAAAAATTCGTCAACACATGTATGGAGTGCGCTTGGAAATAGGGCTGCAGCTTTCGAGCAGCGATGACTAGTGTATATGTGAGCTTCTCCATCTCGAGGTATCTTGTCTCAGCGTTGAACAACCTCTTGCTCACATAATACACCGGCCATTGCACTCCTCCCTCTTTGTATATCAAAGTCGCGTTGATCACGAACTTAGATACCGATGAACACATAAGTAAAGGTTCTTGGGCTTTGACAAAAGAGGGAGTTGCCCCAAGTACTTCTTTAGTTCCTGGAATGCTTTCTCGCACTCCTCTGTCTATTTGAATCATTTATTTCCCTTCAGGGTTTTGAATAAGTGTAGAAACCTGTTTGTAGCTCGGGAGATAAACCTGCTAAGTGTGGCCACACGCCCTGTCAAGCTTTGAACCTGCTTTATGCTGGTCGAGCTCTTTATGTTCAAGAGAACTTGAATCTTGTTTGTGTTGGCTTCAACACCTTGCTAATTAGCAAAGAAACCCATAAATTTTCTCGAGCTTACTCTGAAAGCACATTTCAGAGGGTTGAGTCTCATTCTGTATTTTCTGAGGATGTTGAACATTTCCCTCAGGTGCTTAATGTGACTTTCGATGATCTTCGATTTGACGAGCATGTCATCTATGTACACCTTTATTGTCTTGCCAATTTGCTCAGGGAATATTTTGTTCACCAAATGCTGATAGGTCGCTCTATCACTCTTCAAGCTAAATGACATTACCTTATAATAGTAAATACCTCGGTCAGTAATAAATAAGGTGTATTCTTTATTGGACTGATACATCGAGATTTGGTTGTATACCGAGTATACATCCATGAAGCTTAGTACTGTGTTCCTAACTATTGCATCTATTGATTGGTCGATCCGAGGTAGTGGAAAGCTGTCTTTAGGACATGCTTTGTTCAGATCTGTGAAGTTGATGCAAGTTCGCTACTTGCCATTTGAACTTTTCACCCAAACCGGGTTGATGAGCCAATCCAAGTATTTTACTTCCTTGATGAAGTTGATGTTCAGAAGCTTGTCAACTTCATCTTTGAGTGCTTTGGACCACTCTGCATCCATAGATCTTCTTTTCTATCTAATTGGTCGAGCTGTTAGGTCAAAATTTAATATATGACACATTACCTTGAGATTGACCCCTCCATATCTGCATGTACCCAAGTGAAAACGTCGAGGTTTTTCTTTAGGAATCCTACCAAATTGTTTGCTAGTTCGTCGCTCAGACTGTTGCCAATTTTCAGCACGCGAGTTGGGTCTTCCCCGCTGACAGATACTTCTCGTAGCTCTTCTGTTGGCCTCGCTGTGGGCTCTTCTTTGTGGATGCAAGGATCTACGGTGTCTTTTAGAGGCCTGGGGTTTGGTTTGGACTCAGCGATGACTAGTTCTTGCGAGCAACCATTTTAATGCAACATGAATAGCCTAGTTGTAACATTCTCGAGATTCTTTCCTATAGCTCCTGACTGTTGCAACCCTATCTGGAGTTAGGAATCTCATTGCTTGGCAATGTATCGAGGTGACTGCACTCAGATCATCCAAGATCGGTCTTCCAAGAATGACATTGTAAGTGGTCAGGCAATCCCCTACTAAGAATTCTGCCATCACCCTTCTGATCTTGGGTTCTGCCCCTAGGGTCACGAGCAGGTCGATTGTTCCCTTGGGGACTAGGCTACCCTTGGTAAATCCATAGAGCGGCAATGGACACGCCTTTAGGTGTCGCCCTGTGAACCTCATTTCTTAGAAAACTCCCAAGAAAATAATGTTTGCTGTACTGCCATTGTTGACCATCACCTTGAGTACTCGGACATTGCCGATCCTAGCTGCAATTAAGATCGCATCATGATTGTGGCGAATAGATTCTTCATACTATTCCACGGTGAATCCTATCACCTTGCTCTCTTGCCTGGGCCACTTTGGCGACTTTTATTCACAACTCATTACTCGGAGGATCGAGTCTATCCTAGCCTCACCTGCATGTTGCTCACGAGAGTGCCTTGAGCTCATTGCAATGTCGGGACCCCTATAGATCATGCCTACCAGGGCTTCGTTGTTGGCCGAGGCTTGCTGGATTTGATTATTCTGCTCGCCTGTACTTTCGCGAGCTGGTGTCTCCTTGACAAATTCTTTTAGGTGGCCCCTTTAGATCTCTTCGATGACATCCTTTAAAGCTCGGTACTCATTGGTGTTGTGCCCAATGTCCTAGTGATATCGACAATATTTCTGACAATCTCTTATGCCCAGAGCCCCCTCATCCTTTTTAGAGCGGGCAGTCTCTTAGCCTCACTGGAGACTTCATATATATGAGCCATTTCTTGAGTGAAGAGGGTGTACTTTGTATATCACGAAAAAGGTTGCATTTCCCAGCGATTCTCTGTTTTCTACCTCTTTTGGAACCGGTTCTAGTCCTTGTCATTACGGTCTTGGTCCCTCCGTTTATCTACTGGGCAATCTTGTTGCCTGTCTAGGGCTCTTCGGGGCAAGATTCTAGCTAGGACTGCTAGCGACCTTTCTACTTGCTGATGTTTAACAACCATTTGATAGAGTTTCGTCAAGCTCACATGGTCTTCACTTTGGAGCTCTTTCCATAGGTTTGTTTATGGCCTGATACCTGCAATTAGCAAAGTCCGGATTGACTCTTCAGGTGCATCCGCGTCCTTTGCTTGCTCATTTTAGAATCTCGTCAAATACGAGGTCAGTGTTTTGTCCTTTCCTAACGAATATTGCTCAGATAGCTAAGCGGCATTGCGAATTGTCTCATTACTTGGAATTGCTGTAGGTATAGTGAGGAGAACTGTTGCCAAGAACTAATTGAGTTCGCCTTGAGCCTCTTGTACCACTTCTTGGCATCTCCTACCAATGTGACCGTAAAACAGCGGCATTTTGCCAGGTCACAGACTTGATGTATCTCCATCAAGTCGTTGAAAGAGTCAAAGTGGTCTCTAGGATCTCCTTTCCTGTCGAACTTGCTTTCTGTCGCCCTGAACCCCTGGGAAGCGGGGCTTGATGAACTTCGTCCATGAATGGAGAGCTCACTATTTCTTCCATCGCATTATTCTGGCGGGCTCTTAGATCGTCGAGCATTCATTATGGGGATTGCCCTGGTTGGCCCTATTCAACCTTACCTTGAGTAGGTGAGTTTGCAGATATGTTGCTTAAGAGCCCCCTCCATTGTACGCATTGATGCGCGAGGTTGAGTCATGATGGCTGGGCTAGTAGGTGTTATCATACTCATTAGTGCATTGCTCGATATGTTGGTTAAAATCGAAACATCGATCATTACTAGATTGGCGCACATGACTCATCTCGCGAGCTTGCGAGGTCTTAGTTTGCCTTTAGTGTGGGTTAAAACCGGCATACTGAGGTTGGGGATATCATCGAGCAGGTCGAGTATCCCTCTAGCGACCATTATCTTCATCCTCCCTTATGGGTTGTTTGCCTGGTCAACGCCTAAGGTTAGTTTGCCCGCGTGACTCTCATTCATGGATGGAATGTGCTTGGCGGTGCCGGGATCGTCGACCGTTCCTCGGTGTCGATGAACCAAATTTGTCACTGACTGAATTCTGACTTGTTGGGGCGACATCGGTGAAATACGGTTGGTCAAGGTCTTAAGGGGCCGATTGCTAGTTTCTCAACTCAACCACGTTTTGTTGCACTGCCTGTGCAACCATTGTTCTGATCATCTCCACCAGTTGACCATTCTTGGGATTCAACATCCCTGCCCCTTGCTGGTTTGCAACCTGCTGCATCAACGACACTAGTTGTCAACACCCAACGACATCTTGATGCACCTCCTGGTGGGTGGTTTCCATGTTGTCATGGTTTTCGGTAGTGATTTTTGATCTTGTACGAACCATTGTAGGCCTTGAGTAATCGGGTCACTGAGATTGTTTGTCAGAAATTCTGAAATTTAGCAGAGGCCCTCCTTCTAGCGCCAAAATATTGATACAAGATTTTGCACCAACTAGAGCGATCTGATTGACCTTGAAGGAATCGGAACCGATGTGTGTGTGATTACAGGTAACTAGCAATGTAACGAATCAAAAGTAGTAAAGTAAATGACACAAAGAGTTTTTAAAGTGGTTCGGCGAGTTAATACTCTTGAGCCTACGTCCACTGTTTTTGTATTTGTTGTGAAAGCTTAGAATAATAATCTTAGAACAATTTGCTAACCTTTT
Organism: Pistacia vera; assembly: GCF_008641045.1. Lineage (NCBI taxonomy): Eukaryota > Viridiplantae > Streptophyta > Magnoliopsida > Sapindales > Anacardiaceae > Pistacia > Pistacia vera. The sequence goes on along the minus strand of NW_022196741.1, from coordinate 51,449 downwards.
CTCATCATTGGAAGAGGTTTATAGACAGATTTTGTACAAAGAAAAGAGCGAAAAATAAGGGGATTACAATTAAGATTGAAATACAACTCCAATATTCTTGCGGTTGAGCGCTGAGATTATGCCAAAATTAATGTTGATCTGATCCCTTCCGAGATATCTGAGATCTGAGGTTATCTGTGAACTAGTTGAACAACTATCGAGATTAGTTGTGACTAGCTTAAGTTGGGGTCGAGCTACATCTCGACGATCTTATGTTGGGTTGGACAATCGACTGAGTCAAGCTGATTCTGAATCGGGCCACAACCTCGCTGACCTCTGACTTCTCTGAGCTTGATGGAAAAATTACACACAACACAAGTAAACTCTTGTATATTACTATCCAAATCTTGACTTTGAGATACTACAACTACTTTTACAACAAATATTACATAATAATATCTTAAAATATAAATTGAAGTATTAGTAAAATTCCATACATAATGAATGAACAAGTTGGTCGATGGTTCCCACGTTACATGAGGTTGCTTAATGGCCACAAACATGTCTAACATATTATATTAAATTCAAGGTGACCGTTTTAATGAATAATATTAATTTAATTTAATTTCAATGATACAATATGGACTTATTTGCCTTAATTCATGAAGAAGATTAAATTAAATTTAAAAATTACTAAATATATATTTTAAAAGCCTTAAGGGGAGGCCGAAGGCAATTGCCTCAGTTGCCTTGCCCTTGAACAGGTGGAATTGCACATTACATTGCTATCATCAACGTTTGCCCTTTGATCGTAACGTCTACTTATTTACATTACATGTGTTAGCCCTCTGGCGCTCCTACTCCACTAATAAACAGAAACCTCACTTACAGACAAACTTATCTTTCTTCAACACCCATTTTTTTGGTTTCAACTCTCAAAACATCAATGGATTTATCTTTAACAGTCGTTATCCTTTTCTTCTCGCCCTTCTTCTTGTTACTTTCATCTGAAGCCTGTAATGCAGTTGACAAAGAAGCATTACTCCATTTCAAACATCAAATCATTTCTGATCCGTCTAATCTATTGCTGTCATGGAATATTTCCTCCGATTGTTGCACTGATTGGGAAGGTGTATCCTGTGATTCCTCAAAAAGAGTCGTTAATGTCTCGCGTCCAGGCCTTCTTTCTGAGAGCGACTTCATTGTGGACACTTACATGACGGGAACTCTATCTCCTTTTCTGGGAAATTTATCCAATCTTCAATTGCTAGACTTGAGCGATCTCAAGGAGTTGAAGGGTCTAATACCACCAGAATTTGGCAAGTTATCTCATCTTACGCATCTCTTTCTTAATTCCAACAAACTTAAAGGTTCAATACCAATGACCTTCAAGTACCTTCTTCGACTGGAGAAGCTCTATCTTGATGATAATTATTTATCCGGCGGTGTTCCTGCTTCTCTTATTGGAACTCTGACATCACTCTCTGAGTTGGGTCTATCTGGGAATCAATTATCTGCCTCCATTCCAAATACTATTGGCAAGCTGGAAATGTTGACTAAACTTGATGTTCATGGGAACAAATTCTCTGGAAGTATTCCAGCTGGAATTGGTGAACTCAGTAACCTGAATTATCTTGATTTGTCTGCGAATAAATTAACAGGAAGCATTCCACATTCCATTGGTAAACTTTCTTCATTAGTACTTTTATATTTGAATCAAAACCAGATTTCCGGAAGCATTCCTTCTTCAATTTCTGGGCTTATTTCACTTCAGTTCTGCCGGTTATCAGAAAACAAGCTAACGGGAAGTTTACCGGCATCAATCGGCATGCTCTCGAATATCCAAAGACTAATTCTTGAGAACAATAGGCTCACTGGAGAGTTACCAGCAACCATTGGCCGTCTAGCTACACTCACTGATATATTCTTTTCAAACAACCATTTCTCAGGCAAGATTCCTTCAAGTTTTGGCAATTTACAAAACCTTCAAACATTGGATTTGTCAAGAAACCAACTCTCCGGGCCAATTCCTCCTCAGCTAGCTAAAGTGCAAAGGTTACAGTATTTGGATTTGTCATTCAATCCTCTAGGAATTGTTAGCATACCAAAGTGGTTTCCAAAAATGAAATTATTTCGGCTAATGTTGGCAAAGACTGGGATTGAAGGGAAGCTTCCAAGTTGGTTATCTTCATCATCCATATCCATGCTGGACTTATCAAGCAATGGTTTGGTAGGTAAATTGCCTCATTGGATTGGGAACATGACCAACCTTTCATTTTTGAATATTTCAAACAATGGCTTTTACTCATCAATCCCCATTGAATTCAAAAACCTTTCACTTCTAATGGACCTCGATCTTCATTCCAACAAGTTTACTGGTCACATGAAGACAATTTTCTCAAAAAAAACCCAGGACCCACTAGGCCATTTTAATTCCATTGATCTTTCTAACAATATGTTCATTGGTCCAATTGATGATAATGTTGGTGAGATCCCTACAATGACTGATATCAAATCTTTGGTTTTATCCCACAACCCACTTGGGGGACCAATACCAAAGTCATTTGGAAAACTGAGTTCATTGCAAGTATTGGAGCTAGAAGGCAATAGTCTTTCCGGGAAGATACCAATTGAGCTTGGTGATGCTAAGGAATTGACAACTATTTTGCTTTCAAAGAACAAGCTAAGTGGAACTATCCCGGAGAATGTGATGAATCTGAAAAAACTTCAAAATTTTGACGTGTCTAGCAATAGACTGAGTGGCAGGATTCCTCCTCATAAAGCTAATATTCCTGTATCTGCATTCAAAAATAATCCCGGTCTCTGTGGATCTCCGCTTCCCCCTTGTAAATAGCATGTCCATTGTTTGTTCAAACCTTTATGGTTTTCGATCTTGAAAATTAAAAGAAACTTTATGGTTTTCATAAATATTTTAATGTTTCAATTGTTCGATTTTTCTCAACTTTCATGAAAGTCTCAAGTTCCTCATTTACGTTAGAAAATACTCAATAATTGCGAAGAGTTATGGTTGAAAATTTGTACTCGCCGCACCTCAGTTCCAATACTGGAGCGTAAGCAAGCACCTATTGACTTGCAGCAACATGTGAGGTAGCTTGTAACATAAGATCACACAAATTATATAGAACTTGGATTAAGCCTCGAAAAAGCCCCCATTTCATACATGAACAGCCATTATGGTTATGGGATTAGTTCTTTTTTCTCCTCATTTCCACCTACCACATGCCATTGTTTTCTGTTCATACTTACAATCCTACTGTTTATAGAGATGGGTTCTGAATTTTTATATCAATGAATTTCGGTTAATTTGTATTTTCTGCTTGTTTCTCATACTAAGAATTTAAGAGAGTCGCCTTTCTAACGGCTATAACACTTAAAAAAATCTGACAAAAGCACCTTGGAATATGCTTATGTGAGGATAACTACAGTTGCATCCGAATCAGAGGGATGCTTATTTCTATGATAGATTACATGTTTAAGACCCCAAAAGTTGTTGAATTGGAAGGAAAACTTTGGTTTTATATTCTATGAAATTCTAGAAAATTTCAACAATTATCAACACAACTCTACGAGCATCAAACCAAATCCACATGAAGATATTCTTATTTTCAAGCATTTTTCTGTCATAAATAATATTTCAACCAATACAAATCATTATTATTGAATATTTCAATTCATAACACAAATTCTACCGTATTTGATGCAAATATAAAATACTTAAATTATGAAATTAAGTTTTACATAAATTTCAGGCCTTGTTTCACTGTAATCCAATGGACTTGAATGAGAAGTTAGAATTAGTTATTTGTAATGCCAATTAAGCAATTTGTAAACTATTGATTTACTACGAATAGCAATAGGCACATCCACCCACCCAAATTTGGTACTCCAAAGGTTTGAAAATGACAATTATCTATTTTCTGTCCAAATCTGTTAGTAAAATCTGTTTAAGTAAGGATAATATAGTAATTTTATATCTATTAATTTTAAATTAATCATAAATCCCTAATTTTTTTTATTTCATTTTTCTCTTCTCTCCCTTATCTTCTTCTTCATCTCTCCCTTCTCTTTCTTTTTTTTTCTCCGTCTTTTCCCTCCTCTCCTTCTCTTGTTTTACTTTTCTTTTCCCTCTTTTCGCTTCTCTTTCTTTCCTTTCTTCTCCGTCTTTTCCCTCCTCCCCTTCTCTTTTTTCCTTTTCTTCTCTGTCTTTTCTCTCCTCCCCTTCTTTGTCTTTTCTTAGCTTTTTGTTTCTCATTCCTTTCTTGGAATATTGGACCTGAAATTAAATGATTTACTCGACTTAGATGGCGAAGGGAGAAAAGAAAAAAAAACAAAAAAAACTGAGTAGTGAAATACAAGAATGTTTGAGGCACATTTGCATACCAAGTCCATTAGCCTCAGAGGTTCTCATGATACGAAGCCTTTTTACTGAGCAGAGAAACATCCTGATCACAATAAGGAACACACAACATTAGCATTCGAAAGAACCGAAACAAATTATCAACATAATAGATGGACAATTTCTTGAATAATATATGCATACCCCCAAGGGACATCTCCAACAAGCATCCAATCTCCCTCTTTATCTTCATAGGTGAGAACAAATTCAGATGATCCGTCCAAAAGTTTAGAGGTTTTTGCAGCTGAATCCTTCTTCTCTGCACCTGACCCTGTTCACACAAGTACAGAGTAAGCAAATTAAAGACACAGAGGAAATAGAAAAAAGAGAAGGGGAGGAGGGAAAAGACGGAGCAAAAAAAAGAAAGAGAAGGGTGAGATGAAGAAGAAGATAAGGGAGAGAAGAGATAAATGAAATAAAAAAAAAGATAAAAAAAATTAGGGATTTATGATTAATTTAAAATTAATAGATATAAAATTACTATATTATCCTTATTGAAACAAATTTTACTAACAGATTTAGACGAAAGTGGGTAATTGTCATTTTCAAACCTGTTGCTTACCAACTTATCTTTATAGAAAACTATGGGTGGGTGCAGCGTTCGGCCACAGAAATAATTAAAAGTGTTTAATAATTTATAAATTAATTAAAGTTTCTCTTAACAACAAGTAAGCACTAGTGGTCTAGTGGTAGAATAGTACCCTGCCACGGTACAGACCCGGGTTCGATTCCCGGCTGGTGCAGCGTTTTTCAACTTTTTTGGAAACTGGGCTTTTTGTTAGGGCTTTCATCCAACTTTTTTGAAAGTAAGCTCTTGTTAAGGGCTTTCATCCAGTCCTAATTACCATAATCACAGTTTTCTTTTCAGAGTGGGNGGAAGAGGCTTTAAGAATTGGAAAGTGAAAAGGTGGAAAAAAATGGTAAAATTCAATATTTTGTCTTATCTTAAGTAATATAAAAAGGCATTCTTCCTCTCATTTCAAAAGACACTAAAATGGTGAAATTCAATGATGTATATAGAAAGTGCTAGTGATATTGCCCTTACTCTTTAATTAACAAATTATTTTCATTCTTTAATATTATTTCAGTTAAAGTGTTGACTTTTAGTTTCATTATTTTATCCTTTTAAATATAGTTTATATGTAATGTACTGACTGCTGAGCATACTGATTTTCGATTATCTGTTTTGGATTTATTTATTTTTCTGATTTTTGAAGATCAGCTTTTTTATTATATTTTAGATTAATATCTGTTCTGGTTTTTGATGATATCTGATACATATATAGTCTCCAGATTATTGTTTGCTAATTAAGGGCCTGTGTGTTGTGATGTGAAGTGAAGTGAAAACTTAACCAATAATATTATATTTATAAATAAATTTTACAAAGACCTTCATACAAAATCATATAGTAAAAAAATAAATGGAAGAATGAATTTAATGAATTTGATTTTTTATTTTATTTTTTTGTCATCCACTTTATATGAAAATCTTTGAAAGATTTTGTTGTAAATATAATATTATTATAACTTAACTGCCTGTGTGGTTGTGTGAATAGTGAAATATGGGCTATGGGCAGTATGGTTTTGTGTTTTAGCATTCAAATTTTGGTGAGTGTTATTTAGATTAGATCTCGTTTATTTATTGATTGCCTAATAATAATATAAAATGAAAAATGAGTTCGATTATAAATAAAAAGTCTGGTTTCGGTAAATCTTCCGCTACGGATGGACAAAGAAATGAATTTCTAAAACCTCTAACCCAGATTCAAATTAAAGTAATGCTACATTTACAAAGAAATTTTACAAAGGTCTTCATACAAAGTGATGTGGTAAAAAATGAATGGAAGAGTGAATTTAATGAGTTTGATTTTTTATTTCACTTTTCTATTCATTTTTTGTCACCTCACTTTGTATGCAAATTTGTAAAATTTCTTTGTAAATATAGTATTATTGTTCAAATTAATATTCACAAGGGATATGATACTCTTTGACGTTATGACAAATGGAGCAGCAAGGCTCAAACCTTGGGACTCCATGCCCAAAATATTAAACTTATGCCTACTTGGTCCATTTCATGAGCCATTTCATTCCTCCTAAAAAATTGCAAGTCTCAAGCATTCTAACGATTTTAAAACTATTTGAAGGTTTCTTAATTATTATTAATATTTATATTTTTTTTTGCAACATCTTTTTGTCCCAAATAACATGGTTGATGATACGTTCGTATCACATTAATTATAGGTTGATTAAACAAATAAAAAAAATTATTTCCTTATAATTAATGCTAACACGTCGTAAGTTATATAAACTCAATGAGTCATCATGCTCTTAATTTAATGATAACAAACTAATATGTCTCTAAGCATTATTACTAATGACTTGTGCTCAAGTTTAGATTTATATGACAAGGAACTTCCCAAAGCATTCAAATAAATATTAGAGAGGTAAAAGACAGAGCTAGGATTAAGAATTTGGAAGAATTCAAGAAAGCTAAGTCTAGATAGTTTGTTTGTTATCATCTTCAATTGTATTAAACATGAGTCTGGGTTAGAAAAGTCATGTGCATCTGAAAGCTCTCAAAAACTTGTTTTTGGATTTGAGTCAAAATTTTACTTTTCAAACTCAGGGGTTAATTAAAATATGCCAAATTTTCATATTTTGTAGTTGAACCCAAGTTGGTCAAACGGATTATGCATCAGGTTTTTGGGTTTCATTAAGGGGCTTAAATATCATATTTTAAAGTTTTAGAGGTAAATGATATTTGCCACGGTTTGAAAACTTACACTTTTTTACCCCTATCTGATCGACCATATTGTCTTTTGGATTTGAATTCAAGCAAACCCCATTTTGCCCAGTTGGTATGGTCGACCGGATGTGGCTTAGCTGTTTCTAACGGCTAGTGCCACGTGTGCACCATACAGGTGCTAACCGCGTCATATCAGACTTGGTCAATTGAATTGGAAACGATCAACTGGTTCCTGTGATTTTCAAAGTCTGTTTTTAGACATAATGACTTTATTTTGTACTCCTCTATATAAATCCAACTAAACCCTTTCTGAAACATTTTTTGCACACTCCAAAATTTTCATATTAACCAAAACAAAAACATTCAATCAAAGTTTTTTGAGCTTTCACTTGCAAATTTCATATTCTAACACATACCCTTGCTACGTGCATTTCATTTGTAATCTTGTAGATTGGGTTATTTTGGGCTATACACTTGTTCATCTTACTATTTGAGAGAAATTTTCACTGTTTTATCATACGTAAATATAGTTGTTTAGCAATGAAAACATATATTTTCCTAACAATTGTTACATAATTTGGTATTATGATATTATTCAAATAATTGTGATATTGTATCATTTTTTTTTATGTAGTAGATATAAAAACAAGAAATTTGATAACAAAAGGATTAATGTTAAAACCAAAAACCAGCAAACACATACATGTGTTCATTTGTATCTAACTATTCTAGTTGCTAATTGCGTTCATTTGCGTCTAATTATTTTAGTTGCTAATTGCGTTCATTTGCATCTAATTGTCCAGGATAACTTGCAACTATTTTAATTATAAATAATAACTAAATTTTTAGTTGCTAAAAGCAATGTTCAATAACTATTTGAAATTAGTTGCCATATCTTTCCACGACAATGTTTCTGCGATAAACGTGCGACTACTTTATAATAGATGCAAAATGTAATCGGCAACTAAATCAGAACTTTCAATGACTATACACCTAGATGCAAAAAGCACATTTTCTTGTAGTGACTCTCGGATTTCTAAGCAATTCTAGTGAGAGAAAGTATGTCTTAGTGTGTATGTGTGAGATTTCAATTGCATCTTATGAAGCAATTGTGTGTAAAAGTTCAATAGCACTTGAAGGAAAGTTGTTTGTATTAGATTTGCTTGGTTGGGTGATCAACCAAAGGAGATAGTGAAATACTCAAAGGGAGAAAGCTTCGAGGAGTGGATGTAGGCCGGATTGGGGCCAAACCATTATACATTCGCTTATGGTTGCATCTTTCTTCCCTTCTCTCTTTACTTTGTGCAATTTACTTCATACTTGTTCATATTTGCTTGTTCACACTCACAAATTGCACTAGAAGAGACCCCAAGTAACAAATTGTTTGAATTTAAACATATAGTAAAAAAAGTGACCTTAGGAAGTTTAAAAGCCTAATCATATATCATATGCTTAGAGCAGCCGATATGATGTAGAAAAGATACTGAAGTTTATGTCATATGGAAATATAACTATTTGATTATAGCTATGTAGTATTTGTTGAGTCAATCAAACACTCTCAAGTGCAGTATAAATTAAACATTTTCATGCATAATTATCATTTCAAATTTGGAACATGGTATTACACAATTTTTAGTTCATCACAGTCCCAAAAACAATAAAATTGGCATAACCAATATAATAGGAAACAATTTACAGGCTAATAAAGGGTAATAACATAGAAGTCACAAAATAGAACATCCGGTGGTGGGATCCTGATAGCGACCTACATGAACAACAGTCATTCGGTCACATAAAGGGCCGCTGTAGGGGTTGTGGAGATGGATGGGGGCCTTTTATTCGGGCTTCTTTTGCCGATCTTGTTTAGGTGGAGGTGGAGGAGGCCCAATACTCACAACCTCTACAAATTTTCCGGTTTTTCTTGTACGGATTATAATTTCATATGGATCTGCATTACCTGTTACAGTGAGTGTCCCCTTAGCTGCATCGGCTTCAATTTTATCTACACCTGATTTTGGAATGAGTTCAAGATGATCAAAACAATTCCCACCTTTGGTTATTAATTGACCTACCTTTTATCTCGTTTATTATAAAAATTAAAATCAACAGATTAGATTGATTTTGAAATTTGAGAATTGTTTAAGATGATGAAACCAGAAAACGAAAAAGATGAAACCGAGTTTACCTTGGAGTGCAGAAACTGCTTTGAGGAGCTGCTTCTTGCATTTTTGACATGAAAGATCAACCTTGAGGACGGTCCTTTGTACCATGGAAGAAACCACTCTTCACTGATGGAAAACAAACATATTTAAACTAACTAATTGGTTGAGTGGTCGCTATATTTATTTAATTTCCAGGAGAAATGGCTCAACAGATGTTCCTGTTTTTCAACCCCCTAGGTTGATAATTTCTATCATTCTCTCTTATGTCATCCTCTTGATTTTTTTTGTTATCATCAGTTAACTAAGAATTTGTCAAATGCAATGTTCTATATGTATCTGGTTCTAGATGCAGCTGCCGACCTGTCCAATATTAGGTACAATCTGATGCAATTACATTTAACAATTAAACTAAACCGAGTCTGGGCAAGGACAGCCATGGTGGCCTTACTGGCCTAGGATCTTTCGCCTGCGATTAACTATTCCTTGTGTTTTTTCCTTTTGGATTTTAGATGTATATATTTTCTATTATTTATTTCATGGTTTTATATCTAGGATAATATACTACAAATTGGAAGCTTGAATTGACAAAATTTATTATGTAATTGACGAGCATTATTTATTTAAAAAAAAAAAAAAAGAGGAAAATTACTTTTCAAAATGTACATTGAATATATAAACATCTTTTTATGAGTGTGCTTCTTGCTTAAATTGTAAAACCTCAGTATGATATATATTAATTTTTTTTTTATTATTATTGAATGTGTCACAATCAGTTTGTGCGCACCTTAATTAATTTTTAAGACCTTAAAACTATTGGTCGAGTAAGAATCCATATGGCCATCTCTATAAGTGCTTGAGGGGACTTAAATTCAGGAGTTCATGAAACTTCTTTTACTTTTTTACAATTAGATGAGGTTTCACTTGGATATATTTTCTCCGTTTTCTTTTATAGGTAAATTGTATTGACCATTTGACTTTCACGAAAATATGGTTAAGATAACCATATCCTATTAAAACCTCCACAGATCCATCAAATTACTATAAATATAGATTATCAATGAAATAGACTATATTTATTATTTATGTTTTGGACAAATCCGAAGCAGAGAGGTCAGTGACACTAAGCATTTACTTTGGAAAAAAAAAAAAAAAAAAGCGGTATATGGTTGAGTTGCTTATGGGTTTAGAGGCTGAATTAATCAAAATGATGTAATCCACCTAATCGCAAAGAGGTGATTGGTGAATTAAGAGTTTTAAATTTGTGGTTCTACATACATACAGTCAACTAAGGCATTTCGTTGTCATTACAGTTGTTGTGCATTTCTTTTCATCTGAGGGCCTTTCAATTTGCAACAATTAACACTTATATATATATATATATATAGAGAGAGAGAGAGAGAGAGAGAGAGAGAGAGAGAGAGAGAGAGAGAGAGAGAGAGAGAGAAATCTTTATATTGCGACTGAAAGTTTAGCAAAAAGCCCATCGTTATTTGGGTTATGTAAGTTCACTGGATCACTATTTTGATTCCAAAGGCCATGAAAACAAAAAGTAGAGGCTAAATCTCATTTTTCGTGTGAGAAATCAATGCAAAGACCAATGGAAAATCCGACAGTTGCTATTGCTTTGGGGTTTTTGGTCGTTGATGAATTGGAAATATTAAAATGATGAAGGGAAAAACTTAAAGACAAATTTGTTTCTGTAGTTAACAGTTTCATAATTTGAAGATTGTTAATTTCCTGGATAGGATGAAAATATGAAAATGAAGCTTAAGAATTTCTCATTGCTGAATGCGATATGGTTGAAGTAATTAATCGGACGATTTTTTAGCCTGTTGGAATTTATTATTAAATTGAATGAAATGAGATGTGGTGGTGTAAGTTGAGAGTGTGAAAGATGAAAGGTTAGTGGATTAATAGAGGAGGTTTTAAGAATTGGAAAGTGAAAAGTGGAAAATAACGGTGGAATTCAATATTTTGTCCCACCTTGAGTAGTATAAAAAGATGTTCTTCCTCTCATTCCAAAGACACCAAACTTTCAATCTCTCATTTTCTCTCTAGTTTTTAAGATTTTCCTTTGTTGGAGTTAAGGCTTAATTCAGTTCATTATAATAGAAGAGTGGTGCTTCTCTTGCTATTCATCTGTCGTTGTATCCTATGAAACAAACGCTGCTCAAATCCTTGTGCACCCGAGTGAAAAAGGCAAATCTGTTTTAAGGAAACTATGTGCTACACAAGCCTCGGCATTCATCCTAAGGTTGTATTCTTTACCGGATCTCTTCCTGTCATTCTGAATGATCTCCTACACGTGATCACGTTGTTGGTATTATTAATTTTATTATATTGTCATTTTATTTTATTGACATTTAAGTCTATTGTTTTTATATTCAATAGATTTATTATTTGCGGTTACTAATAAAATAGTTGATTATATTATAACAATCTTAAAACAGATTTGATTTTATTAGTAACTGTATTTTATTGCAATTTGTTGAAAATATTGAATTTTGATATTCCCTAAGACTGTCGTCCTTGTGCAGTAAAAGTGTGGTGGTGAAATTTAAACAGTACGATTTACAGAAATTCTGTCTAAGGAGACTAGATTTTAAGAGGGACCGTTTGTGACCCCTCTAGTGTTTCCAGGGAATTATTTATTGACTACTGTTCAAAAATTCACATAATAATTTTTTGGTTTGGATTTTTCAGAAAATGACATTTGAATTAAACCTCGATGATGTGTCAACGCAAATTGTGGCTACCACACCAACTCATATGGCACTGGTTTTTGTTCCTATGAACCATGCGAAAAAACTGAAAAATTCGATGGAATGCATTTCAAGAGGTGGCAACAAAAGATGTTTTTCTATCTGACCACCTTGAATCTTGCGAGATTCTTGAATGAGGATGCTCCCTCGCACAAAGAAGATGAGTACGATGTTCAAGTTATCAGTGTTATTGATGCTTAGAAACATTCTGAATTTTTGTGTCAAAATTATGTCATGAATTGTCTGACAGATTCATTGTACAGTTGTACACTTCAAAGAAAACGGCCAAAGAATTATGGGAGTCTTTAGACCGTAAATATAAAACTGAAGATGTTGGGTCCAAAAAGTTTGTGGTGGGACGATTCCTTGATTATAAAATGGTGGACACAAGAGCTGTTATTGTTAGACCGATCGTCACAGTCTAAAAATTAAACCTAAATACCGTAGTAGTGGTAAGCAGGATCGAATCCACAGGGAGCAAGACTAACAACCTAATGTATTTTAAGTAGCGGAAATGAAATTGGCACTGGATTAATGAAACTAAATAGACAAAATGCAAATAATGAAATAGTGAAATTAAAACAAATAAAGACTTTATAATAAAAATGTTGCCGTTACGGTTTTGGTTCGACACGAGACCGACTCACACAATTCTCCTCTACCCTCTACGATCCCCTAAACCTACAAGGCAAGGTAAATCAATGAAATAGTTTCTCGACACTCTAGGTATAATCTATCCTGTCTCACCCGATCACTCAAGTTTGATTGGTTAAAGACTATCATTGAACGTCAATAAACGCTACAAGGCAATACCACTAGTTGGTACGCGATTAACAAATACAATTTGTCAACACGTAATATCCAATCAACCAACTTCACAATAAACGCAACAATAGTAGAAATTAAACTAAATCCGAACACAACTCAATTACAATCGATGCGAAGTAATGAAAAGCAATATTCATCATTTAATTATTCCAAACCAACGTTTATCATTCAGCAAGTTCTATGAAAACATTAAATCATAATGGACAACAATATTCATCACAAATTATGCTCAAATCATATTAAAGTATCGAAATCAATCATGAAACGAAAACAAATATAATCCGAAGCACAATACTACCAAATGTCCTATAATCGGGCTCATCCAACTAGTCGAGAGCTGATGAGGAGAGTCGTGGAGTCAATCCCGATCTCGCCTATGCCGTAACAGACAACCGGGAGCTTAGCCGCTCATGGTGGTGACGACGGAGGCAGAAACGGTGGAAACGGAGCTGACCATGGCGGAGAGGAGGTAACCAACAGCGATATGATGTGAAGAAGGGGCGAAAACGACCAACGGACAGCTCGGAATACGAACAGTCGCGGTTCGTCGGAAAACGATGGCGGAAATGGGATCCGAAGGTACCGATGGAAAGCTCTGGTGATGGGGAGTTCAGATCAGGTCCTAGGGAGGTGAGAAGTCGTCGGAAATGAGCAAGTTCTGACCTGGAAGATGAAGAGTTGCGACGGCTAAATCACGGATTTCGGCGGTTTTCGCGGCGGCTGAAGCTAGGGAAGTGTAGATCCGGCTGTGGGGAAGGTAGGTCGACCCTTGGGGAGCCGAATCGTCGTCGAAAAACGGCCAAAACTGGCCGGGAAGACGAAACGACGCGGTGGAGGGAAGATGAAACGTCGCGACAGCTTCCGTGTCTCACGGTGGTGGTCCGGGACGATAGGATGACGGTAATCTGTGGTCGAGGAAGCCGAAGACTTGTCGGAGGTGGAAGACGAAGGGTCACCGGAAAAATTTATGGATGGCAGCCTCCCTGTTCACGCGATCTGCACTTTTCTTTTATAGAACATATTGTAAAATATCAGTTTGGTCCCTGCATAATTGAAAAGTGACAAAATCAACCCCTTAAAACATGACATTTTACCCCCTAAACAGCATAAATGAGACAAAATCAGCCTTAATCCATAAACCACAACCTAATATCAACTCATATACTTTCCAAAATCATTCCAAACATGTTAAATTCATAAGAAAAATATTAGGAAGCGATTTTCGTGAATAAATTCATAAATTCTTTAATTATCTCAATATACTTCAATTTAATCACACATGAGGTATTTTTATCACCAAAATAGAGTCATTTTCATGACTCTAACAGTTATCAGTCAAGTGCAAGAGATCCAATTGATTTTACATGAAATTCATTATGAAGGGATGGTGCTAAGTGAAACTTTCCAAGTAGCTGCTATTATTGAGAAGCTTCCTCCCGCATGGAAAGATTTCAAGAACTATCTTAAGCACAAGCGAAAGGAGATAAACCTTGAAGAACTCATTGTTAGACTTTGGATTGAAAAAGACAACAAAAGTTCTGAAAAAAAACCTGTAGTAACAAAAGCAAATATTGTGGAGCATGGTCAGAGTTCTAACTTTAAGAACATTGGGAAAAAGGCCAAGCTGGGGCCAAAAGGAGGCAACTCTAAGAAGCCAAAAAAGTTCCAAGGCAAGTATTTTAATTATGACAAGATGGGTCACAAAGCTTTTGATTGTAGATTGCCAAGGAGAAGCCGAATCAAAGAGACAAATGTTATGGAGAATATTACTCATGATGTCCTGACATAAGTCTTTCTGTGGTGGTTTCATAAGTGAATCTGGTTGGGTCTAACCTAAGAGAATGGTGGCTTGACATTGGAGCCACTCGACATGTCTGCTTAGACAAAGGACTATTTAATTCCTTTGAACCGAATGAGAATGGGGAAAAGTTGTACATGGGAAACTTAGCTACTTCTGAGATTGAAGGCCAATGAAGGGTGGTCTTAAAGATGACATTTGGGAAAGAGCTAACTCTAAACAATGTTCTGTATGTGCCATAAATCCGTAAGAACTTGATGTCTAGTTTTTTTGTTGAACAACCATGATTTTCGTATATTTCTTGACTCGGACAAAGTAGTTTTGTCAAAGAATGGAATGTATGTCGGAAAAGGGTTATGTGAGTGATGCGCTGTTTAAGCTCAATGTTTGTGATGTAAACCCTAAAAGTATTAATAAGAGAATTTCTTCTGCTTATTTGCTTGAGTCTTCCTATGTGTGACATGGTAGACTAGGACACGTTAATTATAATACTTTGCGTAACTTAATTAACTTAAATCATACACCGATTTTCCAAATCGATTCCAAACAAAAGTGTGAAACTTGTGTTGAGGCAAAATTGACAAGGTCATCATTTAATAGTATTGAAAGAATCACAAATCCTCTTGATTTAGTTCACAGTGGTATTTGTGACATAAATTTTGTACAAACAAGGGGTGGCAATAAGTATTTTATTACTTTTGTTGATGATAACACAAGATATTGTTATGTATATTTGCTAAAAAGCAAGGACGAAGCTATTGATAAGTTTATTCTTTATAAGAATGAAGTTGAGAATCAACTCAATAAAAAGATAAAGGTGTTACAAAGTGACCGAGGTGGTGAGTATGAATCACCGTTTTGTGATTTCTATGCACAACATATAATTATACATGAAACCACAACACCTTATTCGCCTTAGTCAAATGATATTGCTGAGTGAAAGAATCGTACTTTGAAAGAAATGATGAATGCAATGCTAATAAGTTCTAGGTTGTCTCAGAACATGTAAGGGAAAGTTGTGTTGTCGGCCAATTATCTTTTAAATAAGGTACCTTGGGAAAAGGAAGACAAAACCCGTTATGAATTATGGAAAGGAAGGAAACCTTCCTATAAATACTTGCAAGTTTGGCGGTGTCTTGCCAAAGTAGCGATACCGACATCAAAGAAGATGAAAATAGGTCCAAAAAAGTTGATTGCATCTTCATTGTCTATGCACATAATAGTAGTGCTTATCGATTTCTTATGCATGAGTCCAAAATCCCAGACATACATGAGAACACAATAATGGATTTCAGAAATGCATCTTTCTTAGAACATGTATTTCCATGTAGATCCAAAGAAGGATCAAGCTCGTTTAAACGAACATATGAGACTATGGTTGAAAATAGTCAAGAGGTTGAAAATGGACCTAGACATAGCAAAAGAGCAAGGATAATAAAATCTTTTGGTCCAGATTTTTTAATTTGTCTGTTAGAAGATGAACCTCAAACATTTGAAGAAGCTGTGAGATCTTCAGAAGGACCTTTTTGGAAAGAGGCTATTAAGAATGAAGTTGACCCCATCCTACAAAATCATACATGAGAACTAGTAGATCTTTCTCTGGGATGTAAACCTCTGGGATTCAAATGGATTTTCAAGAGGAAAAGGAAAGTAGATGGTTCAATTGACAAGTATAAGACTAGACTTGTAATTAAGGGATATAAGCAAAAAGAAGGCCTAGATTATTTTGATACATATTCTGCCGTGACGAGAATAAATTCCATTAGGATGGTACTTGCGATTGCATCTTTGCGAAATCTAGAAGTACATCAAATGGATGTAAAAACAACTTTTCTTAATGGAGATTTGGAAGAAGAATTCTACATGGAACAACCCTAGGACTTTTATGCCCTAGGGCAAGAAAAGAAAGTTTGTAAACTGGTCAAGTCTTTATATGGATTAAAGCAAGCACCAAAACAATGGCATATAAAATTTGATAGTGCTGTGATGGCTGGTGGCTTCAAAATCAATGAATGTGACAAATGAGTCTACGTCAAAGAAACGAATGATGGTTATGTCATTTTATGTCTTTATGTTGATGACATGCTCATTGTTGGTAGTAATGATAAGATGATCAAATCTACCAAAGATATGTTGAATTCAAGATTTGTCATCAAAGATATGGGTTTGGCTGATGTAATATTGGGAATTAAAATTTCAAAAACTTCAGATGGGCTTATTTTAAGTCAATCGCATTATATGGATAAAATTCTTGAAAATTTTAATAAAGATGATTCTAACTTGGCTAGAACACCTTTAGATCCTAGCCAACATCTATTAAAGAATAAAGGAGAGAGTATTTACCAAGTAGAGTACTTTTCAAGTAGAGTACTCAAGAATTATAGGAAGTCTGGTGTACTTAATGAGTTGTACTAGACCAAACATAGCTTACACAATTAGTAAATTGAGAAAATACACGAGTAATCTTGGAGATGATCATTGGAAAGCAATAATAAGAATACTGAGGTATTTATGGTATACTCATAGTTATAGGTGATAAGAGCTTGAAAATGCACATTTAGTTAGTGGTTTATGGGGATTTTTTGTGAGAAATTAGGATTAATTTGGTAAAGTTGCTTAATATTTTCATAATTGTCTTTTATGGGATCACGGGTGTGTTTGAGTGTTTTTCAGGTTTTTAGTGCTAAATGTTATGCTCGGATGAAGAATCATGTCGGAAATGGAATGAGTGACGAGTAGAAACAAACGAATCGAGAATCAGAGTTGAATTGAAGAAGTTATGGAACTTTGAAGTAAATAGGAGATTCTAGATTACGTTCTAGTTTGAGCATGCCTTGGTGTTTCAACAATATATCGAGATATAGATCTTGGATTAGGACGATTCTTTGACTGTTGGAAAGCTGATTCAAAGGGCTACATTTCATATGTTACCACTTCTCCAAATTCCATAGTTATCATGCTCAAAAATCACTATCTCTAGAGTACTGAGGAATGAGGCGAGATTTGAACTAAAAAAGAAGAAGTAATCACTGTGTCGCAGCACACTTTGTCTAGAATCGACCATGCTGCAGCACAGTGCCGGGACATAGTCACGACAGTTAGGAATTTTTCTTCCTTTTTTTATTAGGAAAATAGGGTTAAAAGTCTTAAACTAAATAGAATTGAGGAAAATAAAACCCTAACCTTTGTGGGATATAAATAAAAGTCTTTTAGCATTATTTTGGGGGATTCTTTGGGGAGAATAAGAGAAGAAAAACCTGTAGAGAAGAAAAGTATCAGAATTTCTGGAGCTTTGATTCACAAATAGGGAAGTTCTTCTTGTTTCTTTCTTATAAACTCATGTTGATTATTTTAATAAAGATGATTGTTTCTTTCATGTTTATTATGAACTAACTTTATTTTCCTAGGGTTAAGATGTAGCCCAATCTCTTAATTATGTGTTGATTTATGTATGTTGATTTTTATTAAGATTTATTCCTAAGTTTTATTATTACGCCTAATGCTTTTGGTTCTTAAAGGCCCAAGAATTGAATGAACTAATGGACTAGGTTGAGATCGAAAAATGATACTTAGTTGGTCTACGATAGTAAAACCATAGGTTGAGCGAATACTAGAGATAAATTACCACGACTTGTGAGGTTTTGGTAAACTCCATATAGCGTAATGATTTCCAATTGCTTAAATCTGATTAGAGATAATTCGGGTTAGTAATTAGGGGTTAATTTGATAATTGTTCGAGAGAAAGTTATTAGAAATTCAGGGAGTTTGACCTGTAGGAAGAGCTTAATAAAATTAGCATAAGTGATCAATACATATGAATAAGAGTTGGTGTGAAATTTATGCCTTAGGTCTAGTCATCTTGCTTTAAACCCACAGACTTACTTTAATCAGTTTTCTTTTAATTTCAATTGTTTATTTATTTATTTAGGTTTTCCTTGATACAATTTGGATTAATCAAATAGTAATAGGGTAGTTTAATTGGTAATTGATAATAGTAATTCCTTTGGGTTTGACATCTGTATTTATACACTTTATTACTTGCACGATTTCGTACACTTGTGAAAACCAACAACAATAGGCTACACTATACTAGATATCCAGATGTGCTAGAAGGATACAGTGATGCAAACTGGATATCTGATATAAAAGACTCAAAATCTACTAGTGGATATGTGTTCACACTAGGAGGTGCAGCTGTATCATGGAAATCCTCTAAACAAACTGTTATAGCTAGATCCACTATAGAATTTGAATTTGTTACTCTGGATAAGTGTGGTGAAGAGGTTGAATGATTATGCCAATTCTTAGAGGATATTTCGAAGTGGTCAAAGCCTGTAACAACAATCTGCATTCATTGTGATAATCAATCTGCAATCGGAAGGGCACAAAGCAATATGTATAATGGTAAGTCTAGACATATACATTGTCAACATAATGTCATTAGACAACTATTCTCAATTGGAATTATCTCTATTGATTATGTGAAGTCAAAAGATAATTTCGCGAATCCGCTAACCAAAGGGTTAAATAGAGAGGTTGTTGAAAAATCATTGAGAGGAGTGGGACTAAAGCCCATGAAATAATAAGTCGACATAATGGAAACTCAACCTAATTGACTGGAGATCCCAAGATTTAGTTTCAAAGAGACAACTTAATTATAAAGACTTTGATAGATCATTGTGAGAGTTACCCTCAGACTGTTCCTTGATTAAATGAAACAGTGATGCCCCTAAGGAATAAGGTTAAGCAAAAGCTTTTAATGATTCTTATGCGTTGGGTTTCTGAGTAGAGTAATGCAAGTCACTCTTAAAGAGATCACCTATGTGAGAAATAAGTAGGGTCATTTCTAAAGGAAATTGTATAGGGCTCAATTCTCAAGAAATTCTCGTAGAACCAAGGGTATGTTCATGGCCAAAATGGACATTATAATGAGAACTGAATAATGTCAGGGAGGATTCATTGTGTGAAGTATGTCATCATTTACATAAATCGCAAATTAGTTCAAGGACATCATGTCTTCTGATCAATCAGTAAAGTAAACATACTTTCACAAGGGAAGATTCAAAGGGTAACACCTACCTATCCTATGCAAATCCAATTGTTTAAACTCCATCAGTGCGTCTTGTGTCTAGATCTGTCTATTTCATTCATGTGGGGGATTGTTGGAATTTATTATTAAATGGAATGAAATGAGATGTGGTGGTGTAAGTTGAGAATTTGAAAGATGAAAGGTTAGCGGATTAATGGAGGAGGTTTTAAGAATTGGAAAGTGAAAAGGTGGAAAATAATGGTGGAATTCAATGTTTTGTCCCACTTGAGTAGTATAAAAAGGTGTTCTTTCTCTCATTTCAAAGACACCAAAATTTCAATCTCTCATCTTCTCTTTAGTTTTTAAGATTTTCCTTTGTTGGAGTTAAAGCTTAATTTAGTTCGCTAGACTAGAAGAGTGGTGTTTCTCTTGCTATTCATCTGTCATTGTATCATGGGAAACAAATGCTGCTCAAATCCTTGTGCACCAAAGTGAAGGAGGCAAATATGTTTTAAGGAAACTGTGTGTTACACAGGCCTCGGCATTCATCCTAAGGTTGTATTCTTTATCGGATCTCTTCCTGTCATTCTAAAGGATCTCCTACACGTGATCACGTTATTGGTATTGTTAATTTTATTGTATTGTCATTTTATTTTATTGATATTTAATTCTATTATTTTTATATTCAATAGATTTATTATTTGCGGTTACTAATATAATAGTTGATTATTTTATAACATCTACAACAACTGCTACAACTCGTTTGAATTATAGAG
Source organism: Pistacia vera (assembly GCF_008641045.1). NCBI lineage: Eukaryota > Viridiplantae > Streptophyta > Magnoliopsida > Sapindales > Anacardiaceae > Pistacia > Pistacia vera. Next base: position 30,952 of record NW_022196741.1, on the reverse strand, counting down.
ATATTTATGACAACTAAGTGACTATTAAGGTTTGAGTGCTTATTTTCATTGTGTTGAATCATTATATATATACTATGAAAATTGGAATTGACATAATAAGGTGGTTTTGAGATGTTAAGCCTAATGTTTGTCAATGCAGTGAACAAATGTAAGCCTAGTTTTAATGTAGAACATCCAGCAGATGAATTCCTGGAGAGGGTCGAGCTTTAAAAGTCCAAATACAGGCATATCAACTTAAAATAGCCATAACTATTGATCTGAGAGAAATTACGGGGCTCATAATATATAAACGGAAAGCTCGTTTCGAGCCCGATTTCGATTGAGGGTCAGTTTCGGGCCCAAAATCCACTGTTTCGACGTGTTTTTGTTGGGATTGTGCCTTGAATCCTATATTGCTTGGGAATGGGATTGCAAAGGGACTCTCCCCTTTAAATAGACTAGTAGATTAAACTTTTAAAGTATCTCAAAATGTGTGGAAGAGACACCAAAAGAATAGTCATTGTGGGCTATTATTAAAGGTGTAATTGGGCTTTTTGGGATAGTATAAAGAGTTTGCAATTTTTTCTCTTCTAAAAATTGCACAGTTGTAAGCTTTTGTTTAGTGGATTGTTTAAGTAGATAGTGGACGTAGGCTAAATTGATTGGGCCGAACCACTATAAAATTCTTGTGTTTGGTTTTCTTTATTTTTAGTTGCTTGCTTTAATTTTACGTTTGAGTTGTGGGAATCCTTTTTCAACAAGTGGTATCAGAGCCCACGGTTCGTGATCTGGGAGAAGGCAAGCTCAAGAGGAGGTTGGATTTAAGAGTAGATCAACGAATGTCAAGCCTCTCAAATTTTCTAGAGGTATATCTGAGTTTGAGGTTCCTTTATTTGATGGTCAAATTAATTTTATGTTATGGAAAAGTACGATACAAGACCTTTTGGTACAACAAGGTCTTGATCAGGCATTAGAAGAGAGTAAGCCAGAGAATATGTCTAATAGAGAATGGAATAGAATTCAGAGGAGAGTTGTTAGTACAATCAAAATGGCTTTAGACTGAGTCTACACCAAAGGGCTTGTGAGAAAAATTGGAGGGTATTTATGCGTCGAAATCGTTGACTAACAGATTGTGTTTGAAGATGAATCTGTATTCTCTGAAGATGGATGAAGGTACGAGTCTCCATGATCATTTAAATGAATTTAATAGGCTAGTATCTCAATTGTTGGCTATTTTTGATGAGTTAAAGGATGAAGAAAAGGCATTGATATTGTTGTCATCTTTGCCTAAATATTATAGACCTTTAGTTCAAACTTTGTTGGTAGGCAGATCTACTTTAAATTAGATGATGTGACTGCCTTGTTGCATAAGAATGAAAGGTTTATAGGATCAGAGAACAATCACTTAAAGGAGATCTACTAGTTGCAGAAGTGATAAGAGCTTGAAAATACATGTTTTGTTAGTGATTCAATTGGATTATTTGTGGGAAAGTTTGTTTAAACTGCAAAATTTGAGTTAATTACTTCATAAATACCTTTTATGGGATCACGGGTATATTTTGAGTATTTCCATGTTGTAATTAATGTTTCAATGAAGAAGGATGATGTCGATGGAATTTGTGACTAGTAGGAACAAACAGATCAAGAATCGGAGTTGAAATGAGGAAGTTATGATGCATTGAAGATAAGACTTAAAACTTGGAAATTCTTCAAGATGAGCATACTTCAATGTTTTGATCATAACTTGAGCTGTAGAAATTAGAATTCGATGATTACTATCTATGTTTAGACTAGCAAAAATCTCTCTCTTCCCCCACCCCCCCCCCCCCCCCACCAATTACTACTAAAAGTCAATGCAATATTGACTTGATTTAAGTTTTAGTTGACTTAGGTTAGGTCTAATCAAAGTTATGAAAAATTTATATTATAATCTTTAGAAGCCAAAACTAAAAAAATAAATAAAAAGAAGGTTTTGCTCAAGGTTTACTTAAAATTTTGCTTCTCATAGATTTATTCAAGCAAGAAAGTATTGTGTCACTGTATTTTTTTCTCTTAGGTTCTTGATATTGTATTATTATTATTTTTGCTTAAGGTTAGGTATTTTTTAAAGTTTTCACTAATTGTTTGACAAACAATGGCGGAGCTACAGAGGCCCCCCCGAGCAAAAATCTTGGATTCGCCACTAGTGACAACCAATCCTAAACAGACTTCCAATAAACAAGGAAATAAAATTCAAATTAATAATAATAATAAAAAATTCCTAAATAAAAATAGGAAAAAACGCACAGAAAACTTAAACAGCCTCAAAACTGTTAAAAAGGGATTCCCACAACTCAAATGTAAAATTAAAGCAAACAACTAAAAATCAAGAAAATCAAACACAATAATTTTAAAGTGGTTCAACCCAATCAATTTAGCCTACGTCCACTATCCACTCAAACAATCTACTTAGCAAAAGCTTACAACTGTGCAATTTTTAGAAAGTAAAAAATTACAAACTCTTTACACTATCCCAAAACGTCCAATTAGACCCTTAATAACAGCCTACAATGGCTATTCTTTTGGTGTCTATTTTACACTTTTTGAGATACTTTAAAAGTCCAATCTACTAGTCTATTTAAAGGGAAGAGTCCCCTTGCGACTCTCATTCCCAAGCAATATGGGATTCGAGGCACAATCCCAAGAATTCCTCCCCAAACATCATAATAGCATCTGAAAATCTTACTTGGTTGACAGTCTTCTTTTCTTTCACAACAGGAACTTGAACAACTTTATCTCTTAATTTCTTAAGACACACACCTTCATCAAGCAAATCATCTTTATATACTTCGCATCCATATCTTTGACCAACGTAGGTATATCCACAAGAAGCCAACTCACCCTAAGAAATCAAATTGTGACTACAACTCGGTATATACCTCACATGACGAAGCTTCTTGACAACACCATTGTGAAGTTTGAGACGAACGCTACCAACGCTTTCAGTCTTCACTTTCTCCTTATTACCAACAACAATATTTCCATAATTTTCATCTTCTTTCAATTAAAAAAAAAAAACAATCTTTATCATTACAAACATGCATAGATGCAGCAGAATCTAAAACCCAACCTTTTTCACCCTTTGAAGTTTGAGTTTCATCTTGACATATTAATAAAAATTCACCTTCATTATTAGCAACCCGGGCATCATCTTTCGAATCCTTCATTTTTTGAGCCTTCTTGAAAGCAAGCATATCCTCCCTTAATTTCTTGCAATGTGGTTGGATATGTCCCTTCCCTCCACAATAATAACATTCCTTATTAATTACTATAATCTCTTACTTTTAATTTATCATTTTTCACTTGAGTCCTCCCTCGATTAGAACCTTCTTGACATGCTATTTGCAAGCGCACAAAATCGCACAAGTAATAAAGCTCGAGTAAACAAGTGTCGAATCCTAAGATAACTACTTACCAAGTACCAAACTAATCTATTTTATTACTATTTGATAAAACAAAATTTTAAGAATGATTTAATGAAAAATAAAACAAACTAAAAACTAAAACAAGAGTAGAATTGTATTAATACTTTGGTAAGAGGATCAATATGACTAAATCTAGGGCATATATTTCACACCAATCTAATCTTATGCATTGACAATTATTGCTAATATAATTAAGCTTATTCTAAAGGCCAAATTCCCTAATATTTCACTTTCTCCCTAACAATTAGCAAATTAACTCTTAAGCAACAACCCAAAATATCTCTAAGTTGGATTTAGAAGTTAAAAGATCATTAAGTTCTATGGAATTTACCAGAGCCTCACAGATCTCACAACCTATCTCTAGCATTCACTAAATCTATGGTTTTATTACCTTGGACTAATTACGTTTAATCTCTCGATCTCAACCCAACCCATAAAATCATTCAACTCTCAGATCTATAAGAATTGAAAGCATTACACACAATAATAAAACTTAGAATTAATGCTTAATTAAAATTAACAACAATAACGTCACACACATATTCATAAATTGGGTTACATCTTTACCCCTAGAAAAGAAATTTAGTTCATAATTGCAATACTAGAAACAACCATTGTATTCAATAACATGAGTTCAAGAAAGAAAATAGAAAAAACTTCTCTAATTAGTGAACGAAAACTGTAAGAATTCTGATCTCCAAAATAGTAGCCGCTCTCTCTCCTTCTCTATCTTCTTAAAAACTAATTAAAGACCCTTATATATAGTGCTAGGGTTTGGAGGTTAATTGGGAAATAATTAAATGCCTTAGACAAGTTAGATTCGGACTAGGGAAATAAAACAGCCCATCTGGCCCACATTCCATCGCTCCAACGACTAAAATAGTCACTGTAGCGATAGTTCTTTCTGTCCCACGAGTTTGGAATATTCAGAATTTGGTGAAGTCATCAACATGAACTTTATAGCCCTCTGAATAAGCTTTTTGTAGATGCAAAAAATCTACGGTTACAGAAATAGAGTCTAATCCCATGAGGTTGAGGTCACTGACAATCCGCTAGACCTGCACACACAAAAAGACAAGCGTGAAGCTTACGGAAAACACTAAGATAGTGTTTGCCGTAGGCACTTCGACGCTCAAGTTAGCAAGGCTGAAAGAAGAGATTTAATAAGAATTAAGGGAAAGAAGGATTACCGGGAGTTTTGTTGGAAACTAGGATTACGGCAAAGGCGTCGAGTTCTCGGAAGCAAGAACTTAGGAGCAAATAGGTAATTTTTAGTAGTGGAGATTGATTGAATAATGAGAGCGTAGGCCTCAACATAGATAGTAACTTAAATTTCTTTAATAATTTTGAACAGTTGAACGATGACGTTTAAAATGTAGGAAAGTGGTGGGTGAAGGATAAAGAATAATGTCTTTAAAATATAGTTAAGGTTTTAAGTTGGGAAAGCAGGTTCATTCTTAGACACAAAACACAAAATAAACTCAAAGATCCATGTCTTTTTCCCTCAAATAAGAATAAAAAAGCTAAAAAAAAAAAAAGACTTGATTCAACCCTAAAATAAACTAAATTGAAATAAGCAATACACATACATAAAACTAATAAAACAGAAAACGAAACTAATTATGACACCTTGAGTAGTGAAAACTTCAACAATTTTAGTCTTCAAAAGTTTTAAGAGCGAATGGCATGAGAAAGAGAATGAGAGAGTAAAGAATTTTGGGGATAAAATCATAAAAAGTAGGTAGAGCCATGGAGAAAAAAAGTGGAGAAAGTTTTATATTTTTAATATGATGTGGGCCTGGAATGTATATATTAATAACAAGTTTTTTATGGACCTAGAGATATGTATAATAGTTCTTATTTTATTAAAATCTAAGGGTGAACCTAGGTATATACATTAATAACAATTTTTTGTGGGTCTATATATTAATAATTTTTTTTTTAAAATCTAGATCCGCCCCCGATCGTCACTACCCTATATAAACATATTATTTGTTTTTGGACATTATTCAATGTTATTCAGATTTTACTTTAAACTTTAAGACTTTTAAGTGTTAACCTTGCTGTTATGCTAACTCGGTGGATCAAGTTTTGCCTTGTTTGCTTGAGTTTGCACTAGGGTCATGTGTGCTCAATGCATTATTTTTCCACTTTGCATAACTTATATCTCCCTCTTGCTCCGTGTAAAGCTCTCAATATATTTACAGTCTTCTGTCATCGTCCACATTTGCCTTGAATTAAGCTGATTACTGATGCCTTTTCAAAAGGAAATTATAGACTTTGTCTTTATTAACCAAAATTTTCTTAACTCATATTGCATATCAAGAATTTTCTTTTTGAAATTATTTTCTGTATATTGATCCCTTCTTTAAGGATAAGACCATTACGTCCTTTAAGTATTGTATTTTTTTTCTTAATAAAATAAATTCTATCGTTCTGTCAAAGTTTGCCAGGAAAAAATAATATAGAGGTTTAGTTCTATGAACTCAGCCGCATAATGGTGTGTAATTAGAAGTACGCATGTGTAACTCAAGGGATTAAAAGAATTGGAACCGAGCAGGGGCGGATCCAGCCCCTTTGAGAGCAGGCCAGGCCTACCCTCAAGTTTTAAAAAAAAAAATTTATTAATATATAAACTCATAAAAATTGCTATTAATATATATAGTTATATACTCATGCCTACTCTTGAATTTAAAAAAAAAAATGATAATTATTATACATATATCTAAACCCGTAAAAAACTTGTTATTAACATATATTCTCCAAGCCCATATTATATTAAAAGTTTAAAACTCTCTTCATTCTTCTTCCGACCCCACCAACTTTTTATGATTTTATCCCCAAAATTATTTACTCTCTCATTCTTTAGTTCTCCTCCTCATGCTATTCGATCCTAAAACTTTTAAAGACTGAAATTGTTGAAGTTTTCACTACTTAAGGTGTCACAATTAGCTTTGTTTTCTGTTATATTAGTTTTAAGTATGTGTATTGCTCATTTCAATTTAGATTATTTTAGGGTTGAATCATGCTCTTTTTTATTTTTTTTATTTTTTTTAAGGTTTTTTTATTCTAATTTGAGAGGAAAAGACATAGACCTTGTGAGTTTATTTTGTGTTTTGTGTCTAAGAATGAACTTGTTTTGCCAAATTAAAACCTTAACCATATTTTGAAGGACGTTATTCTTCACCCTTTACTCACTACTTTCCTACAATTCAAATGTCACTGTTCTGATACTCAAAATAAATAAAGAAATTTGAATTACTATATATGTTTATATCAAGAAATTTTTTTTTTAATTAATTCATATTAAAAGTCAACATAACATTGACTTGATTTAAGTTTTGATTGACTTTAACTTAAATTAAGTCTGGTCAAAGTCATAAAAATTTACATTATAATTTTTGGAAGCAAAAAATTAAAAAAAAAAAAAATTAAAAATTAAAAGAATGTTTTGCTCAAAGTTTACTTAACACATTTCTTCAAGATTTTGCTTCTCATGCATTTATTCAAGTAAGAAAATATTGCGTTATTGTATTTTGGTTATTTTTTAAAGTTTTTATTAGTTATTCCGGAAATAATGACTGAGCCGTGGAGGACAAAAATCTTGGATCTGTCACTGGAACCGAGTTAACCGACCAAGAGTATTTAGTGGTGAATAATATGTATACGTAATGAAACTGATTTGGGTACGGAAAAACAAAAGTTTTTGGTTAATCATGTGTGATAATATGTTAGCACATGAAAAAGATGAGCAATTGAGGCTGACAGGATTCAGTAGTAGTGGAATAATGTAGGTGTGGAGTTATGTCATATCATGTACTGAGCGTCAATTGCGTAAATGAGCAAAAATTGTACATTTTCGGCTGATTGAAGAAAAAAAGCGGTATGGTTGATTTGATTATCGGTTTCGAGGTTGAATTAATCAAATTTCAAAATGGTGAAATCCACCTAACAACAAAGAGGTGATGGGTTAATTAAGTGTTTTAAATTTGTTGTTCTATCGCATGATACATACATTTATACAGTCAACTAAGGCAGACTTCATAGAAAACAAAAAAGTAGAATTAATTGTCATTACAGTTGTTGTGCGTTTCGTTTCATCTGAAGGTAAGGGTGAGCACGGGTAATGGGTAGAATTAGAAACTACGGATAGAACTGGAATCAGAATCAGAATCAGAATCTACTCGGAATCAGCATTGTACGGGTAGGTTTCGGTTCCATTTTATTAGAACTGACACTGTGCGATTTTGGTTCCGGTTCTTATGTGTGGAGGAACCGAAACCTTGAAAAAGAACCTGAAACGGGTACCCGGTTTGAAACCTATAGCGGGTACCCGGTTTGAAACCTATAGCGAGTACCCGGTTTAGAACCTGTTTAGAACCTGGACTGCAATAAAATATTTGTGAATAATGGGGGGTTTCATTATTTTACATATAAAAATATTTAAAATAGAAAAAATTAAATTTTTAGAATAACTTAATTAAATAAATATAAACTACACCACATTAAAAACTTTAATATATTATAATATATTAATATCAAAGTTTTGATTAATTAAGTGTATAACTGTAATTAGGATCCAATTAAAAGTGTTTTAATGTTATTAAAAGAATTATTTTTTAATAAAATAGTATATTTGATTGAATAATAATATATTTAGTTATTTATTTCAATTATCAAGTTCTAAGTATATCTATAGTAAATTACTCCCTCCGTTTTTTTTTAATTGACGCTTTAGGTGTGGGCACAGATTTTAATAAAAACAAAAATTTCTCTCTCCCACCACTTTTTACCCTGATTTTGCAGTGGAAAAGACTTTGAAAGTGGGAACTTTCCCGCTTATTTAAATACAGTAACATTTTTAACAATTTTGTCTTATTCATTTGTTTTAACAATTTTGAAAGGTGTAGATAAGACAAAGATAAAACGACTTTAATTTTAAAAATTTTAAAAAGTCTTAAAACGGCAATTAAAAGGAAACGGAGGGAGTAACAATTAATTAATTATATATGATAAACTGATAAACATTAATAAATTTAATTACTAGTTAAATATCATTCTTAATCAATTATAATATTACATTATAGTTAAATGATTACTTAATTAATTATAATTTTATAACATTACTTGATTGATTTATAATATAATTAATTATAGCATTACATTAATTGATTACTATTTAATTAATTGACTTATAACATTTAGTATATTACTTAATTAAATAATTAGAAATTTAATTAATTATAGCATTACATTATAGATTTATAGTATAATTACTTAGAGCATCTCCAAATGACTCTTTATATGACCCAAACTTTTTATTATAAAGATTTTATCTATAGAAACAAGAGTCTAATAGACTTTTTATTTTTTAAATATAAATTAAAGAGTGAGTTTTGTTCTCTACATTTAAAGAGTCAAATTTTACTCTCCATCCTAATTTTAAATAATAAATTGTAAATTTCTATGCATTTTATTTATGATTTATCTCTCCTATTAAGTTTTCTTCTTGAAAAAACATATTCTCTCTCCTCAAATTTAAAGAGTTTATTGGATTTGAATAAAAAATTTGTTTTTCATATTTAAAAATTAATGAAGATACTCTTTATTTATATGAATGATGCTCTTTAAAATAAAGAGCACCATTGGAGATGCTCTTAATCAATTATAACATTTCATTATAAACATTAGTACGATACTTAATTAAATGATTAAAATTTTAGTTAATTATAATATTACATTAAAGATTTATAGTATGATTATTTAATTCATTATAACATTACATTATAGTATGATCACATAATTAATTATAACATTACATAATTAAATGATTATTTAATTGATTATGACATTATATTATAAACATTAGTAATTACTAATTTATTACATAAATATTAGCACAATACTTAATTAAATGATTAGAAATTTAATTAATTATAACATTATATTATAAATTTATAATACGATTACTTAATTAATTGTAACATTACATTATAATTAAATGATTACTTAATTAATTATAACATTCTATTATAAAAAAATTAATTATAATATTATATTAAAGATTTGTAGTATGATTACTTAATTTATTATAATATGATTACATAATTAATTATAACATTACATAATTAGATGATTATGACATTATATTATAAATATTAATTATAACATTACATTATAAACAAATGATTACTTAATTAAATTATAACATTATTACATTACATTATATTGTGATCACTTAATTAATTATAGTATTACATAGTTAAATGATTACTTAATTAGTTATAAATTTATAACATTACATTATAAACATTAGTAATTTACTACATTATTACATTATTTAATTAAATGATTAAAAAATTAATTAATTATAACATTACATTATAGATTTATAGTATGATTACTTAATTAATTATAACATTACATTATAAACATTAGTATATTAATTAAATTATTAGAAATTTAATTAATTACAATATTAAATTATAGATTTATAGTATGATTACTTAATTCATTACAACATTACATTATAATATGATCACATAATTAATTATAACATTACATAATTAAATGATTACTTAATTGATTATGACATTATATTATAAACATTAGTAATTTACTACATAAATATTAGAACAATACTTAATTAAATAATTAGAAATTTAATTAATTATAACATATTAACATTACATTATAAATTTATAGTACGATTACTTAATTAATTGTAACATTACATTATAAGCAAATTATTACTTAATTAAATTATTACATAATTAATAATAACATTATTACATTACATTATATTATGATTACTTAATTAATTATAGCATTACATATATAGTTAAATGATTACTTAATTAGTTATAAATTTATAATATTATATTATAAACATTAACAATTTACTACATTATTATATTACTTAATTAAATGATTAAAAATTTAATTAATTATAACATTACATTATAAACATTAACAATTTACTACATTATTATATTACTTAATTAAATGATTAAAAATTTAATTAATTATAACATTACATTATAGATTTATAGTATGATTATTTAATCAATTATAACATTCAATTATAAACATTAGTACATTAATTAAATGATTAGAAATTTAATTAATTATAATATTATACATTAATTAAATGATTAGAAATTTAATTAATTACAATATTAAATTATAGATTTATAGTATGATTACTTAATTTATTATAATATTACATTATAGTATGATAACATAATTAATTATAACATTACATAATTAAATGATTACTTAATTGATTATGACATTATATTATAAACATTAATAATTTACACAATACTTAATTTAATGATTAGAATTTTAATTAATTATAACATTACATTATAAATTTATAATATGATTACTTCATTAATTATAATATCCTATTATAAACATTAGTACAATTCGTAATTAAATGATTAGAAATTTAATTAATTACAATATTACATTATAGTTAAATAGTATATTACTTAATTAATTACAGCATTACAATTTACATTGTAGTATGATCACTTAATTAATTATAACATTACATAATTAAATGATTACTTAATTAAATATGACATTATATTATAAACATTAAACATTGATAATTAATTAAATGATTAGAATTTTAATTGATTATAACATTACATTATTGTTAAATAATTACTTAATTAATTATAACATTACATTATAGTATGATCACTTAATTATGTATAACATTACACAGTTAAATGATTACTTAATTAATTATAAATTTATAACATTACATTATAAACATTAGTACAATATTAAATTAAATAATTAAAAATTTAATTAATTATAACATTATATTATAAATGTATAGTATGATTACTTAATTAATTATAACATTACATTATAATTAAATGATTACTTAATTAATTACAACATTACTATATTACATTATAAACATTAATAATTTATAACATTAAATTTACTACATTAGTATTTAGTATATTATAAATACTCAATTATAACATTAAATTAATAAATTTATAAACATTAATAATTTATTAATTGTTTATAAATTTATTAATTTATCAAATAGACCCCTGTTAAATATTAGTATAAAATAATGGGGTATCTTGTAATTTTACATTTACAAACACAAAGCAAAATAGTGAAAATACCCAATTCTATTAAGGTATTATCTCAATATCTCTTTATTCTCTTCTTCTCCATTCTCTCTGCCGTCTTCTTCTCCTGTGTTTTCTGGAACTTCAAGTGTTGACTGTTGATTCTCCGGGGCATATTACTCAGATTGAAGGTGCGTGACATGAAACTAATCAACTATGTTAATACTATTCTCTCTCTTTGGCGTTATTAACTTATAATGTTGTAATCCATATTTCTCTCTTTCCTTAATTCCTTTTATTCTTTCTGTTCAGTCGCCTTTGTATTGTGCTTGTGCTTGTGGGGCTTCTCTTTTGGCCCGTCAAAACAATGGTAATTGAAAGAGATTAGTGATTTGTGAACTGGGTTTCGTTTCTTTGAAGCAATTTCTCAAAATTATAATCCATAACTATAATCCACAGATATGTAATGCTCAATGCTATATATGATTGAATTTTATAAATTTTTATATAACTAGACCACAAATTGCAGTAGCTTGCGATTGCTGCAACTTGCAGCAGTCGCAAGTTGCTACTGCAAATTGCAGCAGGGCAACAGTTGCAAGCTGCTGTTGCAAATTGTAGCAATTGCATTGCAGCATTTGCAAGCTATTGCTGCAATTTGCGGCAGTTGCAAACTTTGATATAGGATGTGACAAATTTTCTTCTTATGAACATCTGTCCTCATAAGGATTTATTCTCTGTTGTTTAGTAAATACATTTATTCAATATTTTTACTTTTTTAAGTTACTAATTGACTTTCTTGTGTTTATTTTGTAGAAATGATTGGACTTCAATCACTTGACGAAGGAACATCCACGCCTAATTTGGAGCATTAGACATGAGACATGTTATGCTTTTTGGGTTGTTTTGTAGTTTTATAATTGTAGTGATTAAAATTAGTGGGAGAATCAAAGAAGTTGGTGACAGTTTCTAACTTTCTATATTGTTGTTTGTTTGAATGATTTTGGTGAAGTTATCTGATGTGAATTGTGATGAATAATTGTTAGTGTTTTGGTTTTGATTGAGGAATTTTATGTGAATTGTGATGAATTGATTGAATTCAAGTGTTGCCTAGAGATTAGAGGATTTATGAGTTACATTGGACACAAATGAATGAGTAATCAAAATTTGTTAGGGGTGTATTTGTAAACTGTTAAGATATTTTTGTCATTTTTTAAACTAATAGTGGGATAATAGATTTTTTATAGGGTACCTAGGAAAGGAACCGAAACCTACATTTTAGGTTTCGATTCCTTGAATTTAAGAACTTGCACTGTGCGGTTCCAGTTCCTTTTTTTGGGAACCTGCATTGTGCGGTTCTAATTCCCCCGAAAAATGCAGGGTACCTGGAACCGCTCACCCCTATCTGAGGGAGTTGAAGGCCTTGTAAGTTGCAACAATATATATATATATATATATATATAACAACTGCGATTGAAAAGTTTAGCAAAAATAAGTTCAGTGGATCACTATTTTGATTCTAAAGACTATTAAAACATTAAGTAGAGGCTAAATATCATTTCTCTTGTGAGAAATCAATGCAAATACAACTCCAAGGGATTGGTTTGGTGGTCAAGAAGGTTTGTTTCATTCATTGACTTCCTGTTCAAACTTTTAGGGTGTTCAATGAGATATGGGAATTAGTTGAAGTATACGTAAATTGGCCTGGACACCCCGATCATAAAAGAAAATAAATGCAAATACCAATGGAAAATCTTGACAGTTGCTATTGCATTGGGGTTTTTGGCAAATGATCAGGTATTGGTGGGGCTTTGATCTGATTGAATTTTTATTAAAATTTGGTTTGGAGTTTTGAAATTTGCACCGAAAATCATGTTTTCAGTTTGATGAATTGGAAATATTAAAATGATCAAGTGAAAAACTTAAAGACACATTGGTTTCATAATTTGGAGATTGTTTCCTAGAAAGGATGAAAATATAAAAATGAAGCATAAGAATTTCTCATTGCTGAAATGCGATATGGTTGAAGTCATTAATGGGACGATTTTTTAGCCCAGTCTACAACAACTGCTATAGCTCGTTCGAATTACAGAGATATTTAACATGATAGCTAAGTGACTAGATCAAGGTCTAAGTGCTTATTTTCATTGTGTTGAATCATTAGATAATATTCTATTTGCTAATGTTCTTTGGAATTGGTTGCCCTTTGGTTTTTCCACTTCCTTGCCATAGAATGCTACAGCTACGTACTCTAGATATATGTATATTTTTTTTATGTTTATTGGGACGTAATAAGGTGGTTTTGAAGATATTAAGCCTAATGTTTATGTAAGCCTAGCTTTGCCTTGTTTGCTCGAGTTTGCGCTAGGGCCATGTGTGCTCAATGCATGATCTTTCCACTTTGCATAACTTATATCTCCCGCTTGCTCCGTGTAAAGCTCTCAATATACTTACAGTCTTCTGTCATCCTCCACATTTGCCTTGGGTTAAGCTGATTACTGATTCCCTTTCAAAAGGAAACTATAGACTTTGTCTTTATTAACCAAAGTTTTCTTAACTCATATTGCATATTAAGAATTTTTTTTTTAATTATTTCCTGTGAATTGATCCCTTCTTTAGGGATAAGGCCATTACGTCCTTTGAGCAGTTGTATTTGATTTTTTTTTTTTTTTCTAATAAAATAAATTCTATCGTTCTGTCAAAGTTTGCCAAAAAAAAGAATATAGAGGTTAAGTTGTATGAACTCAGCCGCATAACGGTGCAATTAGAAGCATACATGTGTAACCCAAGGGATTAAAAGAATTGGAACCGAGCGAACTGACCGCGAGTATTTAGTGGTGAATAATATGTACACGTAATGAAACTGATTTGGGTACAGAAAAACAAAAGTTCTTGGTTAATCATGTGTGATAATATATTAGCACCGGAAAAAGATGAGAGCAATTGAGATTTGAGGCTGACAGGATTCAGTGGTAGTGGAATAATGTCGGTGTGGAATTTTGTCATATCATGTACTGAGCGTCAGTTGTGTAAATGGGAAAAAAATGTAAAATTTTCCGGCTGTTCAATGAATTATAACAGTAAAGCTGAAAATTGTGGTCAGTATTTTGGCATCTCATATCCTAGGTATACGTACACTGCTCTATCTCTATCAATAATTTACCAACATGAGGACATGGAGCTCCATGTTACTATGGGGACTCCAATTATGCCATTGTATTTACAAGGATTTCATCTTCACAACATAAAATTATTCCTTCTTAAATTTCTTTAAATTACCATGTAATAATCCCTATCTTAAAATTACATAACAATTGACTATTAATCTAGATTCATCGTCCTGTAAGAATAATCTGGTAATAATAGAGAGAGAAATAATTAGAAATTCAATTGGATAAATGATAAATCTATTTAAGGGCTTTTAAATTTAAACGTACATGGATTTAACGACGTAATGGGGGCTTACGTAACACATTGTGACCACAGCAGTATGATGATAGCATACTCATCACTTTCCGTAATTGGTTTTCTATATTTTATTGACAACACAATGACAAATATATCACTACTTTTATGTTGGTCTGGGTCGCTATCTTTCCTCTGATTTTCTCACTTGAATCATTTCTGGCTTTCTTGTATGTGTTTTTCGTTTTGGTTGTTGTTTGATGAAATATAGGGGTCAGCTTTTTTTTTTTTTTTTTTTTAATATATTTGAGAGTGTTTGAACTAGTTTATAAATACCTTAATTAATTCTTCAGAGTCCTAAAGTTAACGGTTAAAAAAATTTTTAGTAACTATTTTTTATTAATAATTATGAAGATACGAATTTAGAATCCCTTAGATAATACATTTAAGAATATTAAGCGAATCGTTAAACTACTTAGAGGTTATTATAAGATCAATTTTATCTAGCCTAAAACCCATTAAGTGGGAAAGTCCCTTTATCGTTGTGAATCACATGGAATTGTTGGCTTGAAGGATCCTAGTGGCTAGTGGGCTCAATCCACAAAAATATGCCGTGGTTGCAACGTAGTGATAGTTACATTTATTATAATTTATCAATTTAATAATGTATATGGCAAAATACTCGACCACGTGTTTTCATATGGTTGGTAGTCGTAGATTTCGTAACGATATTTTGAACTTTCAAAATCTTAGAAAAAGTTATTGGTGGTTGTCAATTGCGCTACTCAACCTCAACGTATAAAGGACAAAAGGATTTAGTTTTTATTTTTCAAAATAATAATGCTACGGACACTGATATTTTGTACTGAAATATTAAATCAAACGATATATTATCTGAGTTAGACGAGTCACATAATACGTTAAAACATATTTCGTGAATGAACGGTCGTTATCACTGTTCATTCGTGAAATACTATTTAACATGTTACGTGATTTGTCTTAACATTTCGATACAAAACGTCGGTATTCGCAACATTATTCTTTTCAAATTTCATTTAATTTAGTAAGTGACGGCACCATGATAAATGAGTTCAATAAATCTTTGACGATGTACAATAATTATAGGAGTTCGCTAACATTTTAGTTTGAAATTTTTTAGTTCGGATAAAACTGAAGAAACGCGATACACGTTGGGGGTACTGTAGTTTGATTAGATGATTTCCCAAAAAAAGAATTGGTGAGAGCAGCAACTGCCCATAAATACGGTAACTAGTATTGAATTTATACAAGCGAAAGCAGAAGAAACAGAGAGAGAGAGAGAGAGAGAGGAGATATATAGAAATCATGGAAGTGGTTCAAGTTCTTCACATGAACGGAGGAGTGGGAGAAGCAAGTTACGCCAACAATTCTATAGTTCAGGTATATTTATAATATAATACTTTACATTTTTATTATTTGATCAGAAGATGTATAACTGAAGAACAGGTCTCTAACTTCTTGCATATTTACCACAAAATTAAGTCAATCAGTTTTATTATACAAATCCCAGAGGCTAAACAAAAGAGTGCTCATTCACTCAAAATATGTCACATGCATCGATATAACTAGTTTTTCACAAAATATAACGTTGATCTTCTTCTTGGAACAGAAAAAAGTAATATCCATGACAAAACCCATCAGAGAGGAAGCCATAACAAAACTCTACTCAACAAGTTTCCCAACCAAACTAGTTATCGCAGACTTGGGTTGTTCTTCAGGACCAAACACTACGCTCGTGGTATCTGAATTTATCAAAATAGTGAGCAATATCTGCAAAAAGCTGGGCAATCAACCACCAGAATTTCAAGTGTTCTTCAATGACCTTCCGGGGAATGATTTTAACACCATATTCAGGTCTTTGCCAAGAGTTCAAGAAAAACTCAGAAAACAGATGGGCTGTGGTGGTGATCCCTGTTTCTTCACAGGGGTTCCTGGCTCTTTCTATGGCAGGCTTTTCCCTAGCAAGAGTGTCAATATTTTCCACTCTTCATATAGTCTCCAATGGCTATCTAAGGTGATATTGTGGTTTTCAATAACATTATGTTCATAATTATTAATTTAGAGTGATGAATTTACTGATGAAATTATGTTAACAGGTCCCAGAAGGGATAGAGAGTAACAAAGGAAATATTTACATGGCTAGTACAAGTCCACCGTGTGTGCTTAAAGCTTATTATCAGCAATTCCAAACAGATTTTTCAGTGTTTTTAAAGTGTCGTTCGGAAGAATTGGTAGCAGGAGGGCGTATGGTTTTAACATTTCTGGGAAGAAGGAGCGACGATCCCTCAAGCAAAGAATGTTGTTACATATGGGAACTTTTGGCTATGGCTCTCAATGAAATGGCATCAGAGGTAAGTACAGAAACAGAAACACGTACCCTTCTTCAAAACCACAAGTTTTTCAAGCAATAATTTAGGAGATTTAACTGAATATGCAGGGAATTATAGAAGAAAAGAAAGTGGATTCCTTCAACATTCCGCAATATACACCATCACCAAGTGAAATAAAATGTGAAGTTATGAAAGAAGGATCATTTGGGATTGATCGGATTGAGGTTACGGAAGTAAACTGGAATGCATACAGCAACGAGTTTAACGGAGGTGATGCATTGCAGTTACAGTTACAGGATGGAGGATACAATGTGGCACAATGTATGAGAGCTGTGGCTGAACCTTTGCTTGTTAGTCACTTTGGTGAAGCAATAATTGATGAAGTTTTCAACAGGTACAGGAAAATAGTTGCCGATTGCATGGCCAAAGAGAAGACTGAATTTGTCAATGTCACAATTTCCCTCGCAAAGGCTGGATGATTAATGACAAACTCCTTTACTATGTTTTTAATTAATTGAAAGTGAGCATCATGAAGGATGCTGTCTACGCAATTTAATGTTATAATAAATGTAGTGTGTCTGGTACCATGTGTCTTAGTGTGCAACTACATTTACACGAGTTGTTGCGTCGTTGGTCCCCATTTGTGTGTTGTGTTTAAGGTTCGTAATTAATTAAAAGTCAGTTAATCTTCACTGTTTATTCTTCCATTTTTTATTTTTTCTCTCATCATAATATATACTATATACTATATAGCAAATATTAAGCTATTGCTAGCTACATGAGCATCTGAAAACTAAGGTAATTCGAATCTGACATACATCATGAATAGCCTATAATTAAAGAATAATCAAATTAATTAAGGATTGTGTGAATGCGTATCTAAAGTACACTCGAGACAACCTTTTCTTTTAATTTTTTTACTTTTAATAAGAAAGACGTAAGCATTAGATATTAGATATATACGGAGACTTAGACTTAATCATCATTCCTTCTCATCTCAATCAATTAACATTAATAAACTTCCCTTTTTCACCAAACATTTCATAAACTTTATTGAGCTTTTTTTTTTTTCAACACTGGCACAAACCCACTTGCACATTTTCACACTCCCACAATGTTTCTTAATTCACAATTCTTCCTAACTTTTCTTCTCTTCCTTTTTCTTTCAATTTTTTCTTTTCTTTTCTCTTTTTTTTTTTTTTCTCTCTTTTTAATTTTTTCTCTCTTTTTAATTTTTTTTTAAGAAGAAAATAATTTGTAAGGAAGAAAGCAACATACAAACCCACCTTAACATTCTAAATACTCCACAACCCCCAACATATTTCTTTGCATAAATTCAAATTGTGGGAACAAAACTTCACAACTCTCCACCCTCACTTGTTTAAGTAGGGGTGGGATAAAAAATCCGAAAACCGAACCGAACCGAAAATTAGATTTTTTTACAAATTGGTTCGGTTTGAAAAAAATTGCAAACCGGTTAACCGAAAACCGGTTTTACCCTACATATAAAAGCAAAAAATTTTTTTTTACTCCTCACGCAATCACGCTACAGCAGTGCCATCCACATTCATCTTTCACTCTCTCCGCCTCCAGTCACCAAATCTGAAAATTTCAAAATTCAAATCTCTGCACTTCATCTTCGTCAATCGTCGTTCGCCATCACCCATCCACACCGTGAGCTATGTTCGTCGTTCGCCAGCACCCAGCACTCCAGCAGAGTCACGCCATTGTCCCATCGTGAACATAGTCTTCTCTCCAAGCTCCGATCTGCCGAGCTTCACGTTCACAGTCAATAGATCACTCTCCAGTCAAGCCACCGTGAGGCGTGAGCAGACTCCACCGTGAGGCTTGAGCAGACCCACCCTGAAGAGACTCCACCGTGAGCACTGAGCCACTAAGCAGACCCACTGTGAGCATACTCTTGAATCTTGATTTGAACAAGTTATTAGTTATATGCCATGCTATTTGAACTGTGGATACTCTTGAATGTTGATTTGAACTGTGTCAAGCGATGGTCCATTTGCAATGGCTAAAGATATCCTTGTACTCTTACATTACATGTTGGCTACGTAACATGCCTTTTGCAAGCATTTACATTACATGTTGGCTACGTAACATGCCTTTTGCAAGCATTTACATTACATGTTGGCTGAAGTTTTTGTTTGTTTTGTTATAACTGGGATTCTGGAGGAATTAATATCAACAGTTTTTCGCTTGGGTGAAGAAAAACTATAGAGACCAAAATTCAAGACAGTTAGAAAATAACCATCTTTAAAATGATTGAACAATGCATAAAGTCATTGCAAGAAGTACTTTAACAAAATTATGATCATGAGCCTCTTTATATGATTCCCAGAGAAAAAAAAGTCAAAATCTTTGTGTAACGGAGGAACATAAAACAATGGAAGAAATTAAGAACAGAAGTTCAAGAGAGCTCCAGGAGAAGAATTGTGAATATAGTAAGTGAAATCTTGGGAAAACCTAAAGAAAAAGCAAGAGAGAAAAAATTCAGAATATTAATTAGTTTGAAGAAGATGTGTAGGACACGCATTAGTGTGAAAAGTGAAAAACCCTGTGAGAATAAAGTGAAAGAATAAGTTTCCAGAAAAGTAAAGTTGAAATGCTTAACAGTATTTGATTTACAAACAGATGAAATGAAATTCCCAAGTGTCTACACCAAGTAATAAGTACTGGTTATGACTGTTTGTTTATATTGACATGGCATCTTTATCATGTTATTAAAATGAACTTTAGAAATTTATTTTTAATTGGTTCTGAACTATGTTTTAATTGTTTATTTGTGTGGATTTGTTAGATTGGAGAAAGAATATATTTGAAAATGATTTGTTAGATTTGTTAGATGGAAGAAAGAATATATATTTGAAAAGAGTATTAGCGGGAAGAAGGTTTTGTCAAGTTGAAAAGAGAGAAATTGGATAGAGAAAATAATATTTCATATGTTTTATTATTTTCATTTATTAATATTTATAGTTGTTAATTGTAGATGATGATCTTCTTTGTGTGTCATACAATACTGTCATTAACAAATCCGGGGAGTGCGGAATCAAGAAACTCCACTAAGACCAACATTGTGGGATGAAAATGATTTATGTCATATTAATTTTTTTTACTTTGTAATTTTATGTTATGTATTTGAGTTTATTTATGGATACTGACTATTTAGTAATGTGTAATTGAATTCTTTATGTTTTTATTTCATATTCTGGATTCAGTATATGCAAATAAGTAATTTAATGTATTTTTCATACAAAGAATACAACAATAATACAAAATAAAAGAGAAACATAGTATGAAATTATATATAAAATAATAAATATTTGAATTTAGTGACTTAAATGAAACATTGGAGAATTTTAAGGATTAAAGGGTAATTTGAAAATTGGTTTGAAAATCGGTTAACTGGTAACCGAACCGAAAATTCGGTTCGGTTCACATTCGGTTTTAACCGAAACCGGTCCGGTTTTCGGTTTGGCTTTTCTCCAAACCGAAAAACCGGTTCGGTTTTCGGTTTGGATAAATCGGTTCAGTTAACCGGTTTATCCCACCCCTATGTCTAAGTAGTCTGCACCAAGCTTGCGCTAGAATTAAGTCTCTTAAAAGAAATTAGAAGGTAGGAATGTGTTTTAGGTTCATCATCAAGGTAGGTTATAATAGGCTAAATGAAAGAAAAATAAAGTTAAAATGTGCTTACAAACTGCTGAAAGAGTTAACTAAGGATAATTAAATAAATGATTGACTTGAAAGGCTCAGTTAGTCAAAAAAATAATAGCTTAAATCATTTCCTAGGTAATGTGAATTCTAACATTTCGCCTCAAGTGGTCATCAAGTGAGTTTTAGAGTTTGTTGAAATTGCAAAAATGTCTTATGAAAAATTCTTACATAAAACTTCTCTAAGCATTCAGAATGATCAACAATTCATACCAAAAACCAATAGAGTCTCAAACTAGATGCAATTAATGCTCAAAATCATCTTTAAACCAAGGCAAAAAGTAACGGCTTCTACATGTTACATGTTATTGCAATCATAATACTATCATTGACATACAAATTAATCTAAGAAACTAAACAAAATTCCAAACAAAACACAAAAAATTTCCTCATAAATCCATAAATTCCGAAATTTTTGGAAGAGACTTCCCTTAGTTACAACCAACGTGTTCTTTACAATCATACAACTAAATCATACAACTGAGTCATACAACCAGACAAAAAAGAAATGATAGAATAGTCATTTTACATAAATTTTGTACAATTTTTGTCTGGTTATATGATACAATTATATGACTCAGTTGTAAGCAAAACATTATTGTATATATTTTCAATCAAACAATGATAAAAATATAAGTTGCATCTTTATATGTATCTAGAGTTTTACTGCCGGGTCTTCAATAAACTGCAATCTTGCCAAGTTGTACTATCTCTTAGAAAGGAATTATATAGATTAGTTTTGGATCAAAACTTACATTAAAAGGGAAAAAGGAAATAAGTATATTTTGTTAGAGACGATTCAAGGATTAAAATATAATTTCCCAAGATAAAGAAAATTATGAAAAACAAAAAGGAATTTGTTTCAATTTCATCACAGCTGCCCGTCAAAATTGAATTTAATAGAATAATACAAGCGAGTTCTCAGAGAATGAAGAATGTTGGAGAAGATACTCTTCTACAAAAGGAAAGTAACAACATCTATGAAGAACTTTCCAGAATCGAAGAAAAATTAGAGAACAAAGCAAAATTGCAGAAGAAGAAGATATTTTCATTAACTGTCTAACTGAATTACAAAACAATACGCGGCATTCTTTTATAGCCTAGATACAAGCATTAAATTCTGAACCAAACTAAGTTTTACATATTGCAGTTTAACCCAGGCTACTTGTCAACAGTGGCGGACCCAGGATTTTTGTCCGGGGGGGCCGTCGTGGCTCCGTCATTGTTTGTCAAACAACTAGTGAAAATTTTAAAAATCACAAAACCTTAAGCAAAGGAAATAATATAATATCAATAATCAGAAAGAAAATAATGCAACAACACAATACTTTACCACTTGAATAAATCTATGAGAAGCAAAACTGTGAGCAGATTATGTTGAAAATAACATTCAATTCACAAGGAAACACAAGAAAATTTTTACGTGGAAAAACCTCTTCAATTAGAGCAAAAGACCACGGGAATCTAACAATCCACTTAAATCCAATATAATTGAAAGAGTTTACAACAATCACAATCCACCAAAAATGTTCTACACAAATTTCTTATTTATCCTCTTTTTTTTTCTTTTAATATTATTATTATTATTTTTTGCTTTCAAAGATTATAATATAAATTTTTATGACTTTGATTAAGCCTAGTCTAAGCTAAAGTTAACTAAAACTTAAATTCAGTCAATGTTGCCTTGACTTTTAATATGAATTAATAAAAAAAGGGGAAAATTTCTTAGCATAAACATAGATAATAACTTAAACTTTTTTAATAATTTTGAACAGCTAAACGGTGACGTTTGAAATGTCGAAAAGTGATGAGTGAAAAGTGATGAATAACGTTCAGTAAAATATAGTTAATGTTAATTTGGGAAAGCAAGAAAATTCTTAAATACAAAACACAAAACAAACTCACAAGATTCATGTCTTTTTTCATCAAATTAGAATAAAAAACCTCCGAAAAATAAGCATGATTTAACCCTAAAATAAACTAAAATAAAATGAGTAATACACATACCTAAAATTGAGAAAACAGAAAATGAAACTAATTGTGACACTTTAATAAGTGAAAACTTCAACAATTTCAGTCTTCAAAAGTTATAAGAACGAATAAATTGAATAACAATTTTTGCATGGGACCTATATAAACAATTTTTTTTTTAAAATCTGAGGGTAGGGCAGGGGGCTGGGCCTGCCCCTGCTTGTCAATATTTGCAACTTAACAGCTTGAAGGATAGAGGAATGGGCGTGTTCCTTAATGTGGAACAGGCGTTCCATGATGAACAGTCTTGAGGAACAAGATTGTTTCGTATGGAACAACTTATTTGGAGTTTTGCTCAGATTAGGCAAAGTGTGTAACTGACACAACCCGTCCCGAATTTCCTCATCCCGTAGGATCCGGGCGCTCCCACAAGACTCGGATACCCGAGACGTGCCATGTAGAAAAACTGCGAAACCTGTTTAAAGACATACTTTTCCTGAATAACATCATAGTATTTCCACTTATACTACACATTCCAAAATATGAAACAAAAGGAAATACATCATGGAAAACATGAGTTCTTGAAACGAAAGTCCAAATTTACAATGGGACATAAATATAAGACCCACATAAAAGATGTCAACGCGTGGCACAACCCTGAGCGGAGGCTCACTGCTCGGCACGATACCGGAAGGTCCTGGTGGGGGGGGGGGGGGGGGGGAACATTTAAAAAGGGGTGAGCTGAAATACTCAGTGAGTGGGGGAAAAGGGGGAGGTTTATAAAAGTTCTTAAAAAAAAGAATAATGCTAACATACAACAATTTTCAAGCAAATCATGGCAACAATGTAACTTTATGAATATGCAATAGACAACCACCCCGTTCTCGCATACAATATATAATTTATTTCTAATCAATCCTGCACTCAGTAAACTGTACTCTGACTTACTTCCTTTAACTGTATCGGATTCTGTATAAAACTCAACATTTATTATTAAAACTCTCACCACAACTAGTACCCTGGGGAAATCTGTCATACCTGGTGGGCGTCCACACGCAGGCAGACGGAGGGACGTACTGTCATACCCGGCAAGGTCTATCATCGCGCGGGCAGAGCCTCAAAAACTGTCATACCTGGCGGACCACTCAAGCCCAGGCAGAGCCAATAAAATCTGTCATACGCATGCGCAGAGCCAAAATCTGAAACTGTCCATACCCAGCGGAATCCGCATGCTCGGGCAGAGCCAAAAATCTGTATCTCTGGGGGATGGGTACTCGTAGGGTGGTTTTAGCACCAAACATACTCATGCATAACTCATGTAACATGTAAGTCAATAGCATATTTCATATGTACTTATAAATCATACATATATGACATAATATTCAAAAGTCACATATAGGGGTGAAACTGCAATTTTCTAAATATGTTTTAGAAACTAACGGTTAACTCAGATTGAAAATTAATTCAACATCACATGATCTTAGCATATGTCCGATACAAATCATAAGCAAACATAAACTTTAAAAGTCAAAACTCATATAACACATTATAATTATAATTAACAAAAATAATAATAACAACAACTACAACAATAACAATAATAACAATAATAATAATAATAATATAATAATAATATTTCATATAAGGATAAATCATGCCAACTATGAGATTTCATGGAAAATAGGGGGTAAAATGCAAGTTTTTAAATATACTTCAAACTGACGAAAAACACCCATTTGCCCTTTTTACCGAGAAGAATTTTGTAACATCCTATATAAATAAAACCTCACATGCATAACTCAGCACACCATCCAATTAATCAGATCTGTAAGTTTCCAATTTCAACATCACATTAATTCATATATATAACACAAGTGTTAATCATTATCCACCCAAATTGACATGTGGTTTTTCAGAGAACACTATTCTTTCTTTTGTAACTGGCATGCACTTAAAACCATCATATAAGCAGAATACATGAAACTTAGGGTATAGGTTGCACGGGTAATTTCAGTAAAAAGAAATTTCGGACATTTCAAGTTGTTCCCTCAAACTAAACTTCCTTCAACAACTCAAACTATCTCCACCCATGAAACCAAAAATTTCAGCACTCAACCACAATCAAACAATTCTCCATAAGGCTCAACGAAGCATGGAAAAAGCAATATTTAGTAAACTTTGCAATTAACTCAGAACTACATCAAACAATATATGGAAAACACAACTTACACATGCAGACATGAATTCAAGCATTTGGATGCAATGTATCTCCATGCATGTAAAATCTTTCATATCTTAGAAACAAAACTCAAAAATCACACATGCACGCTTGAATATGGAGAAAGGGTTTGATTTTTGCCACTCATCTTCTATCCTATAATTGGCTGCTTATTACAGTACTTGGATTTCGATCTCCACTGTTCAGAATGTAGAACTGTGTTTCATGAACAACATATCCGAAAATCAGCACGATCGGACGGCGAATGAGCTCCAGATCACGATTTGATGGTCCACTGTTCACAGACTTAAAACTAATAAACTCTCCCTTTCTCTTTGTTCTTCTCTTCTCTCTCACTCTATCTCTCGGCCAAACCACTCTTTCTTCTCTTCTCTCCCTTTTTTTTTCTTTTCTTTCTTTTCTTCTCCCTTTCTCTCCTCTTTTTTCTTTCTTCTCCTCTCGTTTTCTTCTTCTTCCTTTGGGCGAACTGCCCAGTTCCCTTCTCCTTTTAAACAAACACTTTTCTAAAATTTATTTCTGCCCCCCAATCCTCTAAATTTCAGTTTAACCCAGCCACATAAGCTTTCCTTAGCAAAAATGTCCAAATTTTTCCCTCTTGATACATGCAAACCATCAGAATTTATTTCTTCGATTTCACCCCCTTAACACAGCTTTAAAAACTGACAGAAATACCCTATCTTACCACAATACCAAAAAATCAAATAAATAATAAAAAAAAAAATTAATTAACTTAAAACAATTCATGATCAACAAATCAGGAATGGGGTTTTACAGTAACGACTTGAGGAACGAGATCGTTCCATATGGAACAACTTGCCTGGATAGATGAACGGACATTCCATGATGAACAGTGTTGAATTCTTTTCAACATTTTCCCTCAAACTGGACAACTTAATACTTCAATAACTCTGGCGAATTCTTCTCCACAATATATAAGTTTGGATAAAAATGAAGAACCACAAGCAACAAATAATGTGAAGTTCACAATTCAATTGAAAAGAATTAAAAACTAAAACCATATATGTGGAGGATATCATGTCAAGGGAACAGGGTCATAATCATAAAGGATAACAGTCTGTAATTATAATTAAGTAGGACATAGCTTCCTTATTAGTATTTGTACACTTTTTACTACTTGTCAATACACATTTGATTATCCTTAACACCGTTTGAAAATATCATATTAATTACCGGAATTCATCCATTTTGATTCAAGCCACTTAACTATCATTAGGAGAAAATTAACAAAAATAAAAAAAGAAAGAAAATTATCTCTGTATCTGCTGTCTGTACTGCAGGAAACAATAGCTAGAACTGCAAAATTTGTTCTTATTTGTATTTCTTCTGAAATCTTATTTAAAATTTAGGATTACTTCCAAAAAAAGATTACAAATTTACATAAACATTCCATTTAAACAGAAATGGAGTTATTCCCATAAATAAGCTCAAACTGGCAACAGAATTACATATAAAAAGTTCACTTATCCAATGCACTTTAGTTTTACTTATAATGTTATGTTAACGTGATGGGCAGTTTACTTCTTCGTTATGGAGACAACTATATTGATGAATTTGGTCTTCTCCAAAGCGAGATGCTCAGCACATGTTTTGCGTACCTAGCGAACAAAGTGTCTGTCACAACCCTCTCCAAAATGACTAGCAAGAATGGGTTCTGTAACAGCTCTTATGCAACTTGCAACACTTTTTCCACTTTTCTCCTTGTTGAAAACAAATTTTTTGTTGTCTACATCGTCATTGGGATCCCAATTCACCTCAAAAATTTCTATCTTCTCAAGATTGAAGGATCCCTGTTTTCAACAATCTCTCTTACTTCCTCTGATATGGTGTATAAAAGGCAAATTGAATGAATCCAATTCCGACTCTTCAACCAGCCCTAAAGAAACATATCATCAGCAGTGTTGAGCTCATTTCATAAATTTATATCTGATTGAATTTGAATATAAAATAATAGTTAACCTCATACCCAATTCAAGAATGGATTTTGTTAGCAGCTCCCAAAGGTAACAGCAGTCTTTGCTCCAGGGATCTGCGACACTCCTTCCAATGAAAGTGAGAAGCATACGTCCTCCACAAATGATTTCTTCAGACCTTAAGCTTAGAAATAGTGAGAAATCCTTCTGGAATTGTTCCAAGTAAGCTTTATACACGCTAGGAGGGGCTTGACTTTGCCATGTATATATTCCCTTTGTTGTTCTCGAGATTTTCCGGAACCTAATCAATTTAATTAAAATTAGTTAGGGGATAAAAATTGAAAATGAGTAAGGTTTTAGGGTCAATTAGCTGGATGGATCAGGAGGCTATCATGGGAAAAAGTTTCAGGGAAGGGGTCTGTATGTCTTGAATAATCTACGTGTGCATGATATGTCTAGATTTACTTTCATGATAGATATATGTAATGAGATTTATAGATAATGACATTATATGTATGAGAGTCTCAGCTAAGAGTTACTAAAAAATGGGCAAAGGGGTCAAACATGCTTTTAACAGATAAATAAAAGATGTTAACCTTAGAGAGCCAGTGAACACTGTAGGAAGAATGCACAAATGTAAAGTGCGGTTGGGAAGACCTATCATAAAAGGAACCAGGCAATCCTGAAATGAAACAAGCTCCAAAATTGTACAACTTCTCCCTCTTGAGAATCTCGTAGAAAGCAGGAATAGACTTGAAGATGCTGTTGAAGTCATTTTCTGGGAGATCATTGAGAAACACTTGAAACTCAGGTGATTTACGGTTGACTTGGTGGCATATTCCTTGAATGATGTCTATGATTTCGGATACGACCAAAAGGGTATTGGGTCCTGATGAGCATCCTAAATCTGCAACTTTAAACAAGTTGGGGAAGAGGAGCTGAACATATCTTTGATAGTTTCTTCCAGGAATGGCCTCACCTTCAATATCACTGTTTTGATATTCATTTTAACATAAAATTGAGAAACAAAATCATTGTAAAAAATAATTTATTTGTGATAATAATTGATGAAAGAAAAATAAAGAACCTGTAGGAGAGAGTTTTTGGCGTAGCTAGTTTCTCCATCTCCTGCATTCAATGAGGAACTTTTACTGCAGCCATTGCGCTTCTATATCAAATGTAATGTGCTAGGCTAATATGGCTACTCATACTCATGCCTTACACTCCTTTTAAACAGAAAAAATGGATATCCAGACCACATGAAAGGGGTCATATTTTTCTCGTGGAGTTGGACTTGTGGTGACAAATTTAGCCTAACAGGCGTGTTGTATTTGTACAAAACATACACACATCCGTAAAGTTTTTTTCTCCGTTCTTTCTTTGTTTTTCTAATTTCCAATTAATTGCAGTTGTCATCTTACTTAGAATATAAAATATTTATCTTAGTTTTAGTGCATTTAATGAGAAATCAATATAAAATGTTAGATAGATGAAAATTAATTTTAATTTTTTACAACCGCAATCAAGCATGATAAATCACGAGGGGTGATAGGTAGCCTGCGGAACACAGGTCCCCACGCCACGTCAAATTCAAATGTGAAAACAGATTAAGATCAGTGTTGTCTGGCAAATATTGAACGTTATAGTCCACTTCTAAAGTGCTCGTGTAACACGAACTTTAATTATACTATTCACTAGGTAATGCTCGAGAATACCGGAAGTAAGAATCTAACTGATAAATGAAAGAAATGTGTTATTGTGTTTATAGTTGGAAAATTCCTTTTGTTGAGATTAGAGAATGCAATTGGAATACAATAGCCCCGTTTCACCTGATAAAATACAGCAGTTATGCTATTCTCGAGATTTACTCATGTTATCGAGATTCTTTTTCTGAAAGTAAAATTTACTATCACTAGGTAATGCTCGAGAATACTGGAAGTAAGAATCTAACTGATAAATGAAAGAAATGTGTTATTGTGTTTGTAGTTGGAAATTTACTCATGTTGTCGAGATTTAAATAAGATCTTTTCCCACATTTACCTGTATATATGACTCTATAAAGTTGATGTCAATGCTACAGAATGACATGATTGCATATTTTGATAGTTGATTTTTATATTTTCCAGAAACATATAGCTTTTCTCAAAGTTCATTGTTATTCTCGATTGCATTTAAATTTAAATTCCCTTGGATAGCTTTTTTTTTTTTTCTTTTTGCTTTTTTGGTATCCAAGGTGTCCGGACTAACTTGTTTGTACCTAACAATCCCTCGGGACATAAAGTTAACAATTAGGTAAGCCTCCAATGGCTACTCTTATTAGTAATCGTGGAGATTCGAACTCATGACCTCTTGAGTAATACATAGGGCTGTGCAAAACCGGATACCTGCCCGGTTTAACCGAAAACTGGATACCCGCTAACCGATCAGATTTTAGAATACCCGGTTTTGCAGGTACCCGAAAATTCGGGTCACAAACGGGTGACCCGAATTTGATTAAAAATTAAAAATTACAGTATTACACAGCAGACTGCACCAGCTTTGAAATTCATTTGTGAAAAAAAGCAGTTTTGTTTACTCATACTATTCATTCATTCAAGAATTTGATTTTTTCTTTCTTTCATGCTTTCGCTTTTATTGAATGAATTGATTGAAGGCATTTGAATAGAAAAGAAAAGCAGCAGTTGGTAGAAAAATTTAAAGAAAAAGCATGGGAAACCTCCACTATCACCTTCTCCAAAAGCACTTTCACATGACTTGCGTGTGCTTCTCTCTGCAATGGAGAATGTGAAATCACCTGACATATTGCATGGGTCACATTAACCAATCCTATTTCTATTTCTATTTCAATTTCAAACAACATACATAATGGAAGAGAGATAATAATAGAGTTGATGACCCAAAACCCTGTAACACATGAAAACATTTATTAAAAAGTGTTTTCAGTTTTTACGGCGAGGGCGACGGCAGTGCAGAAAGGTGATGGAGCTGGAGCAAAGTGAAGCCCAATAATTTGCAGTCTCAAGAAGAAAATTTCAGTGGATTAGTGGAGAATTTTTAGACTTTAGTGGAGAGTGAAGACTGTAGATGCAGACTGGAGAATTTGAGAGTGAGAGAGATGAGTGCGGCTGTTGAGAGTGACAGAGATGAGTGCGGCTGTGCGGTGCAGATGCAGACTGAGATTGGAGAATTTGAGAGTGAGAGAGATGAGTATTGAGTGCGGCTGTGCGGTGCAGATGCAGACTGAGACTGGAGAAGGCGAGAATCTAAATTTGAGACTGAGAGGGATGAGTTTGAGTGCAGCTGTGCGCCTGTGTGCAGGTCCTGCAGGACTTGAGTACTTGAAGTTGACGCAGTGACGGGTTTTAGTTTTAGGGCCTAAGGGATTTCAGATTTGTTTCGGATTTGGGGCTTTTGGCTTTTGCGGTTTTGCATTTTGCCTTTGAAAATTGAAAGTTTGTGTGTTTTTTTTTTTTTTTAAAAATAAAACTGGGTACCCGGTTTTTTAAAATTAAATAACCAATACCCGAACCAAAAATTCGGGTATCTTATAAAAAGTATCCGAAACGGACCTGAATTTTTGGGTACCCGAAAGTTCGGATTCGGTTCGGTTCGGTTACCCCTTTTTTTTGCACAGCTCTAGTAATACACCCAAAAGTTTCAAACGAACCGTCAAACTATCTAAAGATAGTTCTTGGATGACTTCAATATTAAACTAATTGCAAATAGCTAGTTTCATCCATGGTAGAAGCATAGAGTAGTG